>NC_140776.1:175544836-176092391 GCF_044657685.1 Stegodyphus dumicola
AATTCTGTTAAGTATAAGATCGAATGTTGACTCTATTTTTGACGCTGTAAAAAAGCACAAAATCAAGCACAGAGAACTGTGAATGAATGAAATTTATATGAGCACAATTATGTGATCTTTGTGATTTCAACTGTCAATAACTACATGTGATCATTGTGTTCCAGAAGCATTTTAATATTTATTTAATTTATTCTTCTGCAAATGCTACAAAGAAACTGTGAGATACAGTGTTTTTAATAAAACTATTATGTTGAATTCTTGTTGTACTTTACCTTTTTTAACACTGAGCGTTAAGGGAATGATTTATTCCAAATCAATACTAATGTTTTATCAATGCATTAATATACTAAGGCAACAAAACATATATATGTGTGTGTGTGTGTATGTGTGTAAAATTTAAGAATATTTAAGTAATAAATATTTTTAATGTCGAGCAAAACACTACAAAATTTAATCAAGAAGGAAATAAAATATGCATAATTAATATCAATAAAACTAAGAGGAAGGAACAAATTAAAATTAGTTTGATACCCCAAAATCTCAAAAAACAGTATCAAAATAAAAGTAAATTAATACAAAAATAAAAAATGTAATAATTAAATATTAAATCTGAATAGTAAAAACAATTGAAAATTTCTTGGTCTTTGTTTACTAATGTTTTATCAATGCATTTATATACTAAGGAAACAAAACATATATGTGTGTGTGTGTGTGTGTAAAATTTAAGAATATTTAAGTAATAAATATTTTTAATGTCGAGCAAAATACTACAAAATTTAATCAAGAAGGAAATAAAATATGCATAATTAATATCCATAAAACTAAGAGGAAAGAACAAATTAAAATTAGTTTGATACCCCAAAATCTCAAAAAACAGTATCAAAATAAAAGTAAATAAATACAAAAATAAAAAAATGTAATAATTAAATATTAAATCTGAATAATAAAAACAATTGAAAATTTCTTGGTCTTTGTTAAGGAGCATCCAAAAGAATTATCATTAAAGTAAAGTTTCTGAATTTTATATGGATGAATTACAAAAGAATAACCCAAAATTCTTTTTTTAATTTAAAATAAAAAATAATAAAATCTGAAAGCTTTCAGATTTTATATTGCGCCCAAAGGGGCGTTTTTTTAAACATTTTGTGTGTTACCTTTACTTATTAAATATCATGTTCTTCACAATTAAATCACATAAAATTTAATTCAACTAGCAATATCAAATCATATTTAAAAATAGCTTAGCTTTAGAATTTCTGATAGACAGCGCTCTCGCGCACTGGAGATAAAAACGTTATTTTCCATACAGCGTTGCCACTGCTCGCTTTGAAATCATTGAATTTGTTAATAAAAAATTCGTTTTTACATAAGTTTTACAAAATGTAAAATAGATAATAAAACCAATTTGGAATTCGGTTGGAGGATTATGCGAGAAACATACATACATTCAGGCAGACTCTTCATTCTTTAATTTTTTTAAATATAATACAGGGCGATAATATTTGGTGGCAACAACTGGAATAGTGAAACAACGCGAAGCGTGACGTTTCAAAACTAGTAGCCCTTCTGGACTACCACCCCTTTGGGCTAATAATTACATGATAACATAAACATACAGTTTTTTTTAAAGGGAACTTTTAAGAAATTACCAAATGCGATCATCAAAATATAACCGGCTCGAAGTGACATCAATGTATATAATATATAAATAATAGTAATAATAATATTCATAATAGGAAAAAAAATAAGAAGTAAAAATTCTGAAAAAATAGAAGGAATATACTATTTTAATTTTAAAAATAGTAACTTTGAATACCAAAGAGGCAAAATTACAATTAACTAAGAAAACATCAGTTGGAAAAAACAAACTTATAGAAAACGCAAAATATCCTAAGCTTTGTGGAAATCCAGCCCACCAGCAACCGAGTGGTAAAATCGCTGAAGAGTGGTAATAGTTCCGACTTGCGTTCGATTTCAGGCGAAAGAGCTGGCTGCATAGACACTTTCGTGGATTTCCCCACGTGTAACGTATATACGAGCCAGTTTCCCTTAGAAAGTTCTCCTTAAAGGCGTCCCTCCCCTTAGGCAGATAGCCCTCGACTGCTTTGCCATAATCTACCAAAATAAACTTCGTGGAATTAAAAAAAAAAATACACAAAAGTGAAAAATCAAATACAACTTAAATTTCCGGAAGTTAATTTAAATTTAGATTTCAGAAGGGAAATGAAGGAAAAGCAAATCAAAAATTGGGCAGCGAAATATGTTGCCAATTTCCGGCAAAACCGAAATGCTGTTGAAACTCGAGTAAAATTCAAACGTTAAAATGCAATCTATAAAATTGAAAATGCAAAATTAAATTTCAAAGTAAATGGAAATAACTAAAAAAGAAATTGTCCGAATTCCATGTCCTGGAATTTTGGAAAAGTGGTACTAAATAAGGAATAATAAAAATACATTTTTCGTAAAGTAGGAAATCAAAATAATCGTGTAAAGGAAAGTAAAAAACAATGAAATGAGAATAAAACTTTATCTCCTGAGCTTTCAAACTTGAATTTAAACAAGAATATGTATCTATCATTTCTAAGTGTACAAAAAGTGTACTAAGTTAGAAAACAAAAGTTTAGTATTTGTATTGCTGGGGAGGTATAATTTGAGATGTGGGAAACGCTGCTTTAGTAAAAATGAAAGCAGTACTTTTTTATTAAGAAAATAAAAGCGGTGTAATTTTTAATTTCAAAATTGTGGCAGATTAAAAGAAAAATAAAAAAAAATGGTGTTAAAACTGCTTAAAATTAAGGGGACTCATACACCTTAAAACCCATAAGATCTTCGAATATGTGACTGTTGCAAGAATTGGGATAACTTATTTATTTTAAAAGCAATTACTTCCAACGTTTTACAGCTGACTACATAATATAGCTGCTTTCTGAAATACTAATCAGAAAGTTTGTGTTGCCACAAATATTTTTATAATTTAATCCGCTTTGTGACAAAAGTTTTCCTCGTGTTCCCACCTTGCGCGCGCAGTTTAAAACTTTCTGTTGCATAATTTAATTCCATATTTAATATATAGCTTTTATAACATTTGGAAATGACTGTGAAACGAAAACTCTAAGAACTGCATGTTAAATTTTTATTTTATTTTTAGTTGAGTTTATGAAATGTATTTTATTAAAAAAATCTGTAATGTTTTCGTGCACAAAATTGTTTAATATTAAAATATTCATCAGATTTTTGGTTCAGTTAGAAAATAGTGCCCATATAAAGAATTCCACCAAATTTCAAGTATGTACCATTAGCCATTTTTAAAATATGTGCGCAAGGTGGAAACATGATGAAAAATTTTGTCACAAAGCGGATTAAATTACAAAAATATCTGTGGCAGCAGAAACTTTCTAGTTACTAGTTTCCAAAGCAGTTGTATATTATGTAATCAGCTGTAAAAAATTAAAAGTAACTGCTTTTAAAATAAATAAAATATCCCAATTCTTGCAACAGTAACGTATTCGAAGATCATAAGGGGTTTAAGATGCATGAGCCCCCTTAATTGACAGAGGAAGTAGGAGGCTCTAGTTAGGTTTAATAAAAATGTGTAAACTTTGACAGGGAAATTAGGAGAAAAATTTCTTGATTTTTATCCTACTTCTTCTGTTAATTAGTACGTTAGAATATTTAGCCCTGAGAATACTTTCAGAAATTCTATCCCTTAATACATTTTAATAAAATTAAAGTTTTATTTCACAGAAATTCACTTTCTAAATTTTCAAATCAAATCGCTGTAAATACGTTCATCAAAGTGTTAATTTCAAAATACAGAAGCACCCTGACTCTTGATGAAAGGTATTTGGAGGTAAAAACCGATCAGTTGATGTACAGTTTAGAAGCTAGTAATATATTGAAAATTAGTTCAGTCTTAGTAAATAGTATACTTGTGACCTGTCTGCAACTATGTGGTATGAAATAAAATTAAAGATTTTCATTCATGATACCGTTTCTGAAAGCAAGAGCCGAAGGATCATATATGGTGGAGTCTCATTCATCTGTTTTGCACTTTGATATGCCATTCTTAGACTTCGTTATTTTTTTGGGGTTTAAGCAACACAGTCTTGGTGTCCGAAACAGTTGATTATTGAGCAGTATAGAATAAGGAATTATTGCATTTATCTGTGCAATTTATAAATATCTAAGTATCGTTTATTCTTTAATCACTTCACCAGCCTATGAAATCCAGTATTTGCTTCCTTTTTTCCTCCAAAGAAAAATATTTTGCATCTGAAACTGGCATTAGAAATATTTTTCCCAACCCTTTCTCCAGTTGTCAAGAACTTATTTAGGAAACTGCCTACTCGTCTCCCTACCCAAGATAATTTTTTTTTTTTTGTTTCCTAGTTTCTTCTCTGAAAATTAACAAAAACAGTTCCCTGAAATCATGCATTTGTATGAGAAGTAGTTCCATTGCAATACCATCTGAAGGAAGTCGAAAGTAAAGTTCTAATAAACCGGATTTGTAAGTGAATTCACCTTTCGTGCGATCTTGATATAAATCCGCTTTGGTGTGGGGAAATCATGACCCTCAATCACCCCTTTTTTTTCGCTGGGGGGCTTTATTTTAGCATTCTTGGGGGGTTGGAAAATGACAATTGTCTCGGAAGTAGGCCTAATTTAACCCCAGTGAGTGGATCTGGCCGAGGAGTCTAAAGTAATAAGTCTAATATCACAAAAGGGAAACCAAGAAAATGTCAGCAACATGACTTATCATGGCCGCCATATAGCATACGATTAAGACTATGAAAGATATCGTTAAATAAAATTACACTGACTTTTAGAGCAAATATCAGTGTCGGCAGGTTCAGAAAAGGATTTTTAGTCATAATTTATACAAAATACTGTTAAAACTTCCACTGATTTCCAGGTTTTACCATGTATACATTTGTTTTACAGCTACCATTTATACATTTTCATGCACCAAAATTTTATTAAATTTGAAACAGTTATTTGGAATCCTTTTGATTTTCTGTACACTAAAGTAGAAAATCGTAAGTTATGTGTTTGATGAGAAAGGCACATTTATGTGAGTTAAACCATTTTCAACCGAATTAAAGAAAATGAAAAGATAATGAATGCTTATTTAGAAGTATACAAAAAAAATCATACTTCATAAAAGAAAGTTTTAATATTTCAGTAAATAGTAATTTAAAACCAACGCTTCTTATTCTGCCTCCATTTGTAGAAATGGTAGTTTCAAACCAATTTAAAATACTGTTTGTTCTAAAGAAATAAGTATTATCAAGAAATCTGCATTTGCTATTTTAACATGCGCCGTCGTGGATCAAATTAGTATAAAGCCAACATTTTATTATTTTGTCCATATTAACTGTCCTCCCCCCTAAATTTCATTAATAACATCTGATATAATTTCCATTGTATGAGGAGAGACGTTTTAGTTTAGTTTTTAGTTTTTATAATTTCCATTGTATGAGGAGAGACGTTTAGAGGAGAGACGTTAGACGTTTTATAAGGGCGTTAATCCAGAAGGGCAATTAATTTTGTTTCGGTATTTTGAGTCGGAAACTTTAAAAGTCTAAATCTGTCTTCAAATTGTTGCCACCGAATACTATCGCCCTGTATTATATTTAGAGAAATTAAATAATTAAGAATCTGCATAAATGTATGTATGCTTCTCGTAAAAAGCGTAAAAAAGCTTAACAAACCGTTTTGGGCGACAATTAAAATCTGAAACCTTTCAGAATTTTTTTAATTTCTTCCATTTTTTTTTTCTATAGGTTGGTTGCCATTATTAAATTCTGAAAAGGATATTTCTTTATGCATAATTATAAAACGTTCGTTTGATTTTTATTCTGAGCTTTTATAATCCAGCTACGGTCAAGAAACGGCAATGAGCAAGTTGTAATTTACATGTTATTTTCTTTTCGTAAGGCACATATTTGCTTCAAAAGAAAGAAAACCATTATGGCATTCAATAGTTTAAATACATTTAATCCGTCGAACCAGAAAGATGCATTAAATAACACCGAAATGACGCAATTTTTATTTCAGACACATTTAATTCTTTCAAGAATGGGTATGCTACAAATGAAAAAAGTTTTTCTATAGTTCTACTGTACATAATAAGCAATAAAACAAACTGGAAATGAAATTGTGAGACATATCTCCGAAGCGTATGAGAACCTTGCAACACATCGGTGATTTTGTAACACTGCTTAACGAAACTATAAAGCTAACTGAAATTTAAATTTTTAAAACTCGTATCAGACTAATTACATGCAAAGTTTCTTCATAGTTTTAATCTATTTTATAAGTTATGTGTTCTAGTTTTATCCTTTTTGAAATATTATTGATATCACGAATTTCAAACATTGCCTAAATTCTTAAGTTGTAATATCAAATGCTATTTTGTCCTTGAGAGAAGATTATGGTAATCCGAAAAGATAATCCTGATTCATTGTATTGCAAGAAAAAGAAGGTTTTAACAGACAAAAATGTAAATTTAAATTATGCACATTTATAAACTTTGACTTGGGGATTATTATACGGAGTGTCCCTGATTCATTCACCGGACAAAGAATTGTTTTAAATAATACAGAATTAGAGGGAAGGAAAAAAAAGCTGACTGAATTTTATTTATTTAACATTAAAAAATATATATACTAATACATTTCAAAAAGATCACCATTAGTTCGCTCGTGAGAATATCAAGATTTCCCTCCAGATGTTATTAAGCATAACCACAATAGCTCAGAGAATAAAATCAGCTAAATCAAATATGCAGAAAATTTGGCTAGGTTTTCAAGCCATCGAGATTATTTTGAAGTTTTGCAGTTCGAGATAAGCATAGCCGAGCGGAATAAATCCTCAAATTGCAGGTCCTCACACCGTGCGTTCGGGCCTCAACCCTGCTCACTCTCGTTTTAGACAAAAATGGATCTTCTTTTCTACTACAATTTTCGCCAAAAGATGGCGCCACGTTTACTTCTCTTCTACAGACTCTTCACTAGGTGCAAAAGTGTACACTCTGCACTAGGTTTTGCACCTTACTGGATTCAACTCATCATTAAAGATACCCTATTTATAACATATTGGTAAAGCCCGCACTAGGCAGATTGTCTCTTAATTGCGTTACGACATAATCATAGACATAGCTGTTGCTGAGATGATTCGATTTTTTAATTCTTCGATGCTGCGAATCTCTTCAGCGTAAACTCGGTTCTTCAGGTATCCCCAGAAAAAGAGGACGTGTGGTGTGACGTCCGGAAAAAGAAGGGGGCATGAAATTGGACCACTTCCCTACCAATCCAGCGAGCTGAAAATGTTTCATCAAAATATCACGCATGTGTTGTAGCCTATCGACATGGGTCCCATACTATTTTAAAATAGTTGTCTTTCTTCTATCTCAGCCCCCCATATCGTACCTGAAGAATATTAAAAGACAAAGCCACTCAAAAATAGCAACTGGAGATGGGCTCTGAAGACGCATGAAGGACGCATGAGTTATATCCAAAGGTGAGGACGGACCGCCTGCAGAACATAGCCGTGTTTACCAATTTTGTAACGGGGCACGGTCCGTACCCCACATATTACAACCGCCACGGCATTTCGAATACGGCAAATGCATATGCGGGGAAGAGGTCTTCCCAGATCATTATGTGTTTACATGTCCTGCAACAACAAATCACCATCTACCGCAACCCTCAACCAATATGACAGCTTTCAAAAGTTTCCTAACAAGAAACAGAACGGCCACAAGTAAGATTTGTAAAGTCACCAAATTCATCACAGCGTACGGCCAAGACATTTGTCAGCCGCACTAGAAAAGTCTCAACAGATTTACCCATACCAGCATTGTATATTATTGCATGCTCATTATATCTGCAATTAGCTTTTACAATCATCTATCATCTGTATTAAGTGAACTGTGCTTAGTTACTTCTATTCAAAGTGCAACCGCTTGCCCTTCGTGCTAAGTGAAATGCGCATTAAATTTTAAGTGCTGTGTCATCCTGTATATATTTTGCATATATCTTCTGTATCTTGTATGTATCATCTTATATATATCTTAAGTATTAAGTATTATGACTTAAGTAGTAAGTATTGCGCATTATATTTTAAGCGTTGTGTCATCCTGCATGTATCACCTGTATCCTGAGTCTTTCATCCTGCATATAACTTAGGTATTAAGTACAAAGTATCAGTATGTTCAGTATCAAGCGTTGCGTATTATATTTTCAGCACAGTGTCATCCTGTATATATCTTCTGTATCTTGTATATATCATCTTGTATATATCTTAAGTATTAAGCATAAAGTATCATGACTTAAGTATCAAGTGCTGCGCATAATATTTTAAGCACTGTGTCACTCAGTATATATCTCCTGTATCCTGTATGTACCATCCTGCTGTATATATCTTCAGTATTAAATATTATGACATAAGTATAGAGCGTTGCGCATTATATTTTAGGCACTGTGTCATCCTGCATATATTTACCGTATCCTGTATGTATCAGCCTGTACATATCTTCAGTATTAAATATTACATGTACCATCCTGTATATATCTTCAGTATTAAGTATTGAATGTTGCGCATTATATTTTAAACACTGTGTCATCCTGTATTTATCTCCTGTATCCTGTATGCATCATCTTGTATGTATTTTAAGTATTTAGTACTAAGTATCATGACTACATAAATGTTGCGCATTATATTTTAAGCACTGTGTCATTCTGTATGCATCTTCTGTATCCTGCATGTATCATCCTGTACATATTTTAAGTACTAAGTATTAAGCATCATGACTTAAGTGTTGCGCGTTATATTTTAAGTACTATGTCACCCTGCATATATCTCCTGTATCCTGCATGTATCATCCTGTTCATATCTTAAGTATTAAGCATTAAATAATATGACATATGTATTAAGTATTGTGCATCGTATTTTAAGTACTGTGTCATCCCGTACATATCTGCTGTATCCTGTATATATCATCCTGTATATACCTATCGAGTTAAGCATTCAGGAATTATGACTTAAGTATTAAGTATAGCACATTATATTTTACGTACTGTGTCATCCTGTACATACCTCCGCACAACGTACCGTGCACTATGTTCTGCATAATAATGTCTTAAGTATTGCATACTGTATCAAGTATAGTAATTCGTATTGTGTCAGCATATTGTAATAAATTTATAGTTGTACTAATATATTATATCTTAAGTAATGCGTTTTGTAGTAAATATTGTGTAGTGTAATGTGTCATCATATTAAATATATAGTTATATATAATATCTTACGTAATGAATATTGTAGTAAGTAATGCATTAAATATTTATGTACTATGTCCCGCATTATGTACCTAAACCAACTTTAAGTATTTATTCCTGCGATATGTACCACGTCCTAGAGTAATTCTTAGGCATTCAATCCTCCTTTTATGTTATATCCTTTTATGTGTTTATGTTTTTATTTTATGTGTTATCTGTGTGTAAATGGGCGGTGTTCAGTGTGTGTTAAGTGTTTACTTGGTTGAGTTCGTGCATGTATTTGTTTTATTTTTTCCGTTTTTATGTGTTATTCACTTTACTTTATAATGTACTTTGTATGTCACCTCAACCACATATGCAATCCACCAACTTATGTCAAAGAATTGCCCCTGTATGGCCTTGTAAACCTTTCTTAAATCTTAAATAAATTCCCCGTGCGGCCTCGTGCGGCTCCTGGGAGTTGTTGCCTCTGGATAGTGTAGGACGCGGGACCCCCAGATGCCTGTTTACCTCTGTTAAACACCAGGCGTCCCCGTTCTCCATCACCTGTCATCAACAATGCACTAATCAATCTCAGCATAACAAAGTAAACTCCGAATTAATTAAAGACTTAGAGAAAAAGAAGGAACCAATCAATAATTATGAGCACATCCAAACGTTTCTTTTAGAGTTACATCGCTCAATTCCCCATGCATAATATGCAGGTTTTCTTATCTTGAAATCATGCATATATGTCGGTTAATTTCTACTGAAACATGAAATTTTGCTTCGTCACTAAATGCGGTTTTCTGAAGAAATTGATCATCCTTAATGATACAGTCAAGAATATCTACAGAAAATTCCTTACGAACGACTCTATCATTAGATTTGATTTGTTGACAAATCTGCTGCAATTTATATGCAGTCAGTTTCAACCATCCAAAAATAATTTTAGTAAAAATCGACCTGGGAATTCTTGTTTGCAGGGTGGGACGGTGAATGATTTTATTGGGATTATAACACATTTTGAATGGCAGAACATTTTTATTACTGAATTTAGGTCTACTTGCACCACTTTTATGCAAAATATGTTCGGTTTGTTTTCAGCATCTCCTAATTATTGTCCCATTTGCGGAGATTTATTAAATTCATGTCGGAATCTTTTCTGAACTGTTTTCGGAGATTTCGTTTCCCATAGCTAGAAAACGCACATTGCGTTTTTACTGCACGACACCAATTAGTCTGTCAGTAAACTAGTTCCTTGTTGCCATTCCCAAATATTAGAGCAAATGAAATTCCTTGAACTAAATAAATTCAGAGCTTTAATTTTTTTTTTTTTTTGTAAAAAATAAATAAATAAATAATAAAAAATTAACTGTATGCTGTCTTTATCTCGACCCTAGGAACAGAATCCGAATCCAAGCTTAGTTGCAACTAAGTGTTGAGAAAGATTGATGCAATTTCTTGTGCAAAAGAAGGCAATAAAGCATTGAAAAATATTAAGATTGAAATAAAGTACTGAAAAATATTGATCCCTAAACATGTAACTGTAACAGTATCCGGCTTTTTATATGAAACTAATAACCGTATCAGGACTAGTGTTTCTTTTGACTTGCTTTGGAAACATGAATGGTCCTGAATAGGAACAGGGAGCTTACTCAAGCTATGTTCAAGAATGTGTGAAGTAGACAATACAAGCAGGAAGGGTACACGAAACCCTTTATTTTCTATACTTTACAGGAATTTCCGAAACTTCGGAATACAGAGACCAACCACTTGTGGTCTGAACGTAAGAATATAAAAACTACTAACTATTAAAACTAACTTTATTTATTTATTAGTATACAAGTGCCTAGCACTAAGATTGGCCTTTATTTAATGAAAGGTACTTATGTAGTACGCCGAGCTGCTTAAACTACAATAAGTTCGCAAATAACAAGAGGGCTAAACCTCTGGCCTTGAAGGCAACCAGCAACAGAGTGAAAACTCGTAAAACTACAGTGGCAGGCGGCTTGCTTCCAATAACTTCTTCCTCTCTCTTGCTTGGCAAAAAGCCACAACTTAAGTACTTGGCGTTAGCAAGACAATTTGCATAAATAAGTTAAAGCGTTTAATTCTGGCCGGAAGTAGAAAATAAGAAGTGATAGTACAGTTTAAAATAAAATAAACGTTAGTAAAACTTAGGATCCTTACAACCGTATATGCCTTCCAGTAATTTCGAGAAATGGAAGGTACTAGACATTTCTTGGCAATCTGGGAAAAACTATGTAAGCCTTTCAGTTTTTAGTTCAGAGTTAAATCTCGGAGCGAGGTTCGCTCTTCGCATTGCGATCTGTACAACATTCTTAGTAGTTTAAAGAGGTAACTACGGATTGTGCTCTATCATAAAGAGAAGAACTTTGCCATTACTTTTGGGAAAACTCCTAGGACTGTAAAGTGCTTATGGTGTGTGTGTGTGTGTTTGAAATTAAATTTTATCGATTCTGTGTGCATTCAGTCCATGTTTAAGTTTCATATTCCTAGAAAATTTAGTTAGTTTGTTTGGATGTAGACACAATTGTTTCATAAATCTTTAACTTTTCTTAGAATTTACTTACAATTTTACAGCCATATTATATCAATTTTACTTCTGGAACCAGCTTCTCTCAAAGCAATAAAATAATCGAATAATAATGAAGTGTTTGCTTTTAAACGTCTTTTAATCATAATTCTATGCAAATCTGCATTACTCGATCTAGAGGAAAATCTTACCAAATATTTTTTCAACTCATTAAGTGTTTTGACATCTTGTAGATCGTTTATAGAAGTTTTAGATAGGCCGATAAGCACATTTTTAGCCCAAAAGGCGTTAGTCCAGAAGGGCTATTAATTTCGTTTTGCCATTTTGCACTGAAAACTTTAAAAGGTTGTATCACCTTACAAATTGTTGCCACCAAATATTATCACCCTGAGCTATATGTAAAAAAATAACGAAGAATGTACATAAATGTATGTACGTTTCTTGCATTGTGATAAAAGAACAGTACCTAGAGCCATCAAATTTTGAATAACGTAATTCTCCACCCGAATATGGGCATTTGGAATTTCTTTTATTACCTATTTCTCATTTTGTAAAACTTTAACGAATTTTTGATTAACAAACTCAACGATTTCAAAGCGAGAAATGGCAACACTGTACAAATAAAATAAAAATTTAAAAAAAATAAAAATATTTTTTTTTTTTTTTTTTTTATCTCCAGCGCGTGAGACTGTGTATCGGAAATTCTAAACATATGTTCTTTTTAAATTATTTTGTAATATTGATGTTGAATTGAATTTTATGGTTTAACTGCGAAGAACATGATATTTAATTAATAAAGGTAACACACAAAACGTTCAAAAACACCCTTTGGACGTAATACAAAATCTAAAAACTTTTAGATTTTTTTAAATTTTTATTTTAACAGAAAGAGCACAACTTGTGTAACAAAAGAAACTTCAACTCTTTTTTTTTTTTTTTTTTTTTTTTTTAATATAACCTTGTGTAGTTCCATTCTGTTGAAATAATTCTTAAAATGATTATATTAAATTATCAGAAGAACCGTCAAAAGGTTTAAAGGTTTTATATATTCATATAAATAACGAAAAGAAATAATAAATCCACTATTTTCGTTTACCACCGATTACATGAATTTGTGTTATTTATTAAAATCTTTAATGTGCACTTTACCTAGCATTCTTGAGATTAACTGATTTGCTCCGTTAAAGTGCGGATCCAAAGGTTTTCCGCATTTTATCTAGGTATTGCACATTGACGACTTCCCTTATCCTTAAAGTTCAAAAGTTTGTTTCTCTCATTTCCTTTCCCTCTCCTTCCACTTTGCACAATTACCTACTAGGCACTCGCTAATGTGCACATTGCCTACCAACCACTCGTTAAACTGAAAATAAGAACTTTGCTGGATTGACAGCAACGTTTCTGTAAGCTGAAATTAACATAGATGTTATCTATTTATTTTTCGATATATATATATAAAAATTAATACTATAAAAAATCAACAAATTAATTGATAGAATCAATCATCAGTCAATTAAAAAACTATAACACAAAAAATAAAATGGTTTAAAGTATTATTTATTACAACTAAGGAAATAAATTTGCAAAATATATGATAAAATTATGCTCACTTATAAGTGCAATCTAAAGACTAGTGACACTTTGAATTACACAGCAATTGGATTTTGCAATATGCACACCTATTTTGTGGTACATTTAGATTTTCAGTAACATTTGCCGAAACCCTGCGCCATCAGCAATTTAAAAGTGTAATTGGCGGCTGTTTTAAGTGTACAAGAATATTGCTGTTGTTCCAGTAAAGATCTTATTTTCACTTTGTAGTAAGGCCTAGTAGGTAATCTGCAGAGTATCTAGGCAATTTGAGAAAAGAAACATTTTTTCGCACTTTAACGGTTTAACCTAGTTAATCTGCCGATTTGCTAGTTATATATAATTATAAGAATGTTGCTTTATATATGTATAATTCAGTTTTTTTTATAATATTAATATAATTTGTTTCGTATAATATTTCATATTTATTCTGTTCATGCAAGCCTTTTAATAAAGTTTTCATAACTCATCACTATGCTTACAAAATGATTTTCATTTTTCCTAATTACCGTGAAAGCAAAGGCTCAAGAAACTAAAGTTCTCGGGCTCTATAATTCATAGATTGAATTCTACATAATTTTTCATAAAGAGAAATGTATATAAAATATAAGATGATTGCGGAGGTAATCAAAATATTAGTTGCGAAAACATATAACAGATGGCGCCATTTGCTTTGGTAAACCATATTTGCCTTCGTAAAAGAGAAAGATTTTTTAAATCTAACGAAGACTCGATAATTCATCCTTTCTTTAACCACCACTTTCTGTTATCTCTCAGTCACTGATACAATATGATTGGCAGAATGGATTCATCAAAATAAATAAAATTTAAAACAGGTCGTATTGAGCAATAAAATATGATTATCTGGACGTCGTAGTTTGCAGCACGAGATAGGAGAAGGATCCTAGGTAGAATTTTTTTTTTTAAATTTAAATGCTATGAAAGTGGATCTGTTTCTATTGCTCATAGAATGATTGACTTGCAAATTGTTTCATTTTGGAAAAAAAAAAAAAAAAGAAAAGAAAAAAAATTAGGAATGAAATGCTCTTTTCGCGAGCTTCCTTTCTGATCAGCTCTTTTTATCTCAACAATATTCAAGCATCATTATTTAATTTCTAAATTAAAGTTACTAGAAAATGATGGGAATATATTCTTCTGCGGATGCGCTTGATTTCTTTCAATAATTCTAGTGCTATAAACTTAGGCTGATTGTTGGTATAGTCACGCTTATATATGCGCATATACACTGTAACAGTAGCTGCGCAGTTGTGATTTCGGCAGTTTTCATGCACAGTTGGGTAAGAACCATAATGCATACAAAATATATATATATATTGCATGTATTTCATATGCAAAATGTATTGTATGCAATATATTTACATACAAAAGGAACATATTACATACCCATATATTACATGCAATATATTTACATGCATACTGCCATATCGTCCAATGCATGGACATGCATGTCCAATTAATTTGCATAGTTATGAGCATTAATAAATTGCATACAAAAAATAATATTACAAATAATATTTAAATAATTAATGTTGCATACGAAATTGGTTAGGAAGCATAATTGGGTAGTTTGCGTACAAAATTGGGAATGAAAATGTCATTGTACAAGATATCGTAACGGGCCGAATTAAGGAATTTAAAAGAGGCGCATTTAGCCTGTGTGCCGGCTTTTGCCCATCCCTGGACTGGAAGAATGAGGGACGTTGTAATGTATCACATTTCTCTCTAGTATTTCATACAATAAAATGAAACATTACTGTCGTTCTTCAGATTCTGAATACAAAATGAGAGATATGAAGTCCTGTCCATTTAGGGATCAGAAGTGCTAACAGCACATCTCTGGATAATTCCTTGTTGAAATAAAAATCCAGATATTTTTTAACAGCGAGAGACTCGTGGTGGGGGGGGGGGAATAGTACATGTGAGAAACATTCAAGAAAAGAGAAGCAACTCTATAATGCAGAAAAAGATCGAAAAAAAGGAGTTATACCATATAAATATAAATATAAATAACTATTAATATTCCATATAAAGAACAAAAATGGAGTTTTTTTAGTAAATTCAAAATTAATCATTTTAAATAGATGCAAATTTTCTACTTTCGTGTTGTCCACGAATGGGGATATGAAGGCGTTTTAAGGCTGCTGTATTTAAATTTAAACATAAAGGCTATTTCAGTTAATGCCATCTCAGGTAATTTCGTCCTGAATGATTTATTCCTTTATCGGATTTTTACTTATTCGGCATTATTTCTGTGGGGGGGGGGCATAAAAATTCGAGAGACTTCTCTTACAAAGAATCACAGGATCAAAATCTTTGCAGTTCTGAAAACTTATTTCATATGTTTATTTTTTAAATTCGAATTCTGAGTCCAAAACCTGTCTTTTAACAGGCAGGTTTCGTACGCAGACTTTAAGAATAGGGAATCCAAAATCGAACCAATTTTACTTAAGTACATGTGGCCGCAAATGTCACTCGCATGTGCTTGTGCACTTGGGTGCCAGAAAAGGTGTTAAGCTGTGTGAATTATCAAGATTCGAGACACTAGGATTTACCATTTTAGGACGGGAAAGCTTTCTCTTCTTTCATTCCATGATTTTTCGAATCTTCCCTTGCTGATTTATTTTTCTGAGTTTACCTCAAAAACCTTCACGCTAGAACTTACAGCTTAGGATTCATTGCACAGAAATCTTTAAGAGGTCTGTTGTTTTGAAACATGATCATTGATTCATACTTCGATGCTGGAAGACATGCATTATAGCTGAAAGAGAAAAACTTCCAATAACTCATAATGCACTTAATGTTTTTGCTGTTTTCTAAGCTCCGAATTCCTAAAACTTCAGATGCAATTTTAGCTCACAGTGGACAGAATGAACAGTTGACAGATTACAGTCCACAGAATAAACTTACAATAACTGATAATGCACTTAATTTCTTTGCTGTATTCTAAACTTCGAATTTCTAAAACTTCAGATGTGAAGCAAATAATATAAATATCGAAAATAATACATAACTAAAATATTATTTTCAAAATAAAAAATAATGTATTTTAGTAACCCATTTTCATTTGCGCATGTTTGATGAACCTGTTACATTACCTTAATATGCGAGTTTAGAAATTCAAATGAACGCATATAAAATAATGCATTAGTTTCAATAGTTTCAGAGTCAGTATTAATTTTAAAAAATCTGATGTGTACACCACATGACTTCCTTGTACGGAATATTAAATTATACGCATTTTTTCTTGCATTTTATTTAAACTTATTAGATTTAATTAAACCTACTTCGCCGACAGCGCATAAACCACAATAGAATAAATGCATTCTTTAAAATTCACTTTGTTTACCATAGCGACACTCTGGCGCTAGGTTCACTTAACAGTATTATATTTCGTTCATATTATAACTCAGAATGCACAAAATGTATATCATTTAAAGAATTATCTAATCGTTGCCACATGTTCTATTCAAATACTATAATAAAGCTAGAACGCTGTATAAAAGAAATTAAGCAAACAAAACAAAAAAAAAAAAAAAAAAAAAAAAAAAACGTTTTTCACAGACGATTCAGTATTTCTCATTTAATTAATTCAGTTCTCACTTCACGAGAAGGCAAAAATACATAAAAACTCAAAATATCTATATTAAAAATTACGAAGTAAATCTCAAACGCTTATTTCCTCGAAAACATTCCAGAAAAAATTAAGCATGATTTAATTGGCAATAATAAATGAATGCGTGATCTTTGTTGTTGCGAAGCTAAGTTTTTCTAGATTGGCAACAAATCCACTAGTCTCCTGTTTCAAATGTAAACATCAATGGCCGCCATTAAAAACAGGTTTAGCGGCAATTAAACAACTTTAAAATTGCTGATAATTCTAAAAATATTGCACACAGATTTACTAAAGCCATAAAATCCTTAACCGGAAGATAAAAACAACATAATTCAATCATTTTTAAAGCAAAAAATGTACAATTTACAAACATATAAGAGTAAAGAAACTGAGATCACTGAGCCGGGTAACAGAATGGATATATATATAAATATATTTATATATGTTTGGTGCGGCCGATTGCAACCAAAATACGAGGTGCACATCTACATGTTATAGCAGTCCTATATACAAAATTCCAACGTTCTGAAGCTACTCGTTTTTGAGTTATGCGAGATACGTACGTACGCACGAACGTACATACGCACGTACATGCGTACGTACGCACGTATGTACATGCGTTCGTACAGACGCAACGGAAAATTCTTTTCAGAATTAATTTTAAAGCAGTTTTATAATTTTTTTGAAGGAAAAGAGTATTTTATTCTGTCCTTACGTAAAGATATCACGCAAAAACATCGTTAAATTGCATTCGATAGCGGTCAAAATGGATATTTTTGTTGAAATATGCTGCCTGAAACTTTTCGCGATTACAATACTTCCTTTTTACTTCGTACAAGGAAGTAAAAATCCTGGAAATTAAAGGTCTTTTACATAACTTAGACAAACGAATCATAGTAATATAAGCTTCCTTCCGCTTAAGTTGTATAGTATTTATTGGTATTTCAAAATTCATATAAAATACTATAACTAATTATTGATATATATATTAATATGTACATTAGTCAATTTTTACGAGAAAAATGAAATGGCAACAAGAATTGAAATCACATTCAGTTATCGAAGTCTTCCTCTTCGCTATCTTGTCTTCCACCAAACATCTTTCCCACCATGTGCTTTGTTCCCCATTTGAAGGTACCAGCGAAGTCTGTCTTCACGTGGGTGTATAAAGGACCGATACGACCTTTGGAACCCCACGAATCTCTTCTCACTCTTACATTAGGCAAACCGTAAGTGACATCATCTTCTGACATGATGTCGTGGTAGAACACATGGGCTAGGACAGTGTGGATGGTAATCGTTGCCAAGAAGAAGTAGCAGAAAGATGTCTGTGAAAAGAATAAATAAATAAATATGTCAGAAATTCTAGTTTAAGAAATGAATCAAGGATGTAAATGATAATTTGCAGTTAACGCAATTTTTTAAATTTTCATTTACTGACAGAATTTGATAATTCGAATCTGTTGTGAACTCAGATTTTGGAGAATTATAGCTTAGATTCCTTTTGCATTTTATAAAGAATAAGGACAAGAAATTCTAGACCCCTCCTGTAATGTATCAAATCTCCTTGATAAATTAATCAAATTTCCTTAATAAATTAAGATTAATCTCCTCAATATATTAATAGAATCTCCTTAGTAAATTAAGATTACTTTCCTCAATATATTAATAGAATCTCCTTAATAAATTAAGATTACTCTCCTTAATAAATTAATCGAATTTCCTTAAATATATATATATATATATATATATATATATATATATATATTTAATCGAATCTCCTTAAATATATATATATATATATATATATATATATATATATTTAATCGAATCTCCTTAAATATACATATATATATATATATATATATATTTAATCGAATCTCCTTAAATATATATATATATATATATATATATATATACTAATAAAATTCCATACTCAAGAATACACTTAAAATTCTAACTGTATGTTCTTTTAATTTTTAAGGGCGACGTTCTCTTATTTGAAAGTACGTGGAATTAAATCCACAGCCCCGTAGTCAACTTGTTTCTCCCGCCTTTTCTACACGTACAGTTATAGAATGTTCTCTATATAAATAGAATGTTTATTGAAATATTTAAAGCGAACTGGATTTGCTGACGAGGCTGACGTCATTTCTTGGAAGCTCCGCCCTTCCAGAGGCTATAAAAGGACTCGCAAAAGGAATATCGGGGCTTTTTCTTAAATGTCACGATGCAGTAAACTTCATACAAAAAGTTATTAGTAATTCTTTTTATTTACTCCGGATATCTGATTTTTGTAACTGCTATTTCTCCTGAATAATAATAAATGGATCCTGTTTTTTAAACTTATCGTCTGATTATTTAAGCTACGACTGAAGCTGGTACATCACATATATATATATATATTGCAATATGCTACCTTTTTTAAAAGTGGAATAAGATAGTTCAGGCAATGAAAAAATATGTAAAAAATTACCTGATCATTTTCAAATTAAAACACATTGAATAGTATAGTTAAAATGTTTCATTTATGGAAACTGCACAATATTTTACTGAAATAAAAATTTAATTCTGATTATCAAAAACATAGTTTTGGGAAAGAAAATTACAACTGATTTAAAACAATAAATTTTGGTTACATGCTCAAATATAAATTGCACATAATTTTTTAAAAAATTAATTTTTATGGAAGCACTTATGGAATTTCCTTTGGGGTTTATAAAAATAAAAGAGCAAATTAAGTTAACTTACTTTTATAATAATATGTGTACCATTAAATTTAAAAAAAAAAATTTGGTGCCGCATTCTTGTTTTTAAAATTTAGAAAAACGTTTGAGAACATAAACTTGAAAACAAATTTGAGCAATTGATTTCATTTTAAAGTATTACAGCATATTATAAAATGAAATCAATGGCTCAATAAAGCTCTTCTTGAACAAAAATGAAACAGATTTTCTGAGTACCCATGGTATTTCAAAGCACGTATATTTAAGCAGTAATATTATAAAATAAAATTTCAAATTTGTAGGGCGGATGGAATATAAATATTCCCTAAATATTGAACAAAGCCATTTTGAGGAAAACATGAAAAACTATACAAGTCGTATTATTAGGTATGTTTTAAAAGTTTTCTTTTTAATATCCACCATCATAATCATCCTACGATCATTCCAGATACAGGTTTTCTTTCATTTTGTCATTAAAAAATCCTTGCTTATTCAGTAATTTTTAAAATCATTGTTTCAAATTTAAAAAAATCTGATGTGTACACCACATGACTTCATTGTACGGAATATTAAATTATATGCATTTTTTCTTGCATTTCATTTAAACTTATTGGATTAAATTAAATCTACTTCGCCGATAGCGCATAAACCAAAATAGATAAATGCATTCTTTAAAATTCACTCTATTCGTTTACCATAGCGACACTCTGGCGCTAGATTCACATGACAGTATTATATTTCGTTCATATTATATTATAACTCATAATGCACAAAATTTATATCATTTAAAGAATAGAATTATCTAATCGTTGACACATGTTCTATTCAAAAACTATAATAAAACTAGAATGATGTATAAAAGAGATTAAGCAAACAAAACAAAAAAGAAACAGTTTTTCACAGACGATTGAGTATTTCTCATTCGATTAATTCAGTCCTCACTTCGCGACAAGGCCAAAACACATAAAAACTCAAAATATCTGTATTAAAAATTACAAAGTAAATCTTAAACACTTATTTCCTCGAAAACATTCCAGAAAGGGTTAAGCATGATTTAATTGGCAATAATAAATGAAGGCGTTATCTTTGTTGTTGCGAAGCTTACTTTCTCTAGATTGGCAAGAAATCCACTATTCTGCTGTCTCAAATGTAAACAAGCAATGGCCGCCATCAAAAAAATTATTAGGTTTAGCGGCACTTAAACAACTTTAAAATTGTTGATAATTCTAAAAATATTCCATACAGATTTACTAAAGGCATACAACCCTTAACCGGAAGATAAGAACAACATAATTCAATCATTTTTAAAGCAAAAAATGTACAATTTAGAAACATATATAAGAGTAAAGAAACTGAGATCACTGAGCCGGGTAACAGAGTGGATATATTTATAAATATATTTATATACGTTTGGCGCGGCCGATTGAAACCAAAATACGAGGTGCACATCTACATATTATAGTAGTCTTATATACAAAATTTCAACGTTCTGAGGCTACTCGTTTTTGAGTTATGCGAGATACGTACGTACGCACGTACGTACATACGTTCGTACAGACGCCACGAAAAATTCTCTTCAGAATAAATTTTAAAGCAGTTTTATAATTTTTCTGGAGGAAAAGAGTATTTTATTCTGTCCTTACGTACAGATATAACGCAAAAACGTCGTTAAATTGCATTCGATAGCGGTCAAAATGGATATTTTCGTTGAAATATGCTTCCTGAAACTTTTCGCGATTACAATACTTCCTTTTTACTTCGTACAAGGAAGTAAAAAGAAGATTTTGTCTATTTTTTAAGCGTTATTGGCTTGATTAATCCCGTAAACTTTTAATACTTTCGTACAAAAATATTTTAAAACATATAATTATATCCATCCTTTCAATTTATAATATTATTTGTACTAAAATCTAATTTTAGGAGATTAAAGTTCATCCTTTGATGCGTGCAGGTAAATGCTCCTCCGAACTTTGAAATGCTTCTTTGTTACTAACAGGGCTGACACTGAAAAAAATACTTATGCGTATTATTTTTCCCAAAAACCAAAGATAATGATTAGAAAAATAAATAAATATAAGATCAAAATGAAAACTTAGTTGGAAGCTACTTAAAAAAAATTGGTACTTTCTGATTATCCGTATCCTTCCCGAAAAGTCTGAAACTTATTGGCGATTCTCCAGAGAAACAGGGCTCTATTCATAACATCTGTTTGGCAGTATTCAAAAGTTTTCTCCAAGCTTAATGAGCCAAAGGCAAAGCACAGTTTTAAAATGGCGACGGACGTAGGATTCCATAAAACAGCAACAATGAATTAAATTAAAGAAAGCCAGATGCATCAGTAATAAAATACTTGCCTCCCTCGAATAATCCTTCTGTAATTTCTTTTATACCGTTGTCCTTTCCATGTACACATCATCTGTTCCGCTACAGATCGCAGAATTCCACAAACTTTGGCGCTGCGCTAAGACTAAAATAAACGTGTGTTAAGCTCATGCATGAGTTTACACATAAATACTATCTGTTAACATCATGGGTTGCCCAGTTTCAGCTTGGGTGACATGCTGAGGTTACTTATGAATACTTCTTCACGAGTTTTCTGTGTGTGGGGGGGAGGCGGATAATCACAAAGCACCAAGAAATCGTTTAGAAACTCTCTTTTTTAAAAAAGACACGTGTATCTGTGTGAATTCGTATCGCTTAGCTTAATCTACTTAAAAGTGAAACAGAAATAAAAACACTATGAAAAACAAATCGGTAAGCAAAAAGAACCAATTAAACAAAAATCATTAATTAACAAAAGACTAATTAAAATTAAGTACGATTTGAATTATTAAATTAACAAAAAGGACCCCAAGGAACATTATAGCACAGAAATTAAAACAATTATCACTTGACTTCAAGTAGTAATATAAGCATGAATTTAACATATAGTCTATGGAGTTTTCCAGGAAAGAACCACAGTCTCAGAACGTAAGTTTGACAAGTTCAAAAGCATTACTTCTCTAGAGATTATAATCAGTAACAACATATAAATTTAGAAAATATTTTCTATGCGTATGGCAACTTCCGGTTACAGACTCTTAAGAATTTCGAAGAACAGTGGTGTAAGATAGCGTCCTTTTTGTACCATAGTATAAAAATCTTAATTAATTATCCTAATTGTGATAAAACTGTCCAAAAATTTTTTGTAAGTCATAAAATCATAAAAACATTAATATTTAAAAGAAAATTGCAATTAATTTCACCAAAAGGACCATAATTAATTTGAAAACAGTCTTCTGGAGGCAGGGGCTTTAATCCGTGTAAGGCAGACATCATGTCAGCTAGGTAATGGAGCCCCTGTTCTCTGGTTAACAGCTTAATCTACTTACGTTTGGCACTTAAACCAAAATGTGTTATATAGAATGGTACCTCTTGGAAGGGTCTCCTCAGGATATGTGACTATTTAAGGGACAATTCTGCTGGTTCCGGTCCCTTTGAATAGGGACCTTAATATATTTACCTCTTATAAAGGGTCACTATATTTAAGAGACTCTGGGGGGAAAGTTTTAAATATAAGATATAGGTAGAGAAAATATTAAAAATAAGATATAGGTAGAGAAAATATTAAAAATAAGATATAGGTAGAGAAAATATTAAAAATAAGATATAGGTATGAATAAATATTCAAAAGGATATTTATTTACATTCATAGAATTCATAGAATTGAATAAAGCCAGTTATTCTTGTTATAGTTCACAGTAAGGGGAAGAAAACAGTGTTAGCAACTTGCAAGGCAATCCAGGACAGGGACCAATAGCAAAGCAATCGTGGTGAGATGGCTGGACCAACTTCCAAAGACAGAAGTCTCACAATGTGAATAGAGTGTAAACTTTTAGTTCTTGCAACGTGGAGCAAAAGAAGTTGAATTTTGAGCTTGATTATTATTTTTACATATGTTATCTAGCATGGCTTCAAAGAGGAAAAAATTATCATTAAAGCAAAAGGTTGATGTAATTTATGTAGTAGAAATTGAAAAGCTTTGTTTGAGAGATTTAGGAGAGAAATTTGGAGCAAGTTAAAACAAAGTAAGACTTGTTCTAAAGAATAGAGAAGAAATAAAAGTAATATAGATTACTATTTCAAACGACCATTCCAAGATAGTAAAATTTAGAAAAGTCTGAAGCATGCGAAATTAATAAATTAGTGTGTAGAGACATTACGTTATTTCGAAGCAGCAGAGATGAAAAATGAGCAATGTCCTCGCCGGGACTCGAACAAGCTCTCGAATACGCGCCGAGCGTGCTGACCACTACACCACGAAGGCATGCTAAGAAGACAGGAGAAATACCTTACATACTCCCCCTTTTAATGGGCGACTGGGGTTTTAGAGGACACAGTTGCCAAATCCTGGTAGTGGAGAATCATAATCCACCCCCTTTTTTAGTTCGGGCGCCACTGTAGAGACATTAGGTTATTTCGAAGCAGGAGAGATGAAAAATGAGCAATGCCCTTGCAGAGACTCGAACCACGGAGCTCTGGAATACGCGCCGAGCGTGCTGACCACTACACCACGAAGGCAGGAGAAATACCTTATAAGTGTTCAAATGGCTTTGTTCTGTAAGAGCAAAGAATATTCCTGTAAATGGCGTATTATTGCAAGAAATGGCAAAAGAAATTTTGGAAAGTCTGGGAATACAGAAGTCCAAAGCAACAAATGGTTGGCTAGACAAATTTAAGTAAAGGCGTAACATTACTTTTACAACTATTTGTAGTTGGCGAAAAATCAGTAGGTACGCAACATGTAACAGACTGGATTAAAAAAGTTAAATTGTTGAAGGATATGATGCTAAGAACTTCCATAGTGCAGATGAAACTGCATTGTTTTATCGAACTGCGCTTAATTAAACTCTACGCTTCAAAGGACTAAAGTGCTCTGTTGTGTTGGTCAAAACTCAAAGGAACATCTCGCTCTACTCCTTTGTTGTAACATTGAAGAAGAGTTTGAGGAACCATTTTTAATTGCAAGGGCCAAAAAAACAAGCTGCCTCAAACACGTCAATACAAAAGCTTTATCGGTCAATTGGCATAATAATAAAAATGCATGGAAGACGCAAAGCAAAATGAAAGAATATTTGATTGTCCTTGATGCAACAACGTCTAGGAAAAAATAAGAAGATTTTGCTATTTCTTGACAATTTGCTAGCCCACGCACCAAATGTAAAATTGAAATCAGTGAAATTCGTCTTTTTTCCTACCCAATGCAGCATCAGTATAAACGTTTCTGGAAACAGCTTGTGGGGTTTTATTTAATTTAATTAACAGTTAGTTTTATTTTTGAAGCAGTCTTTCCTATAGCTCTTGTTTCCAAACCCCACTTTCTCCCTAGGTTGAGATTTCAGTTAGCTCTGGTGTGAGCTTTAACAAAAATAACTTACAGAGCAGTGAGGAAAACGAAGAAGATCCTCAAGAAAAGTATCACATAGAAAATTATACAGATGCCTTAAAATACTTATCCCAAAAAAATGCCATCCAACATAATGGCTGGCCACCGTCACACCTCCACCACCATAATGATGTTTTTCTCTGATGAGGGAGGGATGGTATCGTGTTACAGGCTCTCTCTAGATACAGGTACGCAGGGAGTTACTATCCAGGCTGAATTTCAACTCATTTGTAAAAAGCAGGGTAGTTTACTAAAGTCTGCTCCAAAGCGCATGTTGTCTGCACCATACTAAATGCGCTGTCTTAAGTGCTACAGCGAGCGAGATGCAAACATTTGTGTCACATAATGCTACCTCATAAGGCCTTCGGGAATTTGTAGACTGTTAAACAGGGTTTGCAAGGGCAGCATTCAGTAGCTCACGTGAAAGCTGTCAAGCTGTAGCAGTCCTGTGTGTCGCCGTTCTGAAAATGCCAAATAACGATCCTCATTTGTTATTGATACAATAAATTCCAACAATCCTCTTCTTACGTTGGCAATTTTCGTCATACGTGTATCGTTCCAACGCCAATTATGAGTTTTCAATGCCCTGATTATGTATTGTCATTCAAAAATTTCGAAGCGTTTTCACTGTGATGACAGTAGGGAGAGCTGTATTGCTTTAAATCATCACCACCTCGATCGCATGCCTTCAAACAACAATATCTGAAATTTCATTTTGACCGGTTGAGCGAATACGCCGCTAGGCATTTACGAATCTGAGAAGCTTTTTTATGTATTTACCCATCGTATAATACATAAGAAAGGTAAATAACCATCCTGTTATTTACCCCTCGTATGTATTAAAGTTTTGCAAGCATACGGGTATACTTTAAAGGTTGAAAAATAACGTTGCTTAATGAAAGAAAGCATTCTTCCATCCGTTAATATTGGAAAGTTCGTTAATATAATTCATTTTTTAACATCCTTTTCACAATTGTTTAAAATATTCATATTTAGCTTAATGAATTAGAATATATTGTATATTTTACATATATAGTGATTCGTCATCAGATTCACACCAGAAGTGTTGGTAAACTGCCGAAAATTCCGATTCGGACTTTTTAGTATTGAAAGTATTTAGACTTCAGCGTTTGGCTGTAATATATTGTTGCGTGCGTACGGGTTCGTTATGAAATGAATGCACAAGTCCGATGAAAAATGAACAAAAATTTATTATTATCACAACAAAAATGCTTAAAATTTCTCAAATTATCATGCAGTATTACAATATCTCACAGTAGTTATCTTTTAACTACTCAAATATCCAATAGAACGTAATTCAAAACAGCTAAAGAACGCTAATCCGCGAATTCGCTACAATCAACAAGAGCAGTTTTCTAAACAACAACAAACTAAGCAACTACTACAAACTGAGATGTTTTCCTCCTTTTATAAGATTTTAAAATCACGCGCTAGAATTTTCCAGTACTTTCTCGAAATCAAAAAGAGATATTTATTTATTTAATGCACGCGCTCTTGTATTTTTAATTTTTTCCGGCTTAGCTTTCTTTTAATATTCGTCACGCGCTGCACTGCGCGAGAAATAAAACCATTTAATTTATAATTGAACTAACATTAACTTTTTAAATACCAAATTCGTAACAATATAAATATTCAGCAGCGGATTTAATAGGGTAATACTCGTAGCGAATACACAATTAACCAAAATTCCGGTCAGAGGGAATTCAAAAAAAAAAAAAAAAAAAAAAAAAAAAAAAAAGAGGAAGAGAAGAAAAGGGATTAAATTTATTGATTAAATATTATGTTATTCGCCCTTACTCCGCACACAATTCAATTCAGCAACACACGAAATATTTATAAACAGCATTATCTTATTATCTTTAGAATTTCCGATAGGCATATTATAATTAATAAAAAGGTATTAACAATTCATCCATACAATTTAAACTTGAGTAGAAATGTCGACTAGAACTTTTGTTTGATTTTATTGTACAATTTATTGTACAAGAACTGTACTAGAAACATTTTATCATACAATGTTGATATATCCGGGATCGCGTACGCTTACATTACCCTCAACTGTGGTTAAAAATAGCTTCCTAATATTATAACTTTATCTAATGTGACCTCTGTTAATCCTTCTTTCTTTTATATTTTCCGTAGACAGTTTTGTAGTCTCTGAAATATTGTGGCGATAATTTTTTTCATCGCATCGCAATGAATAAGCTTAATTCTTTTAGACAGCGCCCATTTAATCCGTTCCTCATTAATCTGGAGTTGATTGTACACTCATATAGGATATTATATAATTACGTTTTAAACACTAAGTGCTGTACGCTGTGCTTTCCATATTTGTCTTTAATTCAAAATTGTTGACTGAAAAACATACAGTTGTAGTCTTATGTTCAGTCTTAAATTAGATAACCGTATTTTTTAAACTGCATCTATTTATGACGATGATACATTGTAGCAATTAAAAACCGGATGCGTGGTTCAGAAAGGATAAAACTTTCAATAAATCTGATTCAAATAAATTCAAAAATCGGAAATCAGCTTACCTTCATTTCTGCAATGCCTGTTACTCTGTATAATAATCAGTTGTAATCTCTGCTGGGAAGTTTAAACATCTAATAATATGACCCCTTTCATCAAATTCATTCGGCCATTTGTAGAAGGAGAAAGTAAATCCGTGCAAGGAAAAGACCGACGGAACTAATGGTGCCATCAACGTTTGTAGGTCATCGAACCACTTGCAGGAAGATTCGGTTGTTGCAATGTAAGGAAAGGAAGCCTCTTCGCGATTTTACTTATGCTTGTTCTCTCACAACATGTCAAAAAAAGGTAATTTTTTTTTAAAGAATTGTTCTCCACAATAGAGATTGCGTCATTTCTTTCCGTTGATCATTCTTCTTTTTATGTACATCGTTTTAGAAAACAAAAAATTCCTCATAATTCAGTTCCGGATTCATCTCACAATCAAATCCCGCTAATTTAGCAATAGCTTCCTGTTTGTAAAAAAAAAAAAAAAAAAAAAAAAAAAAAAAAGTTAAATGTTTTAGATTTTAAATTACGTCCAAAGGGCGTTTTTTTTTAACACTTTGTGTGTTACATCTATTTATTAAATATCACGTTCTTCGCACTTAAATCATAAAATTCAGTTCAGCAGTATCGCAAACCAGTTTTAACATGAGCATATCCTTTAGAATTCCCGATACAGAGACTCGCGCGCTGGGGATAAAAATGTTTTTTCTGTACAACGTTGCCATGGCTCGCTTTGAAATCCTTGAGTTTGTTAATCAAAAATTCATTAAAGTTTTACAAAATAGGAAATCGATCATAAAACAAATTCCAAATTTCAAAGTTGGTTTTCCATATGCTCATATTTGTAGGAGGATTACGTCATTCAAAATTCGATGGTCCTATGTACCGTTGTTTTATCACATTGCGAGAAATATACCTACATTTATGCGGATTTTTCATTATTTAATTTCTTCAAATATAGTGCAGGACTCTAACATTGGGTGGCAACAGTTTGAGAAGCGAAACGGACTTTTACAGTGAACCAACACAAAATGGCAAAACGAAAACAATAGTTTTTCAGGAACAAAGCCCCTTTGGACTAAAAATAAAACCTTGCAAGAAATTAGAATAATAAATTTTTTTTTAATATTTAGCAATTTCGTTTTTGAAAGTTATAAAGAACTTCTCTAGCTTTCCTAGCGTGCCTTCGTGGTGTAGTGGTTCTGCATGCTGGACCGGTATTTCAGAGGTCCGTGGTTCGATTTCTGGCGAACACGTTACTCATTTTTCATCTCTCCGGCTTTTCCAATTTACCTAATGTCTCTACAGTGGGGCCGAACTAAAAGGGTGTTGGATGAGGTTTCTCCACACCCAAGATTTGGCGATTGGGTCCTCTAAAAACCTTAGTCGCCCTTTAAAAAGGGGAGTACATAAAGTATTTCTCTCGATTTTCTAGCGTGCCCTCGCGGTGTAGTGGTTCTGCACGCTGGGCTGGTATGTCAGAGGTCCGTGGTTCATGTCCTGGGGAAGGCGTTGCTAATTTCTCAATCTCTCTTGTTCCAAAAAATTCTAATGTCTCTACAAGGTTTACCACGCATTTTTGATTATAATTCACAAAACCTAGCTGGGCACTTGCTAATAATTCGTACGGAATTTTTTCAGTATGCAATGTATTTAGTCAGACCACTCCATTCTATACCTTACTGCATTATCATTAATTTCTTTTTTCATCAGTTTCTTCATCTTTCAGCATCTTTTGATGTTCATTGAGGATACGCTAGGTTTTGTTGCATACGTAGAAAGAAAAAATGAATAATCTTAGGACAGTATTAATATACAAGATGATTGTTATAAACAACTATCGTGTTCTCTCTCGTCATATTCTCCAATACAAAAATGATAAAATCGATATTTTACCTAACAATATTGTCAGTGCATACTGAAGAATAGAATATCATACCAAAAATAATCTGAAAAGGTAACGATTTTAACAGTCCCCCAAAAGGGTTCGTTAAGGTTTTTTATGTTCTCGTTGAGCTCGCAGCCCATTTCTTTTTGTCTTTTTAACTTTATTGTTAAGCATAATTTTCTTCGCACTTAAGCCAAACACAGTTCAACAACAAATTTTTTAAAAAAAAACCTAAAAGCAACATATATTTAGAATTCCCAATGCAGTATTAAGTACCGGCGTACATTCTTATATATTTTTCTGTCTTTTTCAGGTCGTCAAATTAGTGCTCAGTTTTCTTATTAAGATGGCTTGCAAAACTCTTTTTTTTAATCTTTTTATTATTAACGTTTTGAACGTTAAATTTATTAGTTAAATATCATGTTCTTCGCACTTATCTCACATACAATTCAATCCAACAGCAAAATCACAAAATATTTAAAAACGGCATATCGTTAGAATTTCCGATAGACAGTCTCGTGTGCTGGAAATAAAAATATTTCATTCCGTACAGTGTTGCCACTGATCGCTTTCAATTCTTTGACTCTGAAAATCAAAAGTTCATTTAAGTTTTACAAAATATGAAATATAAAATTCCAGAGTCGGGCTTTCAGGCGCACACGTTCAAGTGGAAGACTACATTATTCAAAATTTGACGGCTCTAGATACCGCCATAGTTTCACAGTTCGAGGAAAACTCGAACATATGTTACGGTGAAACACCGAAATCTGGAGAATGCCGACTCTCACCAGTGAATGTCAACATTCACATAGTCTCTTGGTGTATGTCCGAAATATTTTCCAAATACTCTTATTTCTGACTTACACCGGTCAATGTCGACATTCACCATTAGTACATGGTGAATGTTGAACATGTAACAATATTATATTTTCTTCTCCATAATTCAGTCGCGAATAAACGCACTCGAGACTTGAAATAAGAACTTAAGAACATGAGAACCTAAAACATACTATACATTCAAAATGAGAAAGGAAAATAACAGAAGTTAAAAATTTACTTAATTATACTGTACGTTCTAAATGAGAAAATACAAAAACAGTCGTAAAAAACTCACTAAATTATGTGATTCAAATCTTATTTATTGCAACAACTTAAACTATTATGGCACTTTATGACCTCTTTTTCGACTTTCACCAGAGCACATCTGTGATTGTCGACATACACCGGTGAGGGTCCGAATATACAAGAATGTAGTGAAATATTCGGTCTTTCACCGACGTATTTGGTGAATGTTGATATTCTCCGGTGAAAGTCGATATTCTCCAATTTCGGTTTTTCACGGTAACACATACATTCACATTCTTCATTATTTAATTTATTTACGAATAATACATGGCTATAATACTTGGTGGCAACAGTTTGAAAAATGACTCGCCGTTTATGGTGGACAACACAAAATTGCATTTCGAGACGATTAGGCCATTTGGACTAATGCCCTTTTTGGACCAATAAATTATAACGTGTTTCTCCCCCTTTCTTGGCATGCCTTCGTGGTGTGAGATCCGCGGTTCGGTTCCCAACGAAAGCGATTGCTCTTTTTTTTTTTTTTTTTTTTTTTCCATCTCGTCTGCTTCCAAATTTACTAACGACTCTACAGTCGCGCCCGAACTAAAAGGGTGGTGGATGAGGACTCTGTACACCCAGGATTTGGTGATTGGATCCTCTAGAAACCCTAGTTGTCCTTTAAAAGGCGTGTATAAGGTATTTCTCCCACCTTCTTGGCATGCCTTCGTGGTGTGGTGGTCTGCACACTCGGCGTGTATTCCAGAGGTCCGTGGTTCGATTCCCAGCGAAGGCGTTACTAATTTTTCATCTTGCCTGCTTCCAACAGAATCATAATGTCTCTATAAAATATATTTGAGAAGATCTGAGGGAAAGATATGCACTGATCCAATTTCAATTATGAATTTAACAAGTAATATAGAAAAAAAATTAAAGTCAATTCATACTTAGGTCAACAAAGGAAAAATTTATTTTAGTTACATTATTAACATTTCTTCGTTTTAAATTTATGAAGCTGATGGTGGTCTATAGTTTCTCCTTCTATCCATCTCTTGCAATGCTTCATTATTGCAAGAAACCATTCCAGTGAGACTGGAGCAGTCCAGTTCTTCAATTAATATTCCATCTAATGATTTCACACGACTCACGGTGACATACTATGCTTGACTTGCTGCGAAGAGTTTTCGTAGGAAGCTTTTCTTGGCGCTTTTGTTTTTCTTTCTGTAATCGTCTTGCGTTGTGTTGTAGTTTCATTCCGCTTCTTTTCGTATTCTCCATTTGTACAGCAAGGGAAATTTTAAAGGGTTATATTATAAAAATATATTATTATCACGTTAACATCGAAATATGCGGAGAATTTTCACTATATAGTGGGACATTATCTCCACTTCATCCAACTCTAATTCTTTAATTCCATAAAAAATCTTTAGAAATATGTCTTACTGTTGCCACCTATTTTCGTTAAATATTACAATCGTATTTATCACAATCATGTACTAAAGCTGTTATAAAATTAATTTTTACAGCACGAGAGAATTCCTGATAAATGGTCATTATTTGTAAACCTAATATATTTAATAAAAACAGCATACTTATGGTTCTGAAAACCAGGAATAAATAAGTAGGAATTGACATTAATATGTGAAAAAACTGTATTAACATCAAGTGTCACCCGCTATTAGTTTAAAAAAAAAGGTATTTTAACCTGAGTGGATGAATAAAAAGCGTGATGTAGCCGTTCCTCAATAGACACTAATGCCGGCTAGCTTTAAAAGGATTTATTAACAGAGCACACAGGAACGGTTACAAACAAAAGAAATATACATAAAAAATGAAACATATACCAAATGGAACATCAAACATTGAGAATAACATAACACAGTAAGCTATCATCATGGCGGCTGGAGGTCGACTGACGTTTTTTTTTCATATCGCCACGAGATGGCGGTTAAATAAAATAGTTCGGTTACAGTTCATGATATCATGGCGTGAATAAAATAGTTCAATTACACTTAAATAGGTCTGTTACATCCTCCCCCTCTGACATCGTAGACGTCTCGGCAAGAAGTCAGGAACTGACATTTGTCTACTTTGTGCAGCGGGCGGAGAATCAGATGGACGGGCTCCAGTTTGACAAGCAGGAAATTTAGCGTCACCAGCACCTTGTGCAGCAGATTCGGGTGGTATTACACGTTTCGGGCGTCCTCTTTTCTTTAAGGGAACCACTGGAGTTACACGAGCTGCGTTTTGAAACTTATTTCGATCTTGATATGGATTCAAGGCTGAAACATACTTGCCGAGAATTTTGACTGGTTCATGAGTATCGGCAATATCATAAGTGGTTGGAGATCTTGTAGTCACTATCACATAAGGACCATCTCTCTTGGGCATGAAATTAGCAGTTTTCTTCAGTGGACCTTTGCTGATTGGATGGAGGGTGACCCAAACTTTATCTCCAGGAATGAATTTCGGTGTTTCTCTTCGCTTTCTGTCAGCATAACGTTTCTGTTTATCTTGATGCAATTCGACTCTTTCTCGTACCTGTTGTACATTTCTTGAAAAACGTTTCAAATATGGAGTAATTTCGGGAACAAAATTATCGTTCTCAATTACGGCTTTTATATCATGCTTTACATCATCTAAGGTTCGTAACTCTCGCGCAAATTGAAGAAAAGAAGCAGAATGTCCAGTTGAATCACATTTGGCTGTATTTAAGGCAAACCTTATTAATGGCAGTTTATCCTTCCATGACTGATGGTCGTTACCAACAAGTATTGCTAAACGTGGTTTCAGATCTCTATTCTTCCTTTCAACTGGGTTAGATTGTGGGTGATAGACAGGAGTAAGACTTTGATCAATGTTCAAGATATAGCATAGTTGTTGCATAACAGCACTAGTAAACTGGGTACCATTATCACTTATTATTTTCCTGGGTAACCCAAATCGAAGGGCGACTTCCTCCAAAAGAATAGTGGCACATTCTCTGGCCGTGGCTTCCTTTAAAGCAAATAGTTCTGTCCACTTCGTAGCACAGTCCTGCACAATAAAAATCCATTTTTCACCAGACAGTGTTTCAGGAAGGGGACCGAAAAGATCAATTGACAAGGTTTCAAAACGTTGAGCATAGACTGGAATTTGAAGTAAGCCAGATGGCTTTTGATTAGTGGTTTCTCCCCCTACTTTGAAGACAGTGTGATATTTGTTAAGCAATGCATCAGTTGCAAGCCGTTGGGCTGTAGTTAATTGCTGTCTTTCATTTTCTCGTAGTCGGCAGTTGTTTACAACAACTGGGGTTTCTTCCAGTACTTGGGATTGATGAGGTTTCACGAAGCTATATTTTCTTCGAGGTTCATCAGAAAAGTTCCACTTATTTTCAGCAAGATTTAAAACAATTTTAGCTTTTTGAAGAAAGTCAATTCCTAACAGAGTCGAGTTATTTTTGGCATCAGGCAACACAAGGAGCGGAGTTTTGAACTCTCTGCCTTCGAGAAGAATGATTTGTTCGGTGCGAAGTACCTCTTTTTCAGATACCAAACCATCAGCGAAAGACATCTCTAGTGTTGTCTTTTCAAATACTGCATCTTGTTTTTGCAGAATAGGATAGAGGGATTCACTTGCAATTGAGTGACTAGCACCAGTGTCGGCGAAAGCTGTACCGGAAACACCACCAATACTAATTGGAAATACAGCAGTCCGAGTGGAAGATAAACAGGATCGGATTTGGATAGTGCCAAAATTTGATGAATTTGAAGTCTTCGGGGGGTTACAGTCTGGACATTTAGACTTCATAAAACCAGTTTTTCCGCACCCATAGCATGTTAAAGGAGGTCGCTTTTCCTCTGTTTGTTGCTGAACACGATTTGAAAAGGTTTTATGAGTTCCCTGTATGTCACTTGTTCGATTTTCCACTTTGTGTTTGGATGGATTAGTCGATTTGTAAGAATAGTTCCGCCTGCCAGGAAGTTCAGTTTTATAGTTCGTATTTTTAACACGTACAGCTTCATAATCATCCAATTTCTGTACTAATTCAGATGAACTCTTTATTTTTCCCCAAGTATCAATAAAATGCTCCTTAACGTCACTACTGACTCTTCTTTTAAGCTGATCCGTCAGGACCAAGTCTTTGAGTGATTCAAAGTCTGTAACATCGAGACTATGGAGCCACTCTTCCAGATAATTGTTTAATTCGTAAGTAAAATCTTTCCATAAAGACCCAGGGTGTTTTTGGTGTGTAGTAAGTTTAATTCGAAATGATTCAGCATTTAATTTGAATCTTTGTAGCAGAATCTTCTTGATGTAAGAATAATCGTCTAATTTGTCTTTTGGTTCTCTTAAAATAATTTGCGAAATGTCTATAGGCAGAAGAGGTAGGAGATGAGTGATGTAATCTATTTGTTTTATATTAACTTTCTCACATTGTCTTTCAAAAATTTGCAGGTAGGTTGCAATGTCAGAAGTTCCTGTAAATTTAGGGATTAGGTGTTGAATATTTGTTCCAATAGCTGCATTTGAAGCAAAGGCGGCATAGTTAGGGTTTGAGCTAGCAGCTGCCAGGTTTAATTTTAAACGTTCCAATTCTAATAAAAGTTCTTGTTCTTTTCTTTGACGTGTCTCCAGATCGTTGCTTTCACGTTGTTTTTGTTGTCTAGTTTCGATTAAAGTTTCCAGAAGATTCCTGGTAAAAGCCTCATCATAAGTGTCAGAATTGACAATAAGATCTTTAAGATCTATTACTCGCATAGTGTCGTTTACAGTGAAACCCAGTTCTGCAGCGAGAGATTTTAAATCCTCTTTTCGCGCTTTGGCAAGGTAAGCCATAATTATATGAGAGGTCAGGGGGGAGGGAAAAGATGAAGTTGAATTTGTTGTTATTTCGATTTTATTCACAATACAGTATTTTAGAATTAATAATTCCTTTAAGTAAAATGTATATACCTCTATTAAACAGCATGTATGAATGTAAACAATGTTACTCATACATTTATATACCACTATTAAACAGTATTTATAAATGTAAACAATAATACTCACAAAGTTTATTATTTCGGAGTCGTAAAAATATCATAAAATGCCCTCATAAATTCAACTTATATCAAGAAAATAACATATAATAAATTGCTCAAAAATTGTTTACTACTTAGCAACATACATAAATGTCTTACCATAAGCTTTTATATTTAAGCTGAATTCTTCGAAATCTTAATCTTGAAAAAAATATTAAGCTGATTAAGCAACACACACTTAGTAACTCTTTTACTTTATTTAAATGGTCATTCGATGTTATTCATAATTATTTTCTTTCGCTTCAAGAAATATTTTCAAGACATGCATTCATTAAAGGAAAACAATCGTATTTTCTTAAAGTATTATACTATAATCATTTTCTCAAAATGTTCGTCGAAAGATAAATCAACAAGTACAATATTTTATTTTATGTAGAATAAAACATTTAATAAGGAACAACAGCACTCAAAGGAAATAAAAATAATAAAAGATTTGACGTAAACACATCATAAATCATCGCTAGTCTAAACATTTCCGCGGGGGGAAACATCTGCTGCTGTAAATCAGAAGCGAAATTCTAATAAATTCCAATGAACAACGTCCATAAATATATTCAAACTTTAACATCAAAACATGTATTCAGTGACACAATATTATCTACAAATTAATTTAATATGCGCATTAACATTTTAAAATAACGCGCATTAACATTTTAAAATAACAAATTACAATTCAAGAAATAACGTTTGGTTAACAGAAAGCCGTTTGCTTTCGTTTAATACTCTTAAGTAGTCTCAATAAATGAGATTTCAGTAAAGAATTTATATTTGCTTTAAGAAGCAGCTTATAATAAATAATCAGTTTAAAAGAACTTTAAACTCAGATTAAACGATAATGTAAACGAAACTTATCTTTTCCGTTGAAATTGTCCAGTTGATGATTCGATGTGCTAGCAGCACGGTATGACAATTTTAATTACAGAATTCGTTTCCAGAATATTTGACCAGTAGTCCACACCTGAAAAGAAACTGAGCCGATCTCCAGCAACTAAAAGTTAAATTCGGGAGTAAGAGCTTGTTAAAGCCAAACAGAAATTCTAAACATTTTGTTGCGCCATTTTGGATTCAAATTTAGTTGGGCGCCAATGTGATGTAGCCGTTCCTCAATAGACACTAATGCCGGCTAGCTTTAAAAGGATTTATTAACAGAGCACACAGGAACGGTTACAAACAAAAGAAATATACATAAAAAATGAAACATATACCAAATGGAACATCAAACATTGAGAATAACATAACACAGTAAGCTATCATCATGGCGGCTGGAGGTCGACTGACGTTTTTTTTCATATCGCCACGAGATGGCGTTTAAATAAAATAGTTCGGTTACAGTTCATGAGTTCATGGCGTGAATAAAATAGTTCAATTACACTTAAATAGATCTGTTACAAAAGTATTTTCTTAACAATTAAAAATAGGAACAAGATATAGGGAGAGTCTGAGCTAAGAATTAAAAAAAAAAAAAAATGATGTGTACACCACGTGACTTCCTTGTACGGAATATTAAATTATACGCATTTTTTCTTGCATTTCGTTTAAACATATTGGATTGAATTAAACCTACTTCGCCGACAGCGCATAAACCACAATAGAATAAATGCATTCTTTAAAATTCACTCTAGTATTTGTTTATCATAGCGACACTCTGGCGCTAGATTCACTTAACAGTATTATATTTCGTTCATATTATAACTCAGAATGCACAAAATTTATATCATTTAATGAATTATCAAATCGTGCCACATGTTCTATTCAAATACTATAATAAAGCTAGAAATATGTATAAAAGAAATTAAGCAAACAAAACAAAAAAGAAACAGTTTTTCACAGACGATTCAGTATTTGTCATTCAATTAATTCAGTTCACACTTCACGACAAGGCAAAAGTACATAAAAACCCAAAATATCTGTATTAAAAATTACTAATTATTAAAAACTAAATTATTAAAATTTAAGTAAATCTTAAACACTCTTTTCCTCGAAAAAATTCCAGAAAGGTTTAAGCATGATTTAAATCGCAATAATAAATGAAGGCGTTATCTTTGTTGTTGCGAAGCTACGTTTCTCTAGATTGGCAACAAATTCACTACTCTGCTGTTTCAAATGTAAACAAGCAATAGCCGCCATCAAAAAAATTATTAGACTTAGCGGCACTTAAACAACTTTTAAATTGTTGATAATTCTAAAAGTATTGCATACAGATTTACTAAAAGCCTAAAAATCTTAACCGGAAGATAAGACAACATAATTCAATTATTTTTAAAACAAAAAATGTACAATTTACAAACATATAAGATTAAAGAAACTGAGATCACTGAGCCGGCTAACAGAGCGGATATATTTATAAATATATTTATATACGTTTGGCGCGGCCGATGGCAACCAAAATACGAGGTGCACATCTACATGTTATAGTAGTCTTTTATACAAACGTTCAACGTTCTGAGACTACTCGTTTATGAGTTATGCGAGATACGTACGTACGTACATACGTTCGTACAGACGCCACGAAAAATTCTCTTCAGAATTCATTTTAAAGCAGTTTTATAATTTTTCTGGAGGAAAAGAGTCTTTTATTCTGTCCTTACGTACAGATATCACGCAAAAACATCGTTAAATTGCATTCGAAAGCGGTCAAAATGGATATTTTCGGTTGACATATGCTGCCTGAAACTTAATATATAAGTATTGCAGGTGTTATTTCAAGTGTTACGCAGTTTTTCTACAACTAGTAAACATCATAATGAATTTTTCCTTTTGTACTTAAAAATTATATTGAAAATGAAAGAAAGCGCTAAAATTTGAGGAACCTCTAAGTAAAGTGAATGAAAAGTAACCAGTGAATCCATCAATAAGTGGGTGTTCAATCAACGTCCGAGTGGTTAAGGCCGCAGAATATTTTGCAAAAGATTTAACTGCATGTTTGTTTTCCCCCACGTAACATGATTGCCAGCCAGGTTTCTTCAGAAAGTCCTCTAAGAAGGCACTCTTAGGCCGATAGTTTTGACTTGCTTTGCGTTGTTCAAATAATGTAACCTAAAATACCATCATAAGATTTTCACTTTTCTAAAATTAGACACTAGGTCTCCTTAAATTGTAGGCATGCCATTGCTGATCTCCAAATGTAATTTAGATTTAAGTATCTAAAACCTTTAAACGTATAAATCTCTAGAATATTAAGAATAACTACTACCACTTTTAAGAGAGATATAAATTTTATTTATCAATGAAATTAGCGTTTTAAAATAATTCTTTCACTCTAGTTCGATAGAGAGAGAAAAAAAAAGGGGGACGGTTCTATATCTCACGTTCTATTTGGCCAATTGACGAAATTCATCTTGCATTTTGCACGTCTCGAAAGAGCGACTTAGTATATGTATTAGATTTATATATAGCATTGTTCTAATACAGGTATTTTGACAAAAAATTGGACTTTTTTCTGCAATGAAATGCCAATATTTTTTCATATTTCGATTCTACGCCTCAAATTATGCCAAACTGCCAAGTTTTGTCAACCCACGAGTAGGTTTCAAAAATTGTGCTCTCAAAATTTTAGCTCCTCAATGTTAATTGAATTTGATATAAAATTATTTATATCTGTTTTTTATTCAACTTACTTGATGCGTTCTTCCAGAATTTTAAATTTATGTTCATTCCAAATAAAATTCGTCCATTTTTGATAATTTATTTTTAAAGTATTTTTTATAAATTTATCGAAAACAATTTTGTATTATAACCTATACAATTTTTACCATCATCTTAAAGAAGACGAATTTCTAAGCATACCTGCAAAAAATTTGAGTTTTTTTTTTTTCAAAATTTCCGAACATATACGTGAATTTACATATTGGCGCGTTTTGAAACTTGGCATATTTGTTATAAGCGATAATAACGCCAGATTTGGTTTACTCACTTTGTTAAAATTATTTGAAATAAAGAACGATGAATTTTTTCAGCTCGTCTACAATGCAAAAAATCTAATGTGTACACTACATGACTTCCTTGTACGGAATATTAAATTATATGCATTTTTTTCCTTGAATTTCATTTAAATTGATTGGATTGAATTAAATCTACTTCGTCGACAGCGCATAAACCACAATAGAATAAATGCACTCTTTAAAATTCACTATATTTGTTTACTATAACGACACTCTGAATACACAAAATTTATATCATTTGAAGAACTATCTTATCGTTGCCACATGTTCTATTAAAATACTATAATAAAGCTAGAACGATGTATGAAAGAAATTAAGCAAACAAAACAGAAAAGAAACAGTTTTTCACAGACGATTCAGTATTTCTCATTCAATTAATTCAGTTCTCACTTCGCGAGAAGGCAAAAATACATAAAAACTCAAAATATCTATATTAAAAATTACGAAGTAAATCTCAAACGCTTATTTCCTCGAAAAAATTCCAGAAAGAATTAAGCATGATTTAATTGGCAATAATAAATGTATGCGTTATCGTTGTTGTTGCGAAGTTATGTTTTTCTAGATTGGCAACAAATCCAGTAGTCTCCTGTTTCAAAAGTAAACATCAATGGCCGCCATTAAAAACGGGCTTAGCGGCATTTAAACAACTTTAAAATTGCTGATAAGTCTAAAAATATTGCACACAGATTTACTAAAGGCATAAAATCCTTAACCGGAAGATAAAAACAACATAATTCAATCATTTTTCAAGCAAAAAATGTACAATTTACAAACATATCAGAGTAAAGAAACTGAGATCACTGAGCCGGTTAACAGAGTGTATATATATATAAATGTATTTATGTACGTTTGGTGCGGCCGGTTGCAACCAAAATACGAGGTGCACATCTACATGTTATATCAGTCCTATATACAAAATTTCAACGTTCTGAGGCTACTCGTTTTTGAGTTATGCGAGATATGTATGTACGCAGTTTTCGTGTACGAGAATTTTTCGTGGCGTCTGTACGTACGTACATACGTTCGTACAGACGCCACGAAAAATTCTCTTCAGAATTAATTTTAAAGCAGTTTTATAATTTTTTTGAAGGAAAAGAGCCTTTTATTGTGTCCTTACGTACAGATGTCACGCAAAAACATCGTTACGTTAAAAATCGTTAAATTGCATTCGATAGCGGTCAAAATGGATATTTTCGTTGAAATATGCTGCCTGAAACTTTTCGCTATTACAATATTTCCTTTTTACTTCGTACAAGGAAGTAAAAAGGAAAGGAAAATAGTTTGCTATAAATTAAGAAGTTCGTCGAGTGATTTATTTTTGGCGCAAACTGGAAAAAAAAAAAAAAAAAAAAAAAAAAAAAAAAAAACCCTGCCAAGGTAAATTTTTTAATTTCTCCTTAAATTTCGCATTAAATTTTATAAAATTTAATATTTAGGCATAATTTGAGTCGTAGAATCGAAATATGAAAAAAAAAATGGCACGTCATTTGAGAAAAAAGTTCGATTTCGTGTTAAAATACCTATAATAGAACAATCCTATATATAAATCTGATATATATCTTAAGTCTCACTTTTGAGACATGGAAAACACAATTTGAATTTCGTCAATTGGCCCAGTAGAACGAGAGATATAGAACTGTCCTTTTTTAGTCCAAAGGGATTTGAGTCCCGAAGGGATTTTAGTCCAAAGGGATTTGAGTCCCGAAGGGATTTGAGTCCCGAAGGGATTTTAGTCCAAAGGGATTTGAGTCCAGAAGGGATTTTAGTCCAAAGGGATTTGATACTTTCGTTTTGACATTTTACTTCAGACTCCTCTAATTGTCGATTCACTTTTCAAAGTGTTGCCACAAAATGTTAGAGTCCTACATTATATTTGAAGAAATTAAATAAGGAAACATCTGCATAAATGTATGTCTATTTCTCGCATTGTGATAAAACAACGGTACCTAGAGCCATCCAATTTTGAATGACGTAATCCTACTTCGAATATGGACATCTGAAATCGAAAATTTGAAATTTGAAATTTGTTTTAATATCGATTTCATATTTTGTAAAACTTTAACCAATTTTTTGGTAACAAACTCAACGATTTAAAAGCGAGCTATAGCAACATTCTTCCGGGGGGGGGGAAAACCTTTTTATCTCCAGCGCATGGAACTGTGTATCGGAAATTCTAAAGATAGGCTCATTTTAAAATTGATGTGCAAAGAACATCGTATTTAATAAATAAAGGTAACACACAAAACGTTAAAAAAACACCCCCTTGGACATAATTTAAAATCTGAATCATTTTATTTTTTATTTTTATTTATTTATTTATTTTTTGTGGGCTTTTGTCGCGAGCGCTTTCGTCCAGTGTTGGCTATTGTCTGGTCACCGTAGACGCATATTATGTGCCGTATGTTTAGGATAATTTTCCTGTTGGAAATAGAAGTTATGGCATAAAAGAAGTTTACGGACTCTTAGTTGAATATCACGTTTAAGGACATTGAAATAGATATGTTGGTCCATTGTGCCATAATTGAACTCAAGATTGGCGACGCCTGCACCCGACATGCAGCCTCATACCATCACACTTTTGACCCATCTCAAAACTAAATTTCTTCTGTTGCAAAGAACTGATGAGAATTTATTGTCAATGAAAAACAATAAATTCCGCCAAACTGCACTACCTTTATTGAAATTCTGCCTTACAAAAGTAAGCCTTTTCTTTCGATTAATTTTGCAGATATATGGTTTCCTTTTGGCTACTCCAAAATTTGAACCAACTCGACGAGGAATTCTGAGGATAGGTTTTGAATGAATTACGTTGTTAAAGTCTTCCTTGAATATTATTGCGATAGCACTTGAGGAAATAATTGGATTCATAAAATTAGTAACACAACAACCCTAAGTTTAGCGTAGATTTATATCAAGATCTCAATAGATTTAGAGGGCAAAAAGGTACAAGTCCCTCTTCGCCAGGAGTAAAGAAATCTGCAAGATTTATTATCGATTGAAATGTGTGACAGGTTTAAAAATATTAATGCTTTGAGATGCCTCTAAATAATTTTAACGTAATTTGAATATAAGTTTTGGAGATGGATTTTAATATTTAAAAAAATATTAAATAACTTAACTTTCTCTTATAGCCGTGATCTAAAATAAACCAGTTTCATATGCAATTTCTTTGTATTCCTCTAAGGCAAATATATTTATTCGTTAACATGGAATGAAGCTACTATATTCAAAGGCTAACTCTTACACAGGAAACTGTAAACTATAGTACTGGGTAATACACAATTAAATTTTTGAATGATAACAAATACCAGGGTAAAGAAAATTTATCTCAAATGCAACTTCAAAAATCATCAGATGAAGTACATTTAAAAACATCAAATACTGTATTGATATTTATACATACATTTTGCAATTAAGTATAAATTTGGAGAGATACCTTTCAACCGAATATAAACGATGCACAATGGCTGGGAGCTCACATTCCAGGACTTGTGACAATTCCCGTGTTGTTTTGATAGTTCTTAAGAAGATACTAATTTCAATCTTACTTAAAATCTGACTGTTTACTTAAACGCAGATTATAATATCAGTCAAATCACCTTTCAAGGCAAGAACCATTTCCTTTAAACAATTTTAGCAATGACATTAGTGCCGTACACAGCTGTTGTAATGACGTAAGAAGACATCCTGATCTATCGCCATTACACTAGATAATGAATACGCGTACAGGAGAGCCGAATAAAACCATAATCTTAATTCATCTGCTACGTAAAAGACATGACAAATAGTATAATCGTAATTAATTACTGAAGTAGGTCAGTTCTAACTAGTACTGCTGTTATTTTTACAATTTTAGATGAAACACAATTTGCATGTACTAACACATGATGGAATTCATAACGTGGTGTTTTTCGAACAATCGAAGACTCACGACAGCGTCTATTTCCTAAAAAGGCATTGTACCTATGAAATTTTAACCTCTAGTCTTGAAGATCATTCATCAGCTTCAGAAATTATTCAGTCAAATTCGTTATAGCATAGACCAAATTCTTTTCCATCAAAAACAGCAGTACTACATTGCAGACAAGCGAGTCATGGCGGCAGGGAAGGAGCAGGCCGAGGCCCGACCTTCAGCCCCGAACTCCAAACGAAGAAGAGAAGCAAAAATGGTTGGGAAAGTCCCCTTGATGGGTTGTCTTGATTCGATGACAGTTCTAAACGATACGAAATGCAAAGTACAGGCTTGCTTGAACAACAACACAAATTGTTTTTGCCGTTTCTGCTATTATTTATCCCAGGTTTAAATTCGAACAGCCATTCAATCAATTAGCTCTATTGAACACCCATTAAGACCTGAAATTTTGCAGTGTCAAGAATTCCCGAGAACTTTCACTTTAAAAGGGAAACACATCGTTTTCCAGAGGGGGCCCAGCCTTTGGGGCCATTGGACAATGAACAAGCGGACTTTCTTGCAAAAAGAGGCAACAACTTACTATAACATCCTAATACAGCCATTTCTTATTGGAGGATTAAATTGTTTTTTAAAAAATTATTTACGTCTAATATCTTACAAGATTTTCAAACTCGTACAGCCTTAAAAAGTTGGAGAATCGAAGTCCTTCTCTTATTCACTATAGTCCAAGACGCAATGCAGTTGCGGCTTTCCAGAGCATGGTTGCGTGGCTGCCAACCTGCACAAAAAGGTATTTCAAGCAATCTTATTTACCCACTTTTGTGATTCTGGAGAAGAAATGGACAGGGACTCCTTGCTTTGATGTGAGGCTCTACGTGGTCTTACAGAAGAGTCGAGATACTGGGAGACAAAAACGCTTCTTAGGCAGCGACTTTGGTCTTTTAGTTCTTAGTTGTTTATAGCCTGTGTTTATAAGATTTTACTTCCGTGTAATTTTATGCCTAGCCATTGAAGATAAAAAAAAAGTTCGATAAGCCACATGTTTCGTAAAATCTCAGCCTTTTCAGTTTGACACTGTACCTTATTTCGTTTACAAAATAGAGAAAAAGTACTCATAGTTAAAATTCACTGATCTTTCACGCTACAGATAGGGACAGATACGCCATGACAGTGGAATAATGGAGAAAGAACTCATGGAAACGCAGTGTTGTCAAGCCATAATGACACGCTGCTAAATTATGCTCCCACCAATAACTCACCATAGGCTTGAAGTTAAATTTTGAAAATGTGGCTTCAGTTGAAATCACCTTCCGTCATATATATATTGGTTTTGCATCACTCTTAAAGGAAAAAAAATGCGTTTTTTGAGAATTTCCATTGTTTACTCTTTTCAGTCTGTGGGCATGCCAACTTCCTCTATTTTTACAATAAAAAAGATAGTCTCTTCTATTTCCTTATCAATAAATTGCTCTTACAGATGCTTCCTTCTTAAACTCCTCTGTAAGACCTTCTCAATCAATTATTATTTAAACCTCTTTCCTTCCGTTTCATGTAAAGAAACGAAAGAAGGAAGTATATTTTTTAAGTAAAATATTTATGAAAGAAATTAGCCATCAAAATAATCGTAGTTCAATTATACACAAATAGTCAGTTGCGGATTTAATAGGGTAATACTGGTAGCGAATGCAAAATTTAGCAAAATCCCGGTCAGAGGGGATTAAAAAAAAGCGGCAGAGTCCTGTATTATAATGAACAATAGGGTATTAAAAATTTATTTATAGAATTCAAACTTGAGTAGAAATAGCTAGAAATTTTGTTTGATTTTATTGTACAGTTTGTTGTACAATGTTGTGTACACGAAAGGTATAAGAAACATTTCATCGTACGATGTTTATATATCCGGGATCGCGTGCAATTTAATTACTCACAGTTGTCATTAAAAATAGCTTCCTAATATTGTCTGCTGTTACCTATGTCATCATATCTCTCTTTTATATTCTCCGTAGACAGTTTTGTAGTCTCTGAAATATTGCGATGATAATTTTTTCATCGTTTCGCAATGAATAAATAAACTTAATTCTTTTAGACAGCGACCGTTTAATACGTCCCTCGTTAATCTGGAATTGATTGTACACCCATACAGGATTTTATATGCCGTATTTGTCGGCGTTTTTTTCTTTGAAAATAGGTCTGAAAAACGGGATGCGTCAAAACAACTCTAGAAATAGCCACAAACACTTTTCCTTTAAATACAACACAGAACACTTCAAAACACCAGGGAAAGACAAATCTCACAAGAAAGAAGTTAAAACACCAGTTCAGATAATATTAATTAATCAGTTACCACACACTTAAAATTAATTTTCCTACTACCGGCTAAATTACTATGGTTCAAAATGAAAAAGAGAAATAACCATGCTTTACGTAAGGATCACATGGGTGACCTACAGTAGACCACCCGAAAAAACTCAAAATGAAACATGTATAAAATAAAATGAAATAATAATAATAAAAAAAGGGTAAGGGGGAGAAAATGCCCTTACAATTTTATTACCTCAGGGTGACGGTGTTTACTTGTTTAGTTCTGCATTCCTTTCCTCGGTTGGCTAAAATATGTATGCCATATAAAGTAAATCAAAAAATGAAACGTGTTTTCAACAAGATTCGCTTAGTAAATGAAAATTTACCAGGACTTAATCCGAGAATTTAAACCATTCCTTTTCCTGTGATAGTAACTGATCACTGATTGAATTGCAGATATTAAAGAGAAAAGAAATGAACGTGCGCGAAAGTTTCAATAAATTCTAATAATTAAATACTCAGTTATATCAAGCAGAAGAAAAGAACTAACAAGAAAAGAAAATCTGAAAGGTTTTTCAGATTTTAAATTACGTCCAAAGGGGCGTTTTTTTAACATTTTGTGTGTTACCTTTATTTATTAAATATCATGTTCTTCGGATTTAAACCATAAAATTAAGTTCAAGAGCAATATTGCAAAATAATTTTAAATTGAGCATGTCTTTAGAATTTCCGATACACAGTCTCACACGCTGAAGATAATTTTTTTTTTTTTTTTTTCTGTACAACGTTGCCATTGCTCGCTTTGAAATCTTTGAGTTTGTTAATCAAAAGTTAATTCTTTCAAAATATGAAATCGATAATAAAACAAATTTAAAATTTTGGGCTTCCAGATGTCCATATTTGCAGTAGGATTACGTCATTCAAAATTGGATGGCTCTAGGTACCGTTGTTTTATCACAATGCGAGAAACATACATATAATTAGGCAGATTTTTCCTTATTTGATTTCTTCAAATATAGCACAGGGCTCTAATATTTGGTAGCAATAATTTGAAAATTGAAACGGACATTCAGAGTGATTCGGTGCAGGACAAAGCCCCTTTGGACTAATAAAATCTAAAAGCTTTCATATTTTACATTACGCTCAAAGGGGCATTTTCTTAATGTTTTGTGTGCTACCTTTATTTGTTAAATATGATGTTCTTCGTACTTAAACCATAACATTCAATTCAACAGCAATATCGCATGAGCAGATCTTTAGAATTTACAGTCTCAACCGCTGGAAATAATATATATAAATATTTTTTTCCGCACAGTATTGCCATTGCTCGCTTTGAAGTTGTTGAGTTTGTTAATCAGAAACTAGTTAAATTGTTACAAAATATGAGTCGATAATAAAACAAATTCCTAATTTCAAATTTGGGCTTATTGGCAGTAGGATTACGTCATTCAAAACTGGATGGCTCTAGGTACCGTTGTTTTATCACAGTGCGAGAAACATGTAACAAACATCTATGCAAATTCTTCATCATCTAATTTCTTTAAATATATTACAGGGCTCTGATATTTGGTGTTCATTTACACGTTGAAACGCGTACTTCTGTAGCACAAAAGACTTTATTTCAGAATCTAAGACAAAGTTACACTAGCTCCTTAAAATCTAAGACAACTAAACTTTGATTTTAAAATGTTATTCACCAGTTAAAACTTAAGTTTAAACAATATCTGGAATAATATTATTTTCAAAAGAAATCATTTCACTTATTGAGTTTTTTTACTTATACAGTAGATAGCAAAAGCTAAGTAACAGAAAGTTATAACATTTTTTACCGCCTAAGGATTGTAAACCCCACTTTTATAAGGCTCCAAAATCATCCCGTGGGACTCAAAAGAAAGCTGTGCTTAAAACCCAAAACTGTCTCCAATGGAACTTGGAAAAGATTACTTTATGCAGGTTGATTAAAAAACCATGGAAATAGAAAATACATTCCATCGTATTGTAAATGTTCTAGTCATTGCAGCCTCTGTGTTTATGTAGATTCTCACACTTACACACTACTGTATAACGCATTAAACACGAATAAATCCGTGTCTTTACAACAAAGTTTCTTTCTTCAAGCTAATATTTCCGAAATAGTTTTTGCATTTTATTTAATCACCTTATATTTAATTCTAAAATAAGAAGTTCAAAGAGAGAAATATTACCATGTCTCCTAAAGGTGTAAAATTTAGTAAATATACTTTTGATGTTTTAAGATGAAAATACATATATTTATTTAATTGAAGAACAATTTTAAATGCTTACTTGAATTATAGGTAGTGGCGCCATCTATTAGCAAATAGTAAAACTAATAGCTTCGATGCTATAAATGTGAAAGAAGCTTTAAGTATAAGCAAAGTTAGCCCTTCTTTTGATATTTTTTAAAACAAAAGGCTCAATATGCTTCAAGATGAAAACAGAATATTTGAATTTCTTATTTTTTTAGTATAATTAAGCGTTTACAAAGTTTCTATTCAACATTTTGAAACTGAAATACCATAAACACTTATCATTAATTCATCTCCGTAAGTGTTTTGAAAATACCTAATCAGTTAATACTAAATAAAGCAGAGAACCCAAAGTAACACTTAAAGCAGGAGCTATGTAACATGTACTATGTAAAATAAGAAAAATGTGTTATATTATTGGCTGACTTACATTTAAATAATTTTTATGCCACTTTCGGTTGAATTTTCGCAAAAATACCTACTCTTTAAAAAAATACTATCTAAAATCCAGATATGATGACTCAACTATAAATTATACTAAGTAATAAGTTTTTGTTTATTTCTGGAATGCAAGGAAAGGTGTTCACCTAGTCAGCATACATAAATTGATTCTCATATGTCTGTTTATGACGACAAATAATTTAGAAACCAAGCTATCATTTTTTATACCCACCTAATTAATGAAGAAAATCTGCCCATATTCAGCGAAATGTATAAAAACACTGTCCAATTAAACAGCAATATTGATTAAAAATTAGCTGCGATAATTTTAGGGCAACTAAGAAGAGACACAAGATTCAGCGGAAGCAATCCAAATGGTACAATTTATAATCGTCAACACTTTAAGTGAAGTGTCAATACAAACTCTATTAATTTTTCGAAGCAAAAAATGTGAGGATAAATTCAATCTCATTTTTCTCAGACATTCAAATTACAGACCCTCTACTATTAACTGACAGGCTAACAAGATATATGCTGTTACAAATTTTTGTATACATGTAAATAATTTTAGTGAAATTTATGTTTAAAATTGTAGTATCTTTCATATAATGTAACATGAAAATCTGAAGATGAGAGAAAGAGGTGATCATCTGAAAAAGAGATGAAAATTTGAAGAGTCGGAGGAAAATAAGATTACAGGGGCATATCTAATTAATACTGAATTGATGGCCATCTCGTTAAATTGAAGAGATATCGCCAAGCTGGCGGTGGTTTTGGCGACATTTTCGTCCCGTCCTATTATAGCTTATTGACAATAGTTGAATAACTGTAATTGATGTTTTAAGATGAAAATACATATATTTATTTAATTGAGGAACAGTTTTAAAGGTTTATTTGAATTATGTGTGGTGGCGCCATCTATTATTGTATAGTAAAACTAATAGCTTGGACGCCATAAATGTGAAAGAAGCTTTAACCATAAGCAAATTTAAGCTTTTTGATACTGTAGTTGAATAACTGTAATTGATCTCTATATGCAAATGTAACCGTATCCAGCTCATGTATGTAACTAACCGTATATGCCTTCCAGTAATTTCTAGAAATGCAAGGTATTAGAGATCTGGGGAAAAACTCTATCGGAGGAAGCATCAGCTCTCTGTTTTAGCTCAGAGCTGACTTCGGAGTATTTAGAGATCTCCGTGTGAGCTTCGGTCTTTCAGTTTGCTTTGAATTGTGTTGTGTTTAATGTTATTAGTAGTTTGAAGTGGTAACTCGTGTGGTTTAAAGTGGTTTCTCTCGGCGGCAGGAGGAAAACTATATGAGATCGGAGAAAGCATCTTCGAAGCATTCAGAGATTTTTGTGTGGACTTCGGTCTCTCAATGCTCTATGCATTGTGTTGTGTTTGATGTTATTAGTAGTTAAGTGGTAACTACCAATCGCATCCTGTTATACTGAGAAAAGATATATGAATATTTTTGTGGAAAGTTTCAGAACTGTAAATTGTTTCTTTCGGTAAATTTAATTTTATCAAGGTATCATTGGTTTTGTATGCATTCAATCCATTACGAACTTCTACACAAACAAGCATACTATAAGAAGAAGCTCAGGGTGATGCCATAATTCACTGCATACTAATGATTTAAATTCATTATGTTTAATGTCAAGTGGTAAGTATTTGAAACATTAAACCGGGCTGATTAATGAGTTGTGATAATGTGGCATAAAAATTCTTTGTCTAGGAGTTTTCAGAGTGCGACAGTTTTCATATCAGTGGTGAAATCCTGTGCCTTTGTCTATGATTCTGGTTGAAGCCTCGAAGGTCACTCCAATGGACAAAGAGGTAAAAGAAATCTTTTAATAAGGGTCAGGAGATGGACACTTTGTTATGTAGGAGTGAAAGAATCATTCTTCTCGGGAGTTCAGCGCAAGTAAACACATGGAGATATATAAGGTGGTTTCCTGAGAAGAGAAAAATGTTTCCTGTTTAGAGCTATGGGCATGTTGGCCTGCTAAGAACGATCATTCTTCGTGTATGAATGCGTTAGAGCTTTTTTTCTGGAACAAAATTCTGAAATTACGGGAATAAATATATCCAAGTCCCATACTGTCAAAATATGTAACTATTAAGATTTTCATCTTATTAAAATTCATGTTATTGTTAAAACTAAAGTTAGAAGTTCATTTCAGTCCTTTGTCACAACCTAGGGTTCGCGTGGCGGTTTCGGCCACAAAAATATAGTAAATTAAAGAAAACCCTGTAGCATTCATTGTACGTGAAAATTCCGAAAACTATATTTATCAATTATGTACCATTTACGGGGGTCAAACATACAATTAAGAAAGCCTGTCTCGTAAACATGAAGACCTTATTTAATTGTACAAATTTTTACTCGTGAATAAAATGTAATCTTAAATCTTTTTTGGTGCTGCAAATTTTAACTATGTTCGGAAAATGAAACATAAAATATTATAAACTTTAAAAAAAAAAAAAAAAAAAAAAAAAAAAAAAACTTTGTAGATGTAATTTTGTAGGAAAACCTTGTGATTCGTGATGCTTGTCTCGAAATGACGTGTATATTCTTCAAAAGAAACTTAAATTTTTGATAAATAACGAAATCTAACTTTTAATGCAATCTCTGGTTCCTATACTAATATTTGTGAAAGATTTATACTTGTTATGAAAAAATATAATTAAAGGAAGTTTAACTCTCGTATGAGAAAAATTGTCCAAGATATTTAATTTTAAAATTTGCAGTTTTTGATGTCATTTTCAACTTGCCTTGAGAAATTAGAATAATTCGAGGAAATAAGTTTAAACGAAGTGCAGCAAAAAATGGGTATAATTTAACAGGAAGTCATGTGTTGACTACATCAGGTTTGTTTTAATAAAGTGTAATACTGCTCATATGTTTTAACATAAATTAGAATCATCTTGCTTTTATAGATGCCCTGTTTACGAAAGATGAACTCAGTAAACAAGTTTTTCCTGAAATAGATCGCATAAAAGTCATTAGTCTAGAATGCCTGAGGCTTAAGTAGGATAAGTACCAGCAATAGTGATAGTGATAGTGCGAAACCTTGTAAGAAAATTATATAGGGTTTTAATGGAAGTCTCATTAAACAATTTCGAGATCTTTACTGGAATCTTCACCGAAATTGTTCGAATATTTTTCACTGAATTCGATTGCTGTTTCGAATAATCTTTACTATTATGTTTTATCAAACTAATTAAACAATTAATTAACCGGCTAGGGTTTTCGCTAAGAAAGCACAAATTTCCCAAAACTACTATGAGAGAACATTATTTTCTTGATTTTAATGTAAAGATTCTCTTGATATTTTGTACCTGGATTTGTGTACTTTTAATATATTGGCTTAATTTCTTTGATATACTTAATATGCACGTATATATACGTTCTTATCGATATCGCAAAAATATTACAGACCGTCTATATACGGCCTTGCCGGTTAGAGAGTTTTAACTGAGTTCAGATAATGAAAAGAAACTATTTTGTATAAACACCATTAAGTTATCAAAATTACTCAGAAAATTGTATTTGAAGATAGTCATTGCTAACACAAAATGAAGACGTTTAAAAATAATTGTAGGTTAGTTAGTAACTAAGTTAGATTTTCCGTATAGTTAGAATGAACGCTCGTTAAAAGATGTCTTGAATGTAATATAGCTGTTATTTATTGATTGTGCTGAAGAAGAAGTGTAAACGATTTAGAGAGCCGGTTTCATTATGAATCTATAATAAAAAATACATCCATTATTCAGTCTACAAACCATTTATTACTTAATATGCATATTATCTCAACGTGTTTCTATATAGCTCTTATAGATGGCAGCATCATTGAGATCATCATTATATATATATATATATATATATATAACTGCCGCAAATAACTTAGTAAAATGGTTGGTAAATTAAAATTTTCGACTCCCACGTTTGGCTTGGTTTCATTTAATTTATTAAGGCAAAGTACTCTAGGGCTATCCGTCTAAGGGAAGAGCAACGTCTTCGTGGAGAATTTTCTTAGGGAAACTGGTTCATATACACGTTACATATGTGGAAAAACACGAAAACGCCCATGCAGCCAGTCTGTTTGCCTGAGTTCGAACCCAAATCGGAACTACAAGTGTTCAGAGATTACACTGCTCAGCCGCTTTCGAGCATCAACTTCTATGATTCTTGAAAAATATTTGCGATTAGGAAACTTGAATCTTGACACATTTTTCGTAATTTGAATTTTTTGATTTAAAAAGGCTTTAAACATCCTAATCAAAATTTTTGAATGATCTGACTGATGTTAAAAATAATATAAAATAAAATGAAAAATAAATGAAAAATAAAAATTATAAAAAGCACTGTCAAAGGAAACAAAGATGGCAGGGAAACAGCAGTTGCTATTTTATCGATATCTAGATACTAAAAGTGTTCGGTTTTAGTGTTGTTATGAGTTTTAGAAAAACGCAACATTTTTAAATTTTTTAATTTCTTGGAAAGAATTTAATGATCCAGATGCTTAATCCTTCCTTTAAAATGATTTTTTAATTGACAAATTTTCCGGATATCTTAAAAAAATAATAATCCCCTTTTTCTTTATTTAAATAAGAAATGAATGTTAAATCGTTTAAATATGGTATTTAATTTAAAGTTCCACTGACATATTTTTGCTGTAAATTCGCATATATTTATATTGACACTGTTGTACTAACCACTATACGAAATAGTTCTTAATTGTTATTTAATTTAAATTAAATTAAGCATAATTTTTGCAAATAAATTTACTACGTAGCAGAACTCTTGTGAGAAAGCAATACAAAATCAACAAACGTTTTGCCTGCATGCAGCAATACGTTCCGATCCTTGGAACCAAACCTTTTAAGATACGTAACATGAAATTCAGGTTAATCGATTTCTGGATTTCTGTTGAAACGTTTCAGTTCAATGACCGCTAAATATTGCTCAAAATGTAAAAATTCAAGAAAGTTAATACATGGAAAACTACGGTTGACGAAGACAACTTATGGCGCTACATGACTATGTGATTCGGTGTTTGACTTCAAATACTGCGGCTTCCAACGAGCCTATCAGGAGAAAATCTTCACATATCATAAACATATTATCAGTTTGGGAAAGACATGTATGCTACGTCTTGAGGGCAACAGGTAATGCTGAGGACACTATTGTCTTCTTAAATATGTGACACTGCAGCCAGTTAAGTAGCTTAAAATAGTTCTAGTATGAACATCGGAGACAGACAGTACAACAACGCACCTTAATGCTGTGTTTCACCATTGACGGAACCTAATTTCATTTATTTCTAAGGGTAACATGATGCCGAAAGAAAAAATACTGCCTGGAATACCGTGCCACTTCGAAATCAATGCTGAATGACAGAACAACTGCTTATGGTTAGTCTAAGAGTGTGCTTTCGGCTTCCAGATATACGATTATACTGGGTGTCCACATTGGTTTTTGACAGCTCTCGAAGTCATCTGAGTAAACTAAAAACACAGTGGCGCAACAGCCGTAGTGGGCCTCGGCCTGCAGTGTCCCGAAATCTGCTTTCTTGACCTTGAACCCCGGAATGCATCAGCATAAGCGCTGGGAAAGTTGTCAGCTTGTCGCAGGACCCCCGGTGTTTAGTTCCCAAGCGAACATGGTACTCATTTTATGAACCCACTCAAGGGATGAAAGGCTAAGTCGACCTTGCCCAGCCCGGGGATCGAACCCCGGACCTGGTGTGCAGCTGCGCGACGCGCTAGCCACTGCAACACTGGGAGGTCAAGTCATCTGAGTATAAGCATTAAAAGTAAGAAAGAACAGAGGGGATATGATTACTGAAATGCTGCAAGTACTTGACATATCCATCAGTCATCTTTTAAAGTCTCATCTGAGACATTTTTTATCTGGACTGAAAATACAGAGCTGTGAACGTGATGCCGACCGACAGACTAAAAAAATATCTAAATCCCAATTTTAGATGTGCGAATGAACTGTTGTTTCATGTAAGCTGATAACAAAGTAAATGATGTCCAAATGATAAAGTTACCCAGCCGATATAGTGGTTAGTGACATTGACTGCTGTACCAATAGGCACGGGCTCGAATCCAGAGAAAGCATGGATGTTTATCAGCGTATGGTGTCTGTGCCGCAAGAGGGCACCTCAAGATACACGGCGAGCCGAAAGTCCAATGAAAATGATGTGCTAGGAAAAGAGGGGGGAAAGACTTTTGAGCCCCCGCTCCCTTCGGAGCTCTTTTTCTGAAAACTGGAGCGGAACTGCACAGATTGTGCGGCCGAACTATGGTGAAATTCGATGTCGACTTCGTTTTTATCTGTATCTGTTCAAATGATAAAATTTACAATAGGAAACTCAAGATCTTTAATTTATCTTCCATTACACTGGAAATTCCCAGTTTCCTGAGTGTTGCAATTTTTGCATAAATCTTTAATGATATATATCTTTCAAATTAAAACAGAATATTGCTTAAGGCAACTGAAGAATTCAGAAGCTATAAACCCTTTCTTAAGAACTTAAATTTCTTAAATTTAACTCATAAATACTTCAATTATGTGACTAATTAATGTAATGTAATTAAAATAATATTTAAAATTCACAATACTTCCAAGTGATAATTTTTATGAACAGTTGAAACATTATTGAGCCCTAGTTAAATATATTTCAAGCGTCATATATTACCCACTTTGGAACACAATCGTTTTGAGATTTATGATTAAACAACTTGCATGTTCCAAGGGGATTATCGGATCATAAGTTGATACTGTGCATCCGGCATCATCCGAGAATAAAGACTGTTGTCGAATGAAGACAGCTTGTTGAAAGTGAGCCTGATAGTGACGGTGAAGTTTCATGTGACGAATAATACAATAACTATTAGTTTCAAATGAAGACACTGATTTCAGGCTATAGCCGTTCTAAGGCATGCTATGCATAAAATTATTCATTGTCTCAGATGTCTGCGACAATTTTCCTGGACTTTCAAAATGTAAAATCATTTTGTAGAAGAAAGGATGCAACATTAGCTTGCGAAAGAGGGTTTGCATTTTACTAATGAAGTATGATCTTTTAGTGGCATGTGTTCCAGTGCCATTAGATTATCTTGATAAAGGGTTCTCACCAGGGAAGGGAATTCCATAGCTTAAGAAGAAGAAGAGGAATCGTTTTGCTTCTTGCTATGCTTTTAAAAATAATCTAAATGTATACGTCCCACATAGCACAAAAACATCCTTGGGATATCCCGAGGATGTTGCTTGCGGGATATGCGCACATCCTCAGGACATCCCGGAATATCCCGCAAACCTTCTAAACATCTCTTCCCGAGTGCTTAATGTCACATCCCAGTATATCCTCAGGACATCCTAACAAAATCCCATCGACAGCGTACGGGATGTTTTTAGGATTTGAACTCCTACTTACTACATCCTTAGAACATCCCGGGATATCCCACTAACCTCCTAAACACATCCCATTATATCCTAAGAACATCCTATCTATGTCCCATCGACAGCGTATGGGATGTTATTAGGATTTAAAGTCCTACTTACTACATCCTCAGGACATCCCGTAATATCCCAGTTTCCTCCTAAACTCATCCTCCCGAGTGCTTAATGTCACATCCCAGTATATCCTTAGGACATCCTATTTAGGTCCCACTGACAGCATATGGGATGTTAACAGAATTTGAAATACTAGTTACAATATCCTTTTAACCTCTTAAATACATACTCTCAACTGCTTGTATTTTGGAAGTTTCAGAAACGAGTGTGGGGGGGATAGGAATGATCTTCTAGCAGTAGTGAAAGGGGTGCATGGGGCATAACCGGTTGAGAACCACTGCTCCAGACGCAAGTGTTCCAGATTTCATGAGGTTTCTAAACTACATTGCAAAATTCTCTATAAACCGGACTTTTAAATTGCTAATTGTAGAAAGATTAGGAATAAGAACGAGTTGGGAATAAACTTAACGATACTTAAGATTTCGAAAACTAAACTGTCACCAATGTATTAAAAAATCAAAGAAAGCAGTATTCGAATTAAAGGAACTCTAAGAAAGCATTAAAAGAAAGGTAGGAAGTTGATGGTAAAAACATTCAACCAGATGCAGTCCGTTTCATTTCAGCCAAAGATTTTTTAATTCAAGTGTAAAGAACTGTATGTTCCCGCGCTGTTCTATAAGGTTATGTTTGTGGAACGTCTGGAATGTCGATGGAGTTTGCCACATGGTTAAGCTTCCAGTTGCGTTTTAAATTATCCTTGATATACGGTTGAGTAGCCGGGCGATAAATTTGTTAAAATGTCTGCCGAATCGACGAACAAGTAAAACCTTCACTTTCTGTTTCATGTATATTCGTGTTTTTCCCTCACGCCGCATGTCTTTCCTAGCAGCCCACACTTAACAAAAAAAAAAAAAAAAATACTTCCTTGGACTTGAAATTTATGTCCAAATCCGCAAAGGTGTGTTTCAAATTCTTTATCTCTAAATTTATTACACTTGGCTGCTGTTTTTACTGGAGATATTACAATTGGTTTATTTTTTATCATTCAGGTTGTTTGCACGCTTGAAATTAGATTATTTTTTTGCAGTAATAAACTAAGCAGGATTTTTTAACAATTTTGTTTAAAAAAGGTGTTATCATTAGAAAGAAGTAGGTTGCACATTTGGAGTGCTTCATTAGGAGTTGCGTATACTACAGAAAAGCATGCAAAGTAATACTTTATTTTCCATTCTTCTAGAAACATGAGCTATACCTTAAATTCTTTTTAACTAAATTTCCTTGAAAATTAATGCTCGTTTAATGAGACACCTGGCCTTTCTTTTCTAGCATTCACAAGTCTTTTAATGCCGTAGATGTATCATTCCTACATATTTTATTCAGCTTCGCTACCACATTTACTTCGTTAGGAAGTCTTTATTAGATATGCCTGGTGGGTTTAAAAATTAAAAATAATAACGTTGTAGGGTTTATTTTAATTTTAGGAATTCTTTCGTTTAAATTCTTGTTTCCCACCAACAACTTCCTACCAGAATTAGTTTCCAGTATCGCATTTTATGTAAATGAATAGAGCCAGTATTTAATGGGAAGTTCAGTCACTTCCGAAGAAGAGATTAGAAGTTCTTAGTAGAGCGAGTTCTGCCTTTGTGCCACATCGTTATTTTAAGCCTATCTTACTACGTTAGTCTTACGTGTCTGTTAGTATTCGCCGATGAGGCTTAATTACGGCCTAACTGGGTTAGACATTTCTATATAGCTTCGGCTAAGTTAGTTAGTTAGTTAGTTAGTTAGTTCTAAGCACTGGCCCCCAGCCCACCTAGCAGGAGAAACATGCCATATGGCTATGAGGGGACAGGCCAAGCCACAATGGGAAAAAAAAAAAAAAAAAAAAAAAAACGTAAAGTAGATACATGCATTCCAAGCACTCTCGGTGAATTAGTATTAGTAAATAAATTACCTCAATTATTTTTGTTTTCAGTATGATTTTCTGCTTTGTTATATCTCGATACCAATATTCTTCTTGTTCTCATTCACCGTTTGCATAATATCTCTTGGAAATTTTCTAAACAATTTATAACTACTAAATAAATTCTCAAACTTCCGCAAATTTATATTTTTCTCTCACACTTCCAGTCAGGCAACAGTCCTCGACGAAATGTTTTGAATAGCCGACTTTATTACAAACTTTACATATATCATTTTCCTGGAGGTGGAACCTTTTTAAGCAAGCAGAGAACCTTCCATGTGCAGTGAGAATTTGATTAACATCTGCATCTCCTAAAATTCCCATTTTTTTGCTAATTTTTAAACATTTTAGATAGTTTTTGTTTCTTTCAGAGAGATCCCATAAATTTTTTCCAGTCTCTAACAAGCTTGTCATATATTATAGTACATGTCTTCCTTTTCGAATCTTGAATAAAACCTGAAGCAACTTTTACTGGTCCTAGATTCGGATTAATTACATAATATCCTAAGTGTCAAACTTATACACACCTGGGTCATACTGGATATATTGGTTGCTTAACTAATAAGAAAGGTTTATTTTAATTCTTCATCTGTGCTGACTGTCTTCACGGATCCAAAGACAAACATTCAAAGTGGTTGAGATCTATGTTACTTCTCTGAGATAACCAGATATGAACCTGTCCCAGATTTTTGAGAACATAAACTACATTTGTGTCCACATTTATCTCCATGCACATAAAAATAATGATATTATTTGAAATATCCAATCAATGGAACATAGCTATTCGCTCTGTGGAGTATGAGTTAAGAAATTAAACAGATTTTGAAATGCTTCATTTAAGGGAAAAAAATTAAATTAAAACACAGTTATAGGATCTAGTCTTCTTTTTTAACATACACTGTAACTAGATCTACTTAAAAGTGTATGTTGCGACTTCTCGAAGATGTGTGCAACAGGGCTTTATTGAACGCAATAGTTTACAGATGGCACGGACTTAAGTGCTTACACATTCACCGACCACTTGCTGTGAGGAGCTTAAAAGATAACGTAACAATTAAATTAATAGGCAAATAGTAAGGCAAGACTGCACAATTCGATTTAATTGATTTACATACTGGCGAAGAAACACGAGGGAAACAGAAAAGACAGAAAAGGCTAACAAATTAAACTAACTATTAGCAAAAATAATGGAATCCTACAAAGTGCTTGGCGTGATTAATGTAATATCTTTTACATTAATTACATTACAATACTATTTGCTATTTATCAAAAAGGTATTTTGCAACATTTTTAGTCCAAAAAGGCTTTATTCCTGAGGGACTATTGTTTTCGTTTTGTGATTTTGCGTCGAATCACTCTGAATATCCGTTTCACTCTTCAACCTGTTGCGACCCATTATTATCGCCCTGTATTACATTTGAAGAAATTAAATAATTAGAAAACAACGGTACCTAGAGCCATCCAATTTTGAATGACGTAATCCTACTACGAATATGAGCATATGGAAGCCCAAATTTGAAATTTGGAATTTGTTTTATGATCGATTTCATATTTTGTCAAACTTTAATAAATTTTCGATTAACAAAGTCGAGGATTTCAAAGGGAGCAGTGACACCGTTGTACAGAAGAAACATTTTTTATCTCCAGCGCGCGAGACTGTGTATCGGAAATTCTAAAGATTTGGTCAATTTAAAATTATTTTGATAGATGTTTGTTACATGTTTCTCGCACTGTGATAAAACAACGGTACCTAGAGCCATCCAGTTTTGAATGACGTAATCCTACTGCCAATAAGCCCAAATTTGAAATTAGGAATTTGTTTTATTATCGACTCATATTTTGTAACAATTTAACTAGTTTCTGATTAACAAACTCAACAACTTCAAAGCGAGCAATGGCAATACTGTGCGGAAAAAAATATTTATATATATTATTTCCAGCGGTTGAGACTGTAAATTCTAAAGATCTGCTCATGCGATATTGCTGTTGAACTGAATTTTATGGTTTAAGTGTGAAGAACATATTTAATAAATAAAGGTAACACACAAAATGTAAATAAAATGCCATTTTGGACGTAATTTAAAATTTGAAACCTTTCAGAATTTTTTTTTTTTTGTTCTTTTCTTTTAAAAATTGTCTTATTTAAAATCTATTTATCATTATTTGCATAACTTTTCTAAATACACGAAGTTGTAATTAAAAATATTATAAGAGTTAAAATACCATGATTTAATACAACTACTTTTGATGGCTACAAACGTATACAGATAGAGATTACAGAAGGGCGGGAATTTACCTCTTTATCACAGGTGAAAAATATTTAAGCATTGTTCATTCTAATACTTTTGTTGTATTATTCTTCTAAATGAAAGCATGGCTGTTTTTTTACGACCAGATACACGAGGATGATTTATCTAAAGGCACAAATGGTTTCATGAAGAGCTTTCTAACGGAAACTGGTTGGTATTCATCCTGGGCTTGAGGAACTGAGGGAACGGCCAGCCGTTTCATAGGAATCTGAACTCGAGTAGAAGCACCAGTGTTCCGTGGTCTTATCCACTCGGTTACTGGTGAGCTTCTAACGAAGGAGAAGTGAAGAAGTTCCTGTTCCCTTTAATGAGATTGAAATCATGCGATCGTGTTAAAAGAATTAGGTAGTAATTCAGAAAATAATGCATTTGGGATGAGCGAATTACTTTTTGAAGTTAAATAAATTTGGGAAAGGAAGTGGGTAGCTGAATAACATGTACAAAAAGGTGGTGGTGGTGGTGTATTTAATTATGGCAAAGCACACTAGTGCTATCTGCCTAAGGGGAGAGATGCCTTCGTGGAGGACTTTCTAAGGGAAACTGGCTCGTATACACATTAGACATGGGGGAAACCATGAAAACACCCATGCAGCCAGCCCGTTCGCGGGATTCAAACCTCGGACCGAACTACCAGTGTTCAGTGACTTTACCGCTCGGCCGCTGGTGGGCTGTGCAAAGAGGACAACCTTCATTGAATGGAGCTTTTGATAAACAGTAAATATTTTGATGATCGTAAATCAATATTTACTGCTCAAACTTTTAATAGCTTTCTTTTTCCTGTACACACAAATTCCTTTCTGTATGTTTTAAAAGTTTTATTAATCTATTAGCCGCTATGCTGCCAGCTTTCGTCTGGATTTTAAATGCACCAGAAAATTGCCTAAAGGGAACACCAAAGATTACATTTAAAAACTGCAACGGAATTTTACTCTGCAGAACAACTTAAAAAAAAATCAATACAAATGTATTATATAAAAAAATTATAATGAAATAAGCAATATCTACTAACGCAAATGTTAATTTTCCTAATATATAAATTAACCAACTTTCTGTTGCAAAATCTTAAGAATTCAAATGGTATAAAGGAAGTTAAGAACTTTGCTTCCTCAAAAAAAAAAAAAAAAAAAAAAAAAAAAAAAAAGGTGTAAAACTGTTTATGTAATTAAAATTATATATAATTAAAACATAATGCAAAAAAATTACAATGAAATAAAAAATAATTCTCATATTTTCAAGAGAAAACAGTCAACAGTCCAGTATCCAAAGCAATGAATGAAAAACTGTTGCCAAAACCACATTTCTAAAAGAATGAAACTGTTATCAGAAAGCAAAAATTAATCAAAATTGTGCTTTGTGGATGACATAATTCAAAATATATAAACCTCTTTGCCATTAGCTAATAAAGAGAAAGGAAGGAAAAAAAAAAAAAAATCTGAAATGTTTCAGATTTTAAATTACGTCCAAAGGGGCATGTTTTAACATTTTGTGTGTTACCTTTCTTTATTAAATATCATGTTCCTCGCACATAAACCATAAGATCCAGTGCAACAGCAATATCGCAAAATAGTTTTAAAACGAGCGTATCTTTAGAATTTCCGATACAGAGACTCACGCGCTGGAGATAAAAATGTTTTTTCTGCACAACGTTGCCATTGCTCGCTTTGAAATCCTTGAGTTTGTTAATCAAAAATTCGTCAAAGTTTTAAAAAATAGGAAATCGATCATAAAACAAATTTCAAATTTCAAATTGGGTCTTCCACATGCTCATATTCGTTGGAGGATTACGTTATTCAAAATTCGATGACTCTATGTACCGTTGTTTTATCACAATACGAGAAATATACATACATTTATGCAGATTTTTCATTATTTAATTTCTTCAAATATAATGCAGGACTCTAATATTTTGTGGCAACAGTTTGAAAAGTGAACCGACATTTATGAGTCCGACGCAAAATGCCAAAACGAAACTAATAGTCCTTCGGGATTCAAATCCCTTTGGACTAAAAAAAAAGAAATTCTTTCCTGTTGTGCCTCGCGAGACACATGCGCGTCAGAATAAGAAGAGTGTGATGTGCGTGTTGCGTGTAAAATTAATAATATTTTAGCACATATTTTCAACAGTCAACAATCCAGTATATAAGGCATTGAATGAAAAACTGTTGCCAAAACCACATTTCTAAAAGAATGAAACTATTCAAAATGATACGATTTCATCAAAAAAGATACAATAAAAAAAAATCCGATTCGAATTTTGAAAAAATCGGTTCGAGGTGCACTGGCTCTTGTCTAGATGCACCTATATACCAAATTTCGTAGACCTGGGTCTATTAGCTCACGCTCAAAACGAAGTCTCATACACACACACACACAGACAGACTCTTTCTTTTATTATATGTAGAAATAATAATTAAAAAGGCTAAGTTATAACTTTTTCGCGAAGTTCATTAAAAACACATTATGCAAAGACTTACTTATCTTCAGAGTTGCATTAATTTACATCTTCATAATTAATTCAGAGTTGCATTAATTTACATCTTCATAATTAATTCAGAATTGTATTAATTTACATCTTCATAAACAATTCAGAATTGTATTAATTTACTTCTTCATAATTAATTCAGAATTGTATTAATTTACATCTTCATAATTAATTCAGAATTGCATTAATTTACATCTTCATAATTAGATCAGAATTGTATTAATTTACATCTTCATAATTAATTCAGAATTGTATTAATTTACATCTTCATAATTAATTCAGAATTGCATTAATTTACATCTTCATAATTAATTCTTGTATTAATTCACATCTTCATAATTAATTCAGAATTGTATTAATTTACATCACTAATAATACAACGTACAACACTTTTACTTCACAATATTTTTGGGGTTCGCTTCAAGATCATTAAATATGCAAAAGATCTCATGTTCCATAAGCCGGGCTCTCTACTAAAGATTTAAATCGTATGGCGCCTCTAATAATACGAGTATTCCTAGAAAAATTTCGATGCAAATCTTAAGTAATCAATTTATAAGATGCGTAATTGCTGCTCAGATTGAAGTTTTCCTGTTTTCTTTTTCTTTCATGTAGCTGATAATATGACAAAATGCGAAAGCCAGATTTATCTATTCCATCAGATTATTTTCAACAAGACCCAGATATAACTTCTGCATCACTGCTTCTCATTTTTTATGCAAGAGAGAATTATATCAGGATCGTGATTAATTGAGCAAGAGTTTTTTTATGATTGTGCTGTAAAAGGAGACGTAGATGACTTTGGCCACTCATGTAGGATGCGTTGACTCCCACATTATTGCTGAAGTGTTTTTTCCCCTTCATTGTCCTACATTTTAAGCGGACAGCAATCGGAAATTGGCCAAAGAAGCTATTGTTCTTTGTCTGGCTTCTCAACATTTTTTCACAAACTTCTCTCAGCCTTTTCTTTGCTCCGAATTACAGTGACGGCTTCAATCATTTTATGCTTTTCTCAATTTTGTCACTGAATGTCTTAAACCTTTTACAGCTGGCACTTTTTACGAGTTTCGAATTTCCCGAAATTATCTCAGACAATAAAGATTACGCAACAGTCATTTGAAATCTGAGATTTCCGGCAAGTTTGTATGACACAACCTTAAAGAAAACAGAAACCAACTCTAAAGAAACTAAAAGGCTTGTTATGTATCATAAAGAAAAAAGAGAATATATAGTAGTTTGGAAATGCAACATTATAAGTTAAATATTACGATTACATAACTCTATGTTATAAAAGATTATACTCAATAAAATTGTGCTTTTAAAATAAAAATTAGAGTAAAACTATATGGCAGCTTTTCGCGAGAAACTGCTTTCTGCAACTACCTTTGCTTTAATTTAATCACCCAAAATTATCTCGAATAAAATAAACAAATTTCAGTAGATATCTTTGTGGTATTCGGTTTCCATTCATATACTAGCAAGAACGTCTACTGTAATGCTTTTAGTTGTTTGTGTAAGTCACTTTCTGAGGAGATCAAAATTATCCAGTCTCTCATGTTTAACAAATACTTAGAGGAGGGCGTCCCCTTGATTAAAACTTCTTGAGTGCCGTAGATAAATCGATTTTTGCATATCCACTGTCTTAGAAATCCATTATTCAAATTATCTCGCACATGTTTCGCATCTATTTACAACTCAGAGCCTTCTGTTTCAATTTTTTCCCATGAAAAGGCAAAAATCTTATCACTAAGCTTCATTAGGCAGTGACACTTAGATCCCTGCCGATAGGTAAAGTTGCTTAACACTGACAGACTTAAAGTAGCTATTCATCTAAATACCTTAATTCCAGTAGGAACCGCAATAATTATAGTAGCAGCAGTAAAATAAGCTCGTGTATCAACATCTATCCCTACAGAAAATATATGATGAGCTCACACAACAAACCCCATACCCCCAATTCCTACTATAGCATAAATTATTCCTAATCTTCCAAAGGGCTCCCGCTTCCCTACAGAAGCACTAATTACATGAGAAATAATCATAAATCCAGGTAAAATTAAAATATACACCTCAGGATGACCAAAAAATCAAAATAAATGTTGAAATAAAATTGGATCCCCTCCTCCAGAAGGATCAAAAAAAGAAGTATTAAAATTTCGATCAGTTAATAACATCGTAATTGCTCCTGCTAGAACAGGTAATGATAATAATAATAATACTGCAGTAATTAATACTGATCATACAAATAAAGGAACTTTTTCTATAGTTATACCATATGAACGCATATTAATAATTATAGAAATAAAATTAATCGCTCCTATAATAGAAGAAGCACCAGCTAAATGCAAAGAAAAAATAGCAAAATCTACTGATCTGCCTGCATGCCCTATTAATGAAGACAAAGGAGGATAAACAGTTCAACCTGTTCCTACTCCCATTTCAGCTATAGATGATATAATTAATAAAAACAATGAAGGTGGTAATTTTACATAACAGTTTACATGAAACATTTCCTCATTGCAGATTAGATCATTTTCATATACACATGAAACACATGCTCATGACCGTTTCGAGTGAATAAATTGCGTAAAAACACTTTCAGCTGATTTCGCGTAATACTTCACAAAACCTCATGAAATTCAATCATTCCAACATGAAATTCGACGGTAAATGCCAGGTTTATTTGTAACCTTGTAAGGATTATGTTAATTTTATTAACAGTTAAATTTTAAGTTAAAGTTCCTTTCCTGTCAAATTCTTAACTTCATCTTACTACTTCCGGCTAGAACGTAGTTTTAGAATCAGTCTGAATATATAATGAGGAAGAGTGGTATCTAACCTCAAAGTTCTACTTCCTGAGTTAGTGAGAATCCAGAGTTTCTGATTTGCGCGTGTCTGCCTTTTGGCTTACGCTCGGCCGTACTCAGGCCCTTGATAGCTTCGCAGTCATCTCGTGTTTAAGGGGCCAACTGCATTAAAACTTTGATAGCTTCGGCTATATCTCTTTAGTTTAAAATTAGTTTTAGTTTATTTCTTAGCGTCTTAAGTACAAGCCCAAGTGTCGGCTTTTATTGTACACTCCAAGACGGAGTTCTGTTAAATCTTATTGGAATAATAAAGGGTTAGTTACCCTTCCATCTTGTTGTTCGATTATTCGCTTAGCAGTTCTTAAGATTCTTCACTTTCTACAGTAACTGAGAAATACACAAGTGAGAATCCCACAACACTTTCAGCTGATTTTACGTAATACTTCCCAAAACCTCATGAAATTCAATCATTCCAACATGAACGTCGACGGGAAATGCCAGGCTTATCTGTAACCTACTAAAATACTTATAAAAATCTAAAGGCTTTCCTTCCGTGTGGTTCTAAATAGTACATTATTACAAATTTAGTCTTAGTATTGGGAATGTAAGATATAATTGGCATTTCTGTACTATGCTCTTGTAGTGTAAGAGTCAACACACCCTGTTAGAAACTGAAAGTTCTCGAAATCAATTTCTAGTGAGAAAACATTCAGTTTTGAAGTTTATTGCTTACAAGACATTGATTTACAAAACTTTAATAGTATATTCTTTCTTATATCCTCTTCTGCATGAATACTACGTAACTTAATGAGGGAACAAATACATTGAAGTCATTCTACAGTAAAAGTTCATATCCAGAAACAGTATTTAGTAAAGATTCTAATTCGAAATCTTGATGCGTTTCGATGTTCACTTTGCGATTTGAGAAGGCAGTTCACAAACATATTTTAGTATCGTTTCACATTTTAGTATCACAATATAAGTTTATCATAGTTCTTATCAATACACTGAGAATGAGAATTTAGCTATGAACACGATATTATGAATATAGTGGGAAACGCGTAATTGATAAGCCCCAGAACCCGAAGTACTAAAATGTGTACAATTGCTGTTTAAATTGCTTTCTTTCTAACTAAAACGATATTATTTTTTTTATCTGAATTTTTGGTTTTGCTTAAAGATTTGATAAGTGATTGCTTAGTTGAGTTGCAATTGTAATTTAATTCAACTGAGAAAATAAATGAGTTCAGCTAGCGCCATTTCATACAAATATTAAATATTTATATAAAATCAGTCACATTAAAAAGCATAAAAATACTCCTATGAACGGTGTTTATTGCTTTAAAACCGCTTAGTTAATCACTCAATAACTATCCAGATTAAATTTGATAGAATTTTAGGCTTTGCTGAATAGCAATACTCTGGCGCGCGGAAGACAAATGTATTTTATTTCGAGCCGTGGCAACACACTGGTTTCATGAAGCCGAGTTTTAAAACTGAAAGATAAATACCTTACATTCCGAATGGCGACAGTCTCATGTGCTGGACATAAAAAAAAAAAAAAAAAAAAAAAAAAAAAAAAAAAAAAAATCATTTCATATATAGTTACCACTGCTCGCTTTCAAATCGTTCAGTTAGTTAATCAAAAATTCATTCAAGTTTTACAAAATATGATAATTCGGGCTTACGGGTGGAGATGTTCGAATGCAGGATTTCGTGACTCAAAATTTGATGGCTCTAGGAATCTTCGTTTTTCTATATTGCGAGGAACATACATACATTCAAGCAGATTCTTTATAACTTAATTTCTTTAAAGATAATATTGGTTGATAATATCTGGTGGCAACAATTTGAAAAGTCATACGCTGTTTGTATTGATTCAATGCAAAATCCCATTTAGAGATTATTAATAATACTCGTAAATAGCCCTCTGGGCTACTTAGTATTAGTCTTAATAACCCTTTAGGCACTTAATTCTTATTTTACACTTTATTTCGATTTACCTTTTTGATAGTTTGGATAAGAGGGGTTATTGCTTTCTTGGATTACTTTGACATTTACATCGTATCTCGAAAGTAATATATGTTTAATGGGAAGCTGGATGAAAAACACAGGGACTTTCAGCTGAATATTGTTTTCAAATACTAGTCGTCTTTTGATTAACAAATTTAGGTAACTCTACAAGTCTGGATTGTTGCTTCGTGATTGCTTAACTGGTTATGGAAAAGTTTACAACTGCTCTTTGCTTTTAATATAGATGCCTTCGTGGAGGATTTTCTCATAAAAACTACTTCTAACTCATGATATATATGGAAAAAAATAACGAAATGTCCATTTGACGAAAATTGAACTGGGAACTAAATACCAGTGTTCGTCTGATCTTATCCACCAGGCCATTCGTAATTGCAAGAAATAAGCATGTGAGTATTTTTATGACAAATAATATCTCACATTTCATTTTTATGTTCTCCTTCTATATGAAGCAAAACAAAATATTTTTTTTTTTTTTTTTGCACCAGCGAGTGTACACAATTAAATCCACATATAGCTTTTATGTTTATCTGATACGTAATTAATAACTATTATTTGAAGTACTGGATATCATTACACTTTTAGTTGTATTGAATTTCTTTTCAATGACCCTTTATGAGAATATCATAAACATAAGTATAGCAAAAGAGTCATATGTGACCTTAAAAGAGACTAAAAAAAAATTGCACTCAATATTAAAGAAAGCGCAAACTTTGTACCAAAATATATTTCATCAGGATGTTTATTACACATTGCAGCAAAAGTCAACAAAAAGATTAAAAATTACCCAAACAGGAAATTAAGTCTAAAAAAGAAATCACAAATAGTTGATAACTGATTAAACGAGGAAAAGAAAAAAAAATGAGACATGTTATTTCTTTGTTGATGTTAACTTTTTTACTTCCTTGTACGAAGTAAAAAGAAAGTATTGTAATCGCGAAAAGTTTCAGGCGGCATATTTACAGCGTACGTACGTATCTCGCATAACTCAAAAACGAGTAGCCTCAGAACGTTGAAATTTTGTATATAGGGACTGCTATAACATGTAGATGTGCACCTCGTATTTTGGTTGCAATCGGCCGCACCGAACGTATATAAATATATTTATTTATATATATATATCCACTCTGTTACCCGGCTCAGTGATCTCAATTTCTTTACTCGTATATGTTTGTAAATTGTACAGATTTTGCTTTAAAAAATGATTGAATTATGTTGTTTTTATCTTTCGGTTAAGGATTTTATGCCCATAGTAAATCTGTATGCAATATTTTTAGAATTATCAACAATTTTAAAGTTGTTTAAGTGCCGCGAAGCCTTTTCTTTTATGGCGGCCATTGATTGTTTACATTTGAAACAGCAGACTAGTGGATTTGTTGCCAATCTAGAGAAACTTAGCTTCGCAACAACAAAGATAACGCCTTCTTTTATTATAGCCAATTAAATGATACTTAATCATTTCTGGAATTTTTTCGAGGAAAGAAGTGTTTAAGATTTACTTCGTAATTTTTAATACCGATATTTTGAGTTTTTATGTATTTTTGCCTTGTCGCGAAGTGAGAACCGAATTAATTGAATGAGAAATGCTCAATCGTCTGTGAAAAACTGTTTCTTTTTTGTTTTGTTTGCTTAATTTCTTTTATACATCCTTGTAGCTTTATTATAGTATTTGAATAGAACATGCGGTAACGATTAGATAACTCTATTCTTTAAATGATATAAATTTTGTGCATTATGAGTTATAATATGAACGAAATATAATACTGTTAAGTGAATCTAGCGCCAGAGTGTCGCTATGGTAAACAAATACTAGAGTGAATTTTAAAGAATGCATTTATTCTATTGTGGTCTATGCGCTGTCGGCGAAGTAGATTTAATTCAATCCAATAAGTTTAAATGAAATGCAAGAAAAAATGCGTATAATTTAATATTCCGTACAAGGAAGTCATGTGTTGTAAACATCAGGATTTTTTTTTTTTTTTTTTTTTTTTTTTTTGAATGAGTGAATTTTGATTGTATTTATTTGAGACGCGTTTGTTATTTTATTTCACAGGTTTGAAGGGCAAATGAAAAAAAAAAAAAAAAAAGACTGAAAGGGTTCAGATTTTAAAGGTTGCCCAAAAGGGTTTGTTAAGGTACTTTTACGCTCTGGCTGCCCTAGCAGTCTACCAGTCTGTTTTTAAACACCCTCCTGCTAATTCATTTTTTTAGCCTTTTAGCTTTATTATGAAGCATAATTATCTTCTCACTTACGCTACATACAATTCAACAGTAAAATTACAAAAAAATTAAGATAAAAATGTTTTATTCCGTACAGTATTACCACTCCTCACTTTTAAATTGCTGAGTGTTTTTAATCAAGAATTAATTAAACTTTTACAAAATATGAAATATCAAATTTGAATTTTAAAATTTGGGCTTCCAGTGGCGCATATGCGGGTGGAAGACTACATTAATCAAAATTTGAAAGCACTAGATGTGGTCGTTATTTCACAGTGCGAGTAACATAGATACAGACATACATGCAAACTCTTCATTATTTAATTTCTTTAAAAATCATATAGGGTGATAATATTTGGTGGTAACAATTTGAAAAGTGATAGAACTTTTTATAGTGTACGACGGAAAGTCCCGTTTCAAGACTACAACTGTTTCGGCCTAACACCCTTTTGAGATATTACTATTTAGATAAACATTAACGTAAAAAATGATACAAAATTTTGTAGAAAATTGTATTTTGTTATTCTGTAATTTATAAAATCAACAAATTTCTGTTAGACGTAGATCGTTCATTTCGGACTTTTTCTGTTATTTTTTTAGTTCTTTTTTTTAATAATTATTAAATTAAACTTATATTTTAATAATTGTTAAGCTATTTTTTTGGTTAAAAGGTTTGTGAAAGTACAGCACAAATTAATTTTATTACAAAGTCCAAACTAAAATAATGAAATCTGAGTTCAAATAACACGCTAAATGACAGCTACTGGAGGTGTTAAGACAACAAAAATCAGCCTAATATTCATAAAATTGCGGAACTAGATTAGAAGATTTGTACATGTAAACTTCTTTTTCAGCTGCAAATGTGCAAATAACATATGCAAATGTGGTCATTTGCGCGTCTGAAGAAGAAGACTCCATGTTTAAACCTTCGAAACCGTCTCGCAAATTTACTTTGATTCTTATTGCCTTAGTGTCTCCAGTAGAGTAAAGAGCTTTGAATTGTTCTAAGTTTTGCTACAGTCATTTCTAGAAGTTGCATAAAATCGCTTTTCGACGTCTACAAATAGTTTCAATGCTGATCGATCCTTTCTAATGTTCATTATAATATATTAAAACACCGCCCAATTAAATACCATATTACTCTAATATTAAATCTTGAGCAAGTTTCTAAGTTTTGATTGGTTTATAAATGTAAATTTCAATTAAAATACATGATAATCTTTTAGTTAAGTGCATATCATTTATTTATGTTACTACTGCCACCCTGAAATATAAATGTAAGTATTCGACCACCAAAGTTTTCGCTAAATTAAATTTATTGTTCTTATAAACAATACTTAAGCAAAAAATACTTAAGTAACTTGTAAAAGGAATAGTTATTTGAAATCTACACCATTGGATATGAAATGATGCGTTACAAATTAAATACGTGAAAACAAAAACCTATTCCCATTTCTGAAAGATAGACTGAAAAGCATCTATGGATACAGGGAATAAATAACTTGAAAACTGAATAACAGTGAATTTAAAAGAAAGCGTCTATATTTATTCATAATCTTGATAAAATAATCTATCTATTCTGTTAGAGTTCGCTAACAAGATTGTTAACCAATTAAGCCTTACCCACCTAACTGACATCCATCATTTGCGAGTCAAATAACCTTCGTCGCTTATTTAAATGAATAACCCATTGTTCAGAGCCGTCTTCCACCATGGAAAGTAATGAGGAACCAGAAAGCGAGGATTATTTTTGTTGAGAGGCGTTTATGCGTGGACTTATTTTCTCTGTTTCCGCTACAAAGGTTAGCGCAGGGGCGGAAGGCGTGAAAATAACCATCACTCGGACGGTGGTCGCGAGACCAACCTTGCCGTGAGGAAGGGTGGAGGAAAAGAAACGCTCATGTGAAGCGAAAACGAGATGTTTTCGGAAGAGAACAATGAAAGGGTTCTAGTAACCTCAGGAGTTTGATTATTTCTTGTTTCGTTTTTTTTTTTTAACACGTAGTTTGCGCCAGATGATATCAGAAGATTTCTGAATGATGAAATCGAAACTTGTAAAATGTATTTTTTTTTTTTTTTTTTTTCTTGATACATTTTAAGTTAAAAAGAAACTGTGTAATGTTAATTTTGAGAGAGCAAGTATTCTTTTCTCACCCATTCAGTTAGAATGAGGTTACATTTTTACGACGAGCATTGACAAGCAATAAATACCTAAAATGGCCTCTTCTATAATTTCATATTGTGTGGTGGTATAAATTGGTATTTTTAAACTTAAATTTGTTAAATATATGCTAAATTATTTAAATTATTAGTCCAAAGGGATTTGAATCCCGAAGGACTATTAGTTTCGTTTTGGCATTTTGCGTCGGACTCATAAATGTCGGTTCACTTTTCAAACTGTTGCCACAAAATGTTAGAGTCCTGCATTATATTTGAAGAAATTAAATAATGAAAAATCTGCATAAATGTATGTATATTTCTCGTACTGTGATAAAACAACGGTACATAGAGTCATCGAATTTTGAATAACGTAATCCTCCAACGAATATGAGCATGTGGAAGACCAAATTTGAAATTTGAAATTTGTTTTATGATCGATTTCTTATTTTTTAAAACTTTGACGAATTTTTGATGAACAAACTCAAGGATTTCAAAGCGAGCAATGGCAACGTTGTGCAGAAAAAACATTTTTATCTCCAGCGCGTGAGTCTCTGTATCGGAAATTCTAAAGATATGCTCGTTTTAAAACTATTTTGCGATATTGCTGTTGCACTGGATCTTATGGTTTAAGTGCGAGGAACATGATATTTAATAAAGAAAGGTAACACACAGCATGTTAAAAAACGCCCCTTTGGACGTAATTTAAAATCTGAAACATTTCAGATTTTTTTTTATTTATTAAAATTTAAATTATTACACGTTTTATTCAGTTTTAAAATTGACTTTGCATCTTTTTCATTTTAACTACATTATGCAAAAATGCAATAGGGAAAAAGCTGAAAATCTAACGCTTTGGGACTACATGTTAAAATTTATGTGGGAAACAATATTTTATAATGCACAATTAAAAAAAAACTGAGTATTTATTTTACGTAATTTATGAAAAGTTGTACAATATTTTCAATGAATTAAAATGAAATTTACTAATACTTTTTTTTTAAATTTTTAAAATATTATTTACGTTTTGATTTTCTTCTGACAGCTGGAACTTTTCAGCTAGTTTGTAGAAACATTAGGTTATTTTGAAGCTGGAGAGACAGAAAATGAGTAATGCACGCGCCGGGACTCGAACCACGGACTTCTCGAATACGCGTCGAGCGTTCTGACCACTACTCTACGAATGCATGCTAAGAAGGTGTGAGAAATACCTTATAAGTTTATGTTGAAATTCTTTTTAGCCCAAAGGAGCATTAGCCCAGAAGGGCTATTAGTCTCAAAAGGCCATTTTGGCATCGAGCTATAAGCGGCAATATCACCTTTCAGATTGTTGCCACCAAATATCATCGCCCTATATTTTATTTTAAAAAATTAAATAATGAAGAATCTGCATGAATGCGCGTATGTTTCTCACACTGTGAAAAAACTAGATACCTAGAGCCATCAAATTTTTAATAACATAGTCCTGTACCCAAATAGAAGTACCTGAAAGCTCGAATATGGAATTTCGAATTGTTTTTATTTCCTATTTCATATTTTGTAAAATTTTAACGAATTTTTTATTAACAAACTCAACGATTTCAAAGTAAGCATAGGCAACACACTGTACGGAATCAAATATTTTTATCTCCAGCGCACGAGACTGTCTATCGGAAATTCTAAACGTATTCTGTTTTTAAATATTTCTAGCGCAAAGGGGCGTTAGCCCAAATGCTCTCAAAATGTTTATGTATGTGTAAATGAAAAAAAAAAAAAAAAAAAAAAAAAAAAAAAAAAAAAAAACGCCCCTTTGAGAGTAATGTAAAATTTAAAAGCTTTGAGATTTTTTTTTGGTGAATCTTTACATTATGGTAACTTGGCGATTTTTTGGCGAAACTTTGGCGACCAACCCTGCTACAGCAACCTGCTAGTTTTTTTTTTTTTTTTGACGCCATTTTTTTTATCACGAAGTAAAGGCATTTTTTTTTTTTTACTCAACTTTTTTTCCCAAAAATCTGCTAGCCGAATTACGCTTATACTAGAACTTTTATGGAACAAAAGTGCTTAATCATGACGAAGATTAGGTGCGAAATTGGGAGAAAGTGTAGAATCGCCCACTGCTTGCCGCGTTTTTAAGAATTGCATATACACGGTATCCATGGTCACGTCGACCTGTTTTCACTTAAAAAGTCAAATAAAATTGACAAAAATCCAATTCTTCTTACTCTTGTAAAAAGCGCCAAACAAATAAGTGGACGATTCTGCACTTTAGCAGCGAAATTGTTTCTAAGTGCTTATTAGCTAAAATCCCCATTGAAATTTTCCGGAAAATGTCACATTACACGTCTCATAATCTCTCATTTCTTTGAGACAAAATAATCTGTGATTCGAACTGTGTACTTCTCAGATTATTGCTAAAGTCCTAGCTAGTAATCTTTATCGCCTTACCAAAATGTCGCCAAACTACCTGTTACCATATTCTAAAGATTAGAATTTTTTTTTTTTTTCTTTCCCAGCCTTCAACATGGAACATTGATTTCTAATAAAGGAAAAATCTCAGAAAATTTCAACATAGGTTTGAAATTGATCTGACTAGCTAAGAAAAAATTATGAAATAAGATATTTCAACTAAATTTATTTTTACATTGAATTAATCTAAATACTAATTACCATTACGATTTATGCATAATTCATAGGATTTTTCACTTTTCCTCATAATTACCGAACGTTCTTTATTGGTTAGGGGAGTCTGACTGCGATACCAAAGGGCCCGTGTTCGAATCCCGGAGAAGGCATGGATGTAAAATTGTCTGTCCCTTCATAGGAGGTAACAGTGGCCGACTATTAGGAACCTCCACAATAAAATGGTAATAGCTTCTAGCCTTAGGAGTGCCCAATGCCGTTATAGGCTAATGCTCGCCATTTGTAATATATATTTGTATCGTAAATAGGTATTGTTACGAATTTTGTATATATGCAAATAATTTTGTGAAATTATATGTGAAATTGTAATATCTTTCGTATAATGTAACATGAAAAGACTGAAGGGTGTTGGTGTATTTAGTTATGGCAAAGCACACTAGGGCTATCTGCCTAAGGGGAGAGATGCCTTCGTGGAGGACTCTCTAAGGGAAACTGGCTCGTATACACGTTACACATGGGGAAAACCACGAAAACGCCCATGCAGCCAGCCCGTTTGCGGGATTCGAACCTCGGACCGAAGTACCAGTGTTCAGCGACTTTACCGCTCGGCCGCTGGTGGGCCAAAAGTCGGAAGGGAAGAAGCCGTGCGGGAATAATAAGATACCAGGGGGCAAGTCTACTTACAGTGACCTAAATGGCTATTTCGCTAAATCGGCTAATATCGCCAAGTTGGTGGTGTTTTTGGCAACTAAGCAACTAATTTTTGTCCTCAAATTTGGCTAGAAATCGCCAAAAGTCGCCACACTTGGCGACCATATGGCGACATTTTAATCAGATCTGTATATAACTGCAACTGATACTGTAATTGAATAACTGAAATTGATCCCTATATGTAACTGTAACAGTACCCTGTCCTTATGTGTAACTTTAACCGCATATGTCGGCTACTAATTTCGAGAAAGGAAGGTGCTGTAGATTTCTCAGAGGGGGGGGGGAATTATAAAAGATCGGAGAGAGCATCACCTCTCAGGTTTTCAATTCAGAGTCGACTTCGGATTATTGAGATGTCTCCACCTGAGCTTCGCTGTTTTGATACGTTTTTATTGCGTTGTGTTAAAGGTTCTTAGCACTCTGAAGTAGTACTACTGAGTGTGCTCTGTGATAATGAGAAGGGCTGAGCGAGTGCATTTGTGGAAAGTTCTGGAACCGTAAAGTGTTTTTTTCGATAAAATACATTTCATCAAGCTCTCATCAGTTCTTTGTGCATTCAATCCGTTAGGAAATAGTATGCACGCAAAATAACTTATTTATTTAAATAACTGTAGGATTGGAAATAAATTTTAAATAATTTACTTCATCTATAAAAATAGTATATTGTTATATTTGTGTATCGTAAATAGATATTTTTGGTCACTTCAGATTTATTTTAAACTTTTAAAGTTACATACTCGAGGAAAAGTTCCGAATAAAATTATTTAATAATTACTTTGTAGAGAGTTTAGGCTCTTTTTGGAAGCAGAAGATGTGAAAAATGAGTAACGCCTTCACCTGAAATCAAACCACGGACCTCTACTTGTCCAGCGCGCAGATCAATACACCACGAAGGCACGCTAAGAAGGCGGGAGAAATACCTTATATACTCCCCTTTTCAAAGAGCGACTGCGATTTAGGGGACCCAATCGCCAAATCCTAGGTGGAGAGAAATCATCATCCACTACGTTTTTAGTTCGGGAGCCACTGCAGTGACATTAAGGGTTTTTGGAAGCAGCAGATGTGAAAAATGAGCAACGCTTTCGCCGGGTCTCGAACCACGGACCTCTTGAATAAGCGTCGAGCGTGCTGACCACTGCACTACGAAGGCACGCTAAGAAGGCGAGAGAAATACCTTATATACTCCCCCCCTTTTAAAGGGAGACTCGGGTTTTACGTGGCCCAGTCGCCAAATCCTGGGTGTGGAAGATCATCATCCACCACCTGTTTAGCTCGAGCGCCACTGTAGAAACATTCGGTATTTTTGATGCTGAGAGACTTGAAAAATGAGCAATAACCTCGCCGGGACTCTAACCACGGAGCTCTCGAATTCGCGTCGAGCTTGCTGACCACTACACCAGGAAGGCGGAAGAAATACCTTATAAAGTTGTGGTATTTATCAGCATTTTTCCATGCTTTTTCTTGTTTAATTTATAAAATATGTAAGAAAGTAATCTGTGGCAAGTGCTACCTGTTAAGGGGAAGGGATGTCTCCTTGGAGAATTTTTAAGGAAAATTAGCTTCTATTTACGTTACATATGGGAAAAAGCATGAAAAATCCCATACCGTCAAACCTTTCTCTGGGATTTTAATTCAGGTTATACTACCAGGGTTCAGCGATTTCTACCGCTCGCTCGCTGGTGGACCGATAGTTGTTGAGAAATTATTTAAAAACAACACAGAAATTATTACTTCTTGTATAAATGGTTCTGAGCGCAGATATCTACGATAATAACTGTGTAGAGTATAGTATGAATAATTTTGGGGACGTTTGAACTATATCATAGGCAGAAATATATTGTTTCTCTAAATTACCTACGTTAAATTATCAAACCTTTAAATGTCTTATGTTACGACTCGACCGAGAATATTTTTGATGCCCCGAAATTGTTACGTCAGTTATTCTGATTCTCCAAAAAATGTGTCTTGTTCTGTTTATCCTGTAGCTTCTCTTTCGACGAAATTATGTTTGGCAGATAATTAGCAAGAAGGTTGATGTTTATTATCACTTTCGTGTGTTACAACATAATAAATTATTGCTAAATAGTAAATAATTGGTCCTTGAAGAAATATTTTTAAAAAGTTAGCAAGGTAAACAAGCTTTGTAAGCGATGAAAATAAGTTTTGCATTTCGTTTGGTATCTAGTTGTATTTTATCAACCGTAGAAGATTTTTCAGGAAGAATAGCCCTTCTTTGTGCAATGAAATATCGCTTATTCTAAACAAAAAGGGCGGAGTCTTTTTTGATAACCAACAGGGAAATACTTTAAACCATTAGGAATGTTACTGTTAAGCTCACTTGCCTGAATTAGAACAAGTCTAAGAATTATTATCGTGGCAAGGTTTATGCGTCTGTAATTGGCCAGAACCTTGAGCAACATGCATCCGACTATACTCATTTCCGCCCCAATTATGAAGAAGAGCACCCTGGGGGGGGTAAGGTCCGAGAATCTCCCACCAACCTTTCGAAAGGACTTTCTGCTCGCAGCATATTTTGAGTCCCCCTATGCAGGACAGGCACTGTACATTTACAAACATTCATGTCTTCTCTGGAATGCTCATTTCCGGCCCAATTATGAAGGAAAGCGCCCTGGGTGTCAGGTCCGAGAGTCTCCCGCCAACCTCTCGAAAAGACTTTCGGCTCGCAGCATATTTTGAGTACCCCATGCCGGACAGGCACTGTACATTTACAAACATTCATGTCTTCTCCGGGACTGGAATACGGGCCCTTCGGTGTGAAAGTCAGCGTCCTTAACCACTTTCCAGTCTGGGAGGCGCCGTTGAAAATAAATGTGCATAACACTAAGTTAAGTTGTATTTTTACACATTTTTTTCATTTAAAATAATAAATGATATTTCTTGTCACTTTATATCTTGAGTGACTGAGTCGGGAAGATCTTTAAATCCTACTATTTCGATGCGAGTTCTAATCTCTAAGAATACTAAGAAAAACATTTTATGAAAATAAAATTATTGAAAGGGGGAGTAATAAAATAAACAAAAATATTAAAGGTTAAAATAAGGTAAAAATTTTATGTAGCATAGTTAAAAGGTTATTTAGTAAAGAAATTTTAAAGCGTAGATTTAAAAAAAAAAAAAAAAAAAAAAAAAAAAAAATCTATCTTTATAATGTAAAAAATCTGATCTATACACCACATGACTTCCTTGTACGGAATATTAAATTATATGCATTTTTTTCTTAAATTTCATTTAAACTTATTAGATTGAATTAAACTTACTTCGCCGACACCGCATAAACCACAATAGAATAAATGCATTCTTTAAAATTCACTTTGTTTACTATAGCGACACTCTGGCGCTATGTTCACTTAACAGTATTATATTTCGTCCATATTATAACTCAGAATGCACAAAATTTATATCATTTAAAGAATGGAATTATCTAATCGTTGCCACATGTTCTATTCAAATACCATAATAAAGCTAGAACGATGTATAAAAGAAATTAAGCAAGCAAAACAAAAAAGAAACAGTTTTTCGCAGACGATTGAGTATTTCTCATTCAATTAATTCAGTTTTCACTTCGCGACAGGGCAAAAATACATAAAATCTCAAAATATCTGTATTGAAAATTATGAAGTAAATCTTAAACACTTATTTCCTCGAAAAAATTTCAGAAAGGATTAAGCATGATTTAATTCGCAATAATAAATGAAGGCGTTAGCTTTGTTGTTGTGAAGATACGTTTCTCTAGATTGGCAACAAATCCACTACTCTGCTGTTTCAAATGTAAACAAGAGCAATGGTCGCCATCAAATTAGGCTTAGCGGCACCTAAACAACTTTAAAATTGTTGATAATTCTAAAAATATTGCATACAAAATTTACTAAAGGCATAAAAACTTTAACCGGAAGATAAGAATAACATAATTCAATCATTTTTAAAGCACAAAATGTACAATTTACAAACATATAAGTGTAAACAAACTGAGATCACTGAGCCGGGTAACAGAGTGGATATATAAATATATTTATAATTGGGCGCTGCCGATTGCAACCAAAATACGAAGTGCACAACTACATGTTATAGTAGTCCTACATACAAAATTTCAACGTTCTAAGGCTAATCGTTTTTGAGTCATGCGAGATACGTACGTACGTACGCACATACGTTCGTACAGACGCCACGAAAAATTCTCTTCAGAATTCATTTTAAAGCAGTTTTGTAATTTTTTTGGGAGGAAAAGAGTGTTTTAGTCCGTCCTTACGTATATATATCACGGAAATACATCGTTAAATTGCATTTCAAAGAGGTCAAAATGGGATATTTTCGTTGAAATATGCTGCCTGAAACTTTTCGTGATTAAAATACCTCCTTTCTACTTCGTACAAGGAAGTAAAAATCGATCAAGTTAATGATGTGAAAATTACTATGTTAATAATTGTGTTGAAAGGTTTCAAAAATTCTTGTCATTATTGTTGAAAGAAAAATGCAACAGTTTTCTAATTTTTAAATGCAAAAGTAGAAGAAAATATTTCCCACACTAAACCCGAAGAAATGTGCTTTATCATTACATTTTCAACTGACTAAAACATCGCAAATGTAAACACTCCTTCCTGCCGTTGTTACAGCCTACAATTCATTAAAATGGTGTTCTTAGGGTGTGCTGTGTTTAAAAAACAGCAAACCCTGTCTTGGAACTGTCATCAAGATATTAGATATTAAAATCGGAGATCATATTCAGGGGTCATATATAAATTGAAGAGGGAAAAGTTTTCATTTGTAAGTAACTAGAAATAGAATATCGGCTTAGGAAAAAGTTTTCTGATGTTAAGCGATTAAGTGATGACCATTGCTATACAAATTATTGTAAAAAATATTGATCAATATAATCCTTTACAGATCAGAATATTCAGAGAATCTTACAGAATTGATGTTCTGGAAAACACTGGCAGGCTTCAGTAAGGCATGTTGCTAACTTGTAATACTGACTAACTGATTAAACAGGAAAAATATTTATAGTTTAATTAATGGTTTGTACAATTGCACATGTTTATGATTCTTATGTAATAAAATTTTGTAAAAGTACTAATAGCATGTGATTAGACTTCGAAAATTAGTAAATTATTTGTGTGAAAGTTCCTTTGGTATGCCAAATTGAACAAAATGACAAATCACGAAAGACTACCACTGTCTGACATTTAAGGGGAAAAAAGTCAACTTGGAATTATTCTGATTTACTTATTAAGCGATTTCTCTCCCCCCCCAGCGCAAATTGGAAATGACGCCAAGTATCGCAAATTTTGAAAGTCTGGTTTTATCAATCTGAGGCACGTGAGGTTTTGTCTCATGACAGTCAAACTTTTACTTTTTATTATTTGTAATGAGTACAAAAATTTCATTAATAAAATACATGGACAGGAGGAAAGTATAAAAAGCTAGATTTCGTAATTTTCGCAAAGTTTATGTCTTTAAATGTAAAGTGCGAAAACATAAATATTTACCTCATTGAAAAAATGTTTATAACTGCACGTATACGACCAACTATGACCAACGATTGAGAAATTAAAACCAGCGTAAGGGCTGTGTCTAATGAAAAGATAACGCATATAATAATTTACAATTTTGAAATGAAAAGCCTTAAAATTGCTTTCTTATAAGTGTCAGATAGTATGAAATACTGTAAAGTAATATAAAAAGTATGACACCAATTTTTCATGCATTTTTTATAATTTAGGTTTTCATGCTTTTTACGAGGGAAAAAAACCTTAATAATATATTTCGAAATCTTCTTAATCACATAATTCATGGTCTATAGAAGGAATGAACATGCTTAAAAGAACTTCAAGACCAAATGAAGGTCGTAACATGGATTCAAAAGGGAATTCTTTCGGAACATCCATATGTATGGAAGTATGCCTGTATCTCACATAACTCAAAAAGGATTAGAACACTGAAATTTGGTATATGAGACTGCTATAAAATGTAGTTACGCAAAATCGTTTTTTTATTACAGTCGGCAGTATCAAATCGTACGTACTGTTGCGTGCGTACGGATTCGTTACTAAATGAATGCACAAGTCCGATGAAAAATGAACAAAAATTTATTATTATCACAACAAAAATGCTTAAATTTTCTCAAATTATCATGCAGTATTACAATATCTCACAGTAGTTATCTTTTAACTACTCAAATGTCCATTAGAACGTAATTCAAAACAGCTAAAGAACGCTAATCCGCGAATTCGCTACAATCAACAAGAGCAGTTTTCTAAACAACAATAAATTAAGCAACTCCTACAAACTGAGATGTTTTCCTCCTTTTATAAGATTTTAAAATCACGCGCTAGAATTTTCCAGCACTTTCTCGAAATCAAAAAGAGATATTTATTTATTTAACGCACGCGCTCTTGTATTTTTAATTTTTCCGGCTTAACTTTCTTTTAATATTCGTCACGCGCTGCACTGCGCGAGAAATAAAACCATTTAATTTATAACTGAACTAACATTAGCTTTTTAAATACCAAATTCGTAACAGTACGCTCAAATTAAAATATTAAATAGATAAAATAAAATAAAAAATACAACAAATCTGAAAGCTTTCAAATTTTACATTACGCCAAAAGGGACCTTTTTTTTTAACGTTATGTAGATTACCTTTATTTATTAAATATCACGTTCTTCACACATAAACCATAAAATTCAGTTCAACAGCAGTATCGCAAAATAATTTTAAAATGAACATATCTGTAGAATTTCCGATACACAGTCTCGCCCGCTGGAGATAAAAATGTTTTTTTCGGTAAAGTGTTGCTATTGCTCGCTTTGAAATCGTTTTGTTAATCAAAAATTCGTTAAAGTTTTACAAAACAGGAAATAGATAATAAAACAAATTTCAAATTTCAAATTTGGGCTTCCACATGCTCATATTTGGATGGAAACGTACGCTATTCAAAGTTTGATGGCTCTAGGTGCCGTCGTTTCATCCCAATCCCAGAAACATGCATTTATTTATGCAGATTCTTCATTATTTAATTTCTTTAAATATAATACACGGCTGTAATATTTGGTGGCAACAGTTTAAAAAGTGAACCGACATTTGAAATTTTCAACGCAAAATGCCCAAATGAAATTAATAGCCCTTCTGGGTTGACGCCCTTTGGGCTAAAAAGATCTGAAAGCTTCGTGATTTTATGTTACGTTTCCACACACATACACGTTTGGTCGAGTATCCCTTTTGGCTAAAAATATTTAAAAAGAGCGTTTCTTTAAAGCTTTGATAGACGGTGTTGCGCGTTGGAGATATAAATGTTTCATTCCGTACAATGTTGCCATTGCTCGCTTTGAAATCGTTGAGTGTAATAATAAAAAATTCGTTAAATTATGAGGTATTTCTCCCACTTTCCTAGCGTGCCTTCGTGGTGTAGTGGTTCTGCACGCTGGGCTGGTATTACAGAGGTCCGTGGTTCGATTTCTCGCGAAGGCGTTGCTAATTTTTCATCTCTCCGGCTTCGAAAAAATCCTAATAACTCTACGAAATGTTTACAAAATATGAAACAGACAATAAAACAAATTCCATATTCGGATTTGAGGTTTTCAAAATTTGAAGGCTCTAGGTACCGTTGTTTTTCACAATAAGAGAAACATACATTCATCAGATTCTTCATTATATAATATTTTTAAATATAGTACAGGGTGATAATATTTGGTGGCAAAAATCTGAATAGTGAAACGGTCATTTAGTGTGAACCGACGCGAAATGCCGCTTTGAGACTAATAGCTCTTCTGCGCTGACGCCGCTTTCGGCTAAAAAATTAATTTTCATCATATAACGAAATCTAACTTTTAATGCGGCTTAACTTTCCGTATGCTTATATATGGGAAAGTTATGAAGAAATGAAATTAAAAGTTTGACTCTCGTATGACAGAAACTTACTGTGAATATTTAATTTCAAAATGTGCTTTACAACTTGATTTCAGGGTTAATTAATTAGAATAATTCGAGAAAATAAGATTAAATGAAGTGCAGAAAAAAATTATGATTTATCAAGTGCCTGGCCATTGACCATCAGGTCATTAGGCAAAGAGCTCTCCAGTACTTATTTACAATACAGTCCAAACTCTTAAGAGCAGAGCGCATACGTCCAGGTGAGCAGCATGCATGACTTGTTCAGAATCACACAAATCACACAAAAGTGAGGCAGTCAGATTGAAAGAAAACAAATCAGCACCAAGGCAGTCATGTCCAGTCAATAGTCTAAACTCAGCCACAGCAGTAGCACGGGGAAAGTCCGAGACACAGTCGACTATTAATAGCACACTCCATGACTTAATGCAGAAAAAATATGTGTATTTTTTAATACGCCATACAAGGAAGTCACGTGATGTCCACATCAGATTTTTGTTAATGTTCTACAAGTAGCCGAGTGAGTAATACTGGCAGCTTAACCTGATATAATTTGGAATGCTTAGAGTTCTCATAGTTATAGTATTGTTTTCGTGCAAAACCTGAGTACGAAACAATTTGCTTAGATTATCTTTTATGACAGCAAAACATTCCTAAGAATAATAACAATGCGTGTTATTATAATCGATTAATTAACGAATTAATCTTTAATACTTTTGAAGCTTTAATCAGTCAGCTGAATTTTAATTGCGAGGAAGATTCATTTGAACTTGAGTAGAACTTACTATACAAGATAACTAACTCTAATTTAATATGGAGCCCGGCCGAGCGGTAATGTCGCTGAACACTGGTAGTTCGGTCCGAGGTTCGAATCCCGCGAACAGTCTGGCTGCATGGGCGTTTTCGTGGTTTTCCCCATGTGTAATGTGTATACGAGCGAGTTTCCCATAGAAAATGCTCCCCGAAGGCATCCCTTCCCTTAGGCAGATAGCCCTAGTGTGCTTTGCCATAATAAAATAAACCAAACCAAACCTAATTTAATATGGTCGACCATTCGGTTGTAAGATAATATTTGTCTAGGTTATCGTTTTTGTCATATCCCTAAACTATAAGCACAATTTAAAAATTAATGCCATTTAAGGGTGCTGTATGCATTGTGTTTACTTTTACTTAGCCAGTTAGCTTATAAGAATTCAATGGATTAAATTTCAAGGATATAATAGGTTTTAACAACTAATTTTTATTCGTAGCAATAAATCTTTTGCCCTGCCTCCCTCGTTTAATTGATTTTGATGCTCTAATTTTAGTTTTCTTTCCCTTCTTTTCATGAACAATTCTATAGTGTTGATTAATTTCTCTTTCTCTAAATTTTAGTTGTTCCGAAAGTTGTATATCTTAAAAGATAGTTAAAAAAAAAAAACTTATTTTGCTTTTTTGTACGAAGTGAAGGAAGTAAACACGGACAGTTCTATTGAAAAAAATTTTGACAAAATTTAACTTGCATTTTTCATGTCTCGAAAGCCCGACTTAGAATATATTTCAGATTACATATAGAACTACTGAAATATAGGTATTCTGACACAAAATCAGAATTTTTTTAAATGCCATAACGATTTTTTCCCATACTTCAATTCTACGACTCAAACTATGCCAAAGTACGAAGTTTTGTAAAAATCGCACGAGGTGTTTTAAAAAATTAGCTCTTCAAAGTGAATTGAATTTGGAATATATTTACTAATATCTCTTTTTTATGAGATTTACTTGTTTCTTGCTTTTACAATTTCAAATTCAGGTTCAATCCAAGTAAAATTTGCAGCTGTTTTCTGATTTGTTTTTAAAATTTCTATTTTCTTTATTAATTTTTATGAATGTTTAGAAAACGTTATTGAATTGCAACCTATAAACGTGCTTCCATCATATTAAAGTTGTAAGGATTATGTTAATTTTATTAACAGTTAAATTTGAGTTAAACTTCCTTTCCATCGCTACTTAATTTCAACTTACCACTTCCGGCCAGAACGTAGTTTTAGAATCACATCTGAATGCTAATGAGGGAAGAGAAAGAAATATGTAAAGTATTTCTCCCCGCCTTGCTAGCGTGCCTTCGTGGTGCAGTGGTTCTGCACGCTGGGCCGGTATTCCAGAGGTCCGTGGTTCGATTCCCAGCGATGGCGTTTGCTATTTTTCATCTTTCTTACTTCCAAAAATATACCTAATGTCTCTACAAAGTAGATATATTTCTAGGCACCTGCTAAACAGTAGAGTTTTTTTTATTCAAAATTTCCAAAGATACACTTGAATTTATATATTGGAGCACCTGTTATAAACGATAGCAACGCCAAATATGATTTATGAATTTTGCTTAGATTATTTTATACTTCTTTCTTGTACATCTGAGAGAAATCACTCATTTGCCTTATTCTTGAGAGAAGATTTTTTTAAGGGGACTCATACACCGTAAACCCCTCATGATCTTCGACTATGTGACTGTTGTAAGAATTGGAATATGTTATTTATTTGAAAAGCAATTACTTCCAACGTTTTACAGCTGATTACATAATATAACTGCTTTTGAAAATAGTAACAAGAAAGTTTGTGTTGCCACAAATATTTTTGTAATTGAATCCTCTTTGTGACAAAATATTTCGCCATGTTTCCACCTTGCATGCATGATATTTTAAAAATGGCTAATGGTACATACTTGAAATTTGATGGAATTCTTTATATGGGCACTATTTTCTAACTGAACCAACAATCTGATGAATATTTTAATATTGAAAAATTTTATGGACGAAAACATTACAAATTTTGTTAATAAAATACATTTTATAAACTCAACTCCAAATAAGATAAAAATTTAACATGAAATTTTTAGAATTTTAGGTTCACAGTAGTTTCCAAATGTTATAAAAGCTATATATTAAATATGGAATTAAATTATGAAACAGAATGTTTTAAACTGTGCGCGCAAGTTGGAAACATGACGAAAAATGTTGTCACAAAGCGGATTAAATTATAAAAATACATGTGGCAACACAAAATTTCTGATTACTATTTCAGAAAGCAGCAATATTATGTAGTCAGCTGTAAAAAGTTGGTAGTAATTGCATTTAAAATAACTAAGTTATCCGAATTCTTGCAACAGTCACCTATTCGAACATCTTATGGGTTTTAAGGTGTATGAGTCCCCTTAAGCACTCGTATTTAAAAGTACAAGTGATAAAAATCTCAGAGTTAAATTCTACCTTCTCAAATAACAGAAACTACTTTCTTCAGCAAAAATCACTGAAACTTACGTGCTGTGAATTTGCAATTAATGTAGATCGCAAAGAAGAATAATCTTTGTTTCAACTGCTCCATTAAAATCTACCTTTAAGCTATAAAACGAGCAAAAATACTTAAAGGCTTACCCTCCATACAATATTAAATCTTTTATGGACAACCCTCGTTGTTTATTACCCCTTGAACAGACTCTAGTAGAAAAACTTTCACTGCTTTTCATCAAATGTCAAGGCTGGCAATTGACACATCCTCCACTCTTTGTCAAGCTTACAAGTGACCTTCAAAATACGCCCTAGAGCAGTTAACTAATTTTTCATCGTTCTGTATTACACTTAGGAATACTAGCAGCTTTATATTAGTTAAAAAAGGTGGTTTTCCCTTGTCACATAACACTATATCTTATCTCTTTTCTTAACACTGTAACTGTCCATGGCCTTTTAAGGCATTTTAATGGTTTTGTGATCAGCAAATTGGAATTTAATATTTCTGCAATTTAATCTCGTAGTGGACAAAATTCCAAAGATTTCAAATGGAACCGGCTTTTAAAGCTTCAATCCAATTACTGAAGGAACGAAGGATAGTATCCAGCTTTCATTCCATATGAGAAACGTATTTTTTGAATATCAGACTTTTATAGAAAACGAAAAATGTCACACAAAGACGCAGATGTTGAAGGTTACGAAGTTAAACTGTTTGGGTTAAATTAAGCTCTAGTCTATCTGTACTCAGCATGGAACAACTGCTACATGTTGCCCAACGAGATGAAATTTACTTACAGTTCCTGCAAACAAAGTTATATATCACGGTGCACTGAAAACATTGAAAAGAAAATTTCTAATCGCTTAAAAGAGAAGTACAGTGAAGCCTCGAGATACGTGTTTAATTCGTTCCAGCACTGAGCTCGTATAGCGAAGTTCTCGAACCCAGAAACAAACTTTCTTATTGAAAATAATGGAAATCCAGTTAATCCGTTCCACAGCCCAAAAAATATGAACATCAAAATAAATTTTTCTATAATATAACCGTAGTTTACCTTTATGACAGCTTCCGACACCGACCTTTTAAATGATTTTCCTTAATTCACCCCAACAACAGCTTCTAGGAGCTTGGGACGGAGCTTGAAAGGAAAGGTAACTCCTTTGACTATATCAAATTTCTTATTTTTTCTCTCTTCTTCACAATAGTGCAGATCGTCGATGTCAAAAGGCCGTAAGTCTTCGCCAATTCCGTCACTCTTACACCGCGCTTACATTTATCTATGATTTCTTTCTTAGTTTCAACGGCTATGGCTTCCTTTTTACTTCCTTGTACGAAGTAAAAAGGAAGTATTGTAATCGCGAAAAGTTTCAGACACCATATTTCAACGAAAATATCCATTTTGACCGCTTTCGAATGCACTTTAACGATGTTTTCGCTTGATATCTGTACGTAAGAGCAGAATAAAATACTCTTTTCCTTCAAAAAATTTATAAAACTGCTTTAAAATTTATTCTGAAGAGAATTTTTCGTGGCGTCTGTACGAACGTATGTACGTACGTGCGTACGTACGTACGTATCTCGCATAACTCAAAAACGAGTAGCCTCAGAACGTTGAAATTTTGTATATAGGACTGCTATAGCATTTAGATGTACACCTCGTATTTTGGTTGCAATCGGCCGCACCAAACGTATATAAATATATATATATATATCCACTCTGTTACCCGGCTCAGTGACCTCAGTTTCTTTACTCTTATATGCTTGTAAATTGTACATTTTTTGCTTTAAAAATGATTGAATTATGTTGTTTTTATCTTCCGGTTGAGGTTTTTATGCCTTTAGTAAATCTGTATGCTATATTTTTAGAATTATCAACAATTTTAAAGTTCTCTAAGTGCCGCTAAGACTTTTTTTTTATGGCGGCCATTGATGTTTACAGGTGACAGGGACGGAAGACGGGGACGCCTGGTGTTTAACAGTGGTAAACAGGCATATGTCCCACGCCTTCCCCTGTGTAGAAGCAGCAACTTTAAATTAATAAAAGTATTTACAGTGCAACAAGAGCAGATGAGTGATTGTGTTACATTGCAGTTCAGGTTACATTAGCATGTCATAAATAGTCAAGTGCAAGTCATAAAGAGAAAGGGTCTTAAATTAAAAAAAAAAAAAAAAAAAAAAACATTAATCACATAAACATAAGGCGTAATTATATGCCAATACTCTTCACTCAATACATAAACTTAAGCATATTGCCAATGCATGATAGTGTTGTATATTGGGAATACTGAGGTATCTAGAGATTCTATACTTACTACAGGGTGTATAGACAGTGAACAAAAGCTTAGTAAAAACATGATACTTGATAAAATACAGGACAAAATACATGATACAATACATGAGACACGGAATACATTGATAAAATACAAGAGACATGAGATACATTGATAAAATACATGAAACATGATGCAACTTTAGAAATAGTACACAACACTAAAAATGTGATATACAGAGCGGAATATGTATACAAAGGTATTAACAGAATACAAAACAGAAGATAGTGCATTAAAGATTTATGTACAATGGATATATACACAGAATACCCACACAGGTGACAGGTGACGGAGGACGGGGATGCCTGGCGTCTAACAGAGGTAACAGGCATATGTCCCACACCCTCTCCTATCCAGACACAACAACTACACATTACACATTAATATGATACATAATTAAGCACACACATTTGAAATACATGACAAATAAATATACATAAAGAAAACACAGTTCAACACAAAATATACAAAACATAACAGTACAATGATACAAAGTACACACAATACGACATTAAACAGCATAAAACATATATAAACATTACGTTAAACACACACATTGCATTAAACACATAAAACATATAAGGTGCACAGTTATAGTGGCAGTTCAGTATAGTTTCAGGGAAAGTACTTTACAGTGGCAGTACTAGGCACATTGCGCAGAATGTACGCAATACCCACAAGTGAAACACTAGCGGTATACAGCATGTAGTATGTATTGTTGCACAGTTTGTTAAGGCAGAATGTAGTCACTGAGACCATTATGAATAGCACTGTTTTATAATGGGAGGCAAAGGTCTTGGCGGTAGGCCTTAATGGTGTTAACGATTTTGCACACTGTGTTGATTGCCGCTTTATTTTTAAGGATAAACTTGTGGAAGGCAGGTATGTTCGTGGGTTCCGGGAAATGGTGCTGTTCTGTGAGTGGGCACCGGAAGATATAGTGATCGGGTGTCCCCTCTTCCCCGCATACACAGCGATCCGTATTAGAAATAGTGCGTCTGTTGAAGTAGTCCGGGAAGGGACCGTGGCCAGTTACAAAGTTAGTAAGTGGAGCGTTTGCTATGAGTCTCTCCGTTGTCACCATCGGTAGAAAACCATACACTCTTCTTCCTGTGTTTCCATGTTCCCATACTCTTTGCCACCACTGGACTGCTGCGCCTTTCAGCAGTCTTTTAAGATGGGAAGGTGGCGCCGGAACAGCGATGGGACGTGCGTTGATGTTTGAGGCTGCCTCTTTGGCGAGCACGTCCGCTGCCTCATTACCTGCATTGCCTTCGTGAGCTTTCACCCATGTCATGTCCACGTGTACCTGTGGGTTATCTTTTAAGAGTTTTTGAAGGCGGATGATCAACGGGGAAACATGGTTGTGTTTGCTTAGGGCCAGCAAGGCACACATACTATCCGTATAGAGATAAGCTTTTGAGATTTTTCGGCTTATTAGATATTCAACAGCAGCTGTAATTGCTATCACTTCTGCCTGAAAGACGCTATTGCTGTCACCTAGGTGGCCTTTCCAATGATGTAATTCTTGGCTTTGCCAACAGTGCAGGAAAGCACTGCCAACGCCTTCAGCATGTTTAGAACCATCAGTGTAAAGTGTATGGTTGCTGATGTGCTGTATTTCTTTGTTGGGCTGTTGCATGATGTGGGTGTGGACCCCTAGTCCTTTATGCGCTGGATGTGTGTGCAGCGGTGTCTTGGGGTGCTCATAAAGTGCTGGACTGTAGAGAGTACCTGCGAAGGAGGCGTCTTTCCTCAAGTGAAGAACTCTCGTATATGTCGCCTCTAGCTCGGCCTGGATGTGTAGAGGGACTATACCTGCTAGTGTAAGGGCGGAGCTCGTGGCTGTTGTGCAGTATGCCCTGCAGATGCTTATGACAAAAGGGCGTTGGAGTGATGTTAACTGCTTGATTTTCCTCGTTGTCATCGGTTGAACCCAGATTGCAGCTGCGTACAGCGCAATCTTTTCCACCACCGTGCTATAAAGCACTTTTTGAATGTGGGGATTTAGTCCCCAATTCCTTCCTTGAAATTTCCGTGTCATTCTGGCTATAGCGGAGGTTTTTGCTCTCTGTTGCTGCAAATGTGGCACCCATGTTAAGCCAGAGTCCCAGACCACTCCTAGATACTTCTGTGTATCCATGAATTTAATGTTGCGGCCAAGTAATCGGATACAGGGACGACGTACAGGCTTCGTGCCCGGTCTTGGGATGAGGAATGCAGAAGACTTGGTGATAGAAATCCTCAGCTTAAGGTCTTCGCATAGGCTTGCGAACTTGGCGCACGCTTCGCTGCCATTGACTTCAATTTCGTCTCGTGTGCGACCTTTAACAAGGAGAGCCGCGTCATCAGCATATGCAATGATAGTTGTGTGATCAGGCCACGTCGCTTCGAGGATTTTGTTAAATGTCAGGTTCCAGAGCAAGGGGCCTGCACAGGACCCTTGTGGGCAGCCTCTGACTTGGGTCTTAGTAACAATGCCATTATTGTTTGCCATAAGTAATTGCCTATCTGTGAGATAACTCTCAAAGACTTGGTAGATGTTCTCCGGGCATTGCGCCTCTCTGAGGGCCTGCTTGATGGCGGGCCACCAAAGGGTGTCGAAAGCGCTCTGGAGGTCTATTGAGATGAATGCGGTCTGAAGATTCTGTGAGCGATTAAGCTGGACTTCATCATATATTCGTTGAAGGGCATGTGTGGTTGAGCAACCTGAACTGAAGCCATATTGCTTGGGACTGAGGAAGTTGTTTTTGTGAATATGATACTTCAGCCTGTTAACTATGATCTTTTCATAGATCTTACCCAACGCTGAAAGGAGACAGATCGGACGAAAGGAGCAGGGGTCTATTGGGTTCTTATCTTTTTTGAGAAAAAGTACCACGTGTCCCTTCTTGAAAGCTTGTGGAAATACTCTGTGGTGCAGGAGTTTATTGAAGTAGAGGCGAAAGAAGGTGGGCCGTGCTCGGAAGGCGACCTTTAAGATTGCATAATCAAGTCCGTCCGGACCCGGTGCCTTCTTCAGTGGTAGATGGCGGAAGATGTGAGTGATTTCCTGCATTGTAATGGGGACATCTTCTGGCGTTCTTGGGATCTCTGTGGAGTTTCTCAAAAGTCGCTGGGCCGTCGTGTCATCCTGTTCTGGATCCGCTGGGAAGATTGCATCAAGCAGTGCTGTGGCCGTGGACCCTGCTAAGTCAATTGTTTGTGGTAGATTCCCTGGCACTTGTGCCGGCTGGAAGATTTTCTGCGTGGCCAGTTTATGCAGGATTCCGTAAGGATTGCTATTGCTGGTACAAAAATTGCGCCAGCTGTTGATTTTGGCTTCTAGAATTGCTTTTTTATAAGTAGCCCGTGCTTGTCGGAATGCAGTTAGCAACCTTTCCGTTTCTGTGCCGTCTACAGCCGTTCGGAGACGGCGACGTAATGCTCTGCACCTTTGGCGCATTTGTCTCAGCTGCCTAGTCCACCACGTAATGCCTTGCAGTTTCTTGGCAGTCCTGATTGGTAGAATTCGCTCACATATGTCCTTGAGAGTGGTGAGAAGATTATCTGTGTAGATATTCATATCATACTGGTCATTAAGCGTATTAAGCTCCATCTCTTCTCTTCTGAGAGTTTCGCTGAGAATGCGATGCAGATGCCTAATCTTGCCACCCGGAAGCTTAAACCTTTTTAAAATGCTAATGCTGGTATCTACTTGAATGAGGAAATGGATGTACTTATGATCGGAATTGCTTTCATCATCCATGACAGTCCAAGAGTAAATATTGTTGACAATGTCCGATGTTGAAAGGGTCAAGTCGGGCCAGCCTTTATGATACGAGTTGTCAAATGTCGGCTGTGCACCGGGGCTGTTATGCAAGTGCAGGTTATTGCTCACCATGAAGTTTTCCATTTCGTGGCCCTTAGGAGTCGTGTCACGGTAGCCCCAAATGACGTTGTGGGCGTTCAAGTCGCCTCCAATGATGTGTGGTACCGTAGGACATTTCAGTCTAACGTGATTGTATGCTGTAGTTGCGTCAGTGAGGTCATCGCTGGGGGAGGAATAAACGGAGCTTAGTATGAACTGTTGATTGTTAAAGATAACTAGTACGGAGACGAAATCTCGTTCCATTGAAACCAGGAAAGGTGTCCAGGTAGGGTTACAGCAGGCAATGGCTGCTCTGGGTGCCTGCTCTGCTGTGGATTTCCTTTGGAAGATCTTCCATGCCAGGGGAAAACTTGCCACCTGGCCTTTACGGCAGTATGGTTCCTGGATTAGAAGAAAGTCTAAATTATGATGTATTGCATGTTGTATGGCTTGGGTTGAGGCAGCTTCTGCTCTCTGCAAATCGTATGGGTGTCTGGTGCTGGGTGGTTTCCACTTTTGTTTCTGGTCGATCTTCAGTGGGTGTATTTTTCGTTTTGTGTGGCGTCCAGGCTGGTGCGGAGGTACTTGGTCGTTGTGCGTTATTCGTAGATTGTGCTTCGTCGGATTCGCTCAACATACCGTGCATAGGTTGGGCATCGGATGTCGTATGCTGGATGGTTGCAGGGCATTGTACTATGTGTTCGGAAATTTGTATCTGCGCAGTTGATACAGGTGGGGTGGCATGCGTGGCAGTCCTTGATGCTGTGGTTGCCCGAACAGAAGGCGCAGTAGATTTTATTCGTGCAGCCTTGTTGAGTATGACCGAACTCTTAGCATCGGAAACATCTCTTGGTATTGAAGTGTTCCGCGATGCGGTGTCTTTGCCAACCAATGAACAATTTGGGCCATTGGAGGAGACTTCGGTAAGCTGCTGGCTGGCACTCCACGATCCATTTAACAGTATTTTCTCTGTCTTTGAGACGGTAGAGGATCTTTGCTGATGCTTTGGATAGATGAAACTCGGAGCTGAGCGCTTTTTCCAATTCTTCTGGCTGGACATCAGGTGACACACTGTGTATGGCCACTCTCGGTAATCCGGTCTGTGGTTGTCTGGTCTTGACCAGATCTTGCCCCTGTTTACTCTGTAGGGTGTTGACTAATTTCGTTGCGCCCTCTTTGGTTACGCAGTCTACCGCTAATCCTCCCTTCTGCAGGTTCCGGATGGTGCTAATTTTGACTCCCAGCTTTTGTAGTGGAAATTTCTCGTTGAGGACTGTTTTCAGGTCTTTGCTAGGGGTTGCTGTATTCTCTGTTGGATAAATGAGAATAGTATGCTTCAGCTTCGGGGCGGCAACTTGTGCGTAAGATTTAACGCGTGTGCTGTTGGAAGCTGCCGTCTGTATGGTGATCGGTGCTGTGAGAACTTCTTCCTCAGTGTTCACACCTATTTCAGTAGTAGGCCGAGGGTTATCGCTGTCTGGACCCTGTAGGGCCAGCTCTCTGAGTGCTTCTATTATAAATCTTATTTGGTCTCGTAAGTCAGCTGGAAGTACTGCTCGTTTGCCGCACTTTGTATTGCTGATGCGCAGAGCCTCGTCTGCAAATGAATGAATCTTCTCCGAGTAGCTTAGAGTGTCTCTCTGGGCTGGATTTGTAAGGTCGAGGTCCCTTGCTAAAATGGAGTTGTCACTTTCTTGCATATTTCATCAATTGCTTAGTTGCAGGAGAAAGTAAATTATAATCACTTTGTCGCTGAGAACACTGTTGTGAACACTTGAGCTGTGTGCTAAACACAGATTGGGTAGAACACTGTTGCAAATACTTATACACTTGAACACAGAGCACTTTTATAAACACTTGGGATGTGTGCTAAACACTGATTGCCCGGAACACTTTTGCTAACACTTGCACAGTATATTATCACAGTATGACATTTGTACACTTTAACACTTCGGCACTAAATTAGTGTTGCATTATGCACTACACATTATTCTTGGTGATCGTGCACATAGTTACACTATTTAAGCAATTTGTATTACACACTTACACTATTTAAGCAATTATTACACAGTTACACTATTTAAGCAATTAAATACCCTATTTAAGCAATTGTATACAATTTGTACTACACTAATCACTAAGGTTACTGTGGTGCAGATAAAGTTTTGATTACTTGAACACTGAATTAATGTGGCACTCTATACTTAATATATTATTGTCATTCGCTATCTTGTATATTGCACAAAAGTGAAAACACTGTTGAGCACAGTAGATATGCGAACCAAGGTGCAGTGAAGATAAATGTTAATTAAGTGGTACCGATAATCACAAATAATTAATTAATTTGAATAACTAAACTTAGATCATTACTTTCACAAATGCCAGTTAATACATTGTGATTGATAACGTTATCAGAATGCAAGAAAAATACAGCAATTATACTTGAGTACAGATAATAGGAGAACTGAGATACATAGCAAATTGGAGTAAATTTGGTAGAACCGATAAGTACAGATAATTAATTAATTTATTTAAGCGAAAACCTAATAGTCCGGTTTCTCTAGAAGTCTGTATACTATTCGTCACTTAAGGATGACCAGTAAATTTAATGTAGTTAAATAGCAGATATTTGCGGTAATTGGGAGACGAGATAATTAATTATTGCTGCTAATTAAAAATTAAAGAACGAAAGGCCTACCTTGGCCGTTATGTTTCTTCTGTTTTCATCTGTTGCTTGCACTGCTGGTAATCCAATGTAATCCGATTGAGAAAAACACAGAAATTATAGGTAAACACACTCACACTGCACTGTATAATATCGCAAAAATTGAAGAATTTCTTAAGTCCCGAAAATTGCTGAAGAAATTAGTAAATTCAAAAGTTATTGACGGATTTTCTCCAAATTTTGAAACTTCCACTTCCTGGGGCTTGAGTTGAAGAATGCCGTTTATTCCAGAATGCTACGCCAATTAGGGGGTTAATTAGCAGGCTGATTAGTATTACTCCAGTACCTCTTGTTTACCTTTGTAGACTGGTTTCAATTCGAGGACGACGGGGGGTAGATGACATCCGGTTGACCGTCGGAGTGGGAAAAGGTCAGAGTTCACCAAATTAAAACGTGGTAAATTATATAAAAATTAATTTCGCGACTTCTAATTATCTCACTGCTATGAAATTACCATCAAAATACTCGTGAAGATGTGGAGCGTCTAGCAGTATGAAAATCCAGGCTCATCGATGAAAGGTGACTGCTGGACGGGCGTTCAAATACGCGTTGTAAGGCTTACTTGGGTATTCGAAGCGTAGATGAAGCAATTAATCTGTAATTAATTAAACGGTGGACCAATCTTGAAAATTTTGCATCGATGTGCTCCTTAAGATGTTGGCTATCCACTGCAGGTGATTTTAGCTAGATGCGCTGCGTATTTCCGCGAATGCTGGGGTAGAAAACGGAGCAACAAAGGAACGACCTTCACACACGCCGTCAACGGCAGCTCTCCCATTGATGTTTACATTTGAAACAGGAGACTAGTGGATTTGTTGCCAATCAATCTTACCTTCTCAACAACAAAGATAACACATTCATTTATTATGGCCAATTAAATCATGCTTAATTCTTTTTGGAATTTTTTCGAGGAAATAAGTGTTTAAGATTTACTTCATAATTTTCAATACAGATATTTTGAGATTTTATGTATTTTTGCCCTGTCGCGAAGTGAAAACTGAATTAATTGAATGAGAAATACTCAATCGTCTGCGAAAAACTGTTTCTTTTTTGTTTTGCTTGCTTAATTTCTTTTATACATCGTTCTAGCTTTATTATGGTATTTGAATAGAACATGTGGCAACGATTAGATAATTCCATTCTTTAAATGATATAAATTTTGTGCATTATGAGTTATAATATGAACGAAATATATAAGTTAACTGTTATATAATTATTGGATTATATAACAGTTAACTTAGTTTCCGTTATATAATTATTATATATGTTAACTGTTATATAATTATTAATACTGTTAAGTGAATCTAGCGCCAGAGTGTCGCTATGCTAAAGAAATACTAGAGTGAATTTTAAAGAATGCATTTATTCTATTGTGGTTTATACTCCGTCGGCGAAGTAGATTTAACTCAATCCAATAAGTTTAAATGAAATGCAAGAAAAAATGCGTATAATTTAATATTCCGTACAAGGAAGTCATGTGGTGTACACATCAGATTTTTTTTCTTTGCAGTATAATCTGAGAAAACAATCTTCTTGGGATGAAATAATTTTTTTCACGTTAAATGTAATAAACAAATGACTCACAAACACACAAACACGTATATCAAATAAAAATGAGTGATCTGACGAGGGAGTTCCCCGAGTCGAGCTGGATCGGGAAATGGTGCTACGCATATCAACAGCCTGGCTTGATTGCTTATTACTCGTATTTAGAGACAAATGTTTCGCTCATACTTACCTCGTATCTGGAATTTCTCGTATATAGAAGTGCTCGCATTCCTAGGTTCCACTGTAGCCGAATTTTGGAACTTAATATCCAGAAATGCGACGCTGTACAAAAGTGCGTACAAAAAGAAAAGTGCATTTTGAACCTCAATGTCTCTTTGTTGTTCACTTTTTTTTAGAAAATCAAATTCCAAAAATTTTATATAGATATTTATATAGATAAAAATTTATATAGATATATAACCCTTACCTTGGTGATGTATTAAGAGTAACATACAGCAAGTATGAGCCTTGTAGAGGCATTAGGTATTTTGGACGCAGGAAAGACGAAAAATTTGCAACTCCTTCGCCGGGAATCGAACCACTGATCTCTGGAATCCGCGCCCAACACGCAGACCACCACAGCACGAAGGCAAGCCAAGAAGGTGGAAGAATTACCTTATATACTCCCCCTTTTAAAGGGAGACTGGGGTTTCTAGGGGACCCAGTCGCCAAATCATGGGGGTGGAGTGTCATCATCCACCACGCTTTTAGTTCGGGCGCCACTTGTAGAGACATTATGTTATTTCGAAGCAAAAGAGACGAAAAATTAGCAACGCCTTCGCCGGGAATCGAAGCCCGGACCTCTGAAATACGCACCCAGCGTGCAGACTACCACACTACGAAGGCATGCTAAGAAGGTGGGAGAAGTACCTTATAGCCTGACCTATCAAAAATAGTGGAAAATGTATTCCAATGTCAAGCAGCATGTAGACAACATACGCCTTGGACCAAACTTCAGTGAAGTACAGTGCGTTTTACAGATGAGTGGAAATTCAGCCTAAACACTGATTCTCGGCATACCTGTAGCTGGAGAGAGCTTCGAACACCATACTGTCTCTCTCTCATCAGGGAAAAGATATCATAACGGTCGTGGAGGGGTAATCGTTTTGGCAGGCGTTACGTTGGAAGGTCGCACACCACTGCGGGTGTTTTACAAAGGATCACTGTCTGCTATGAGGTATAGAGAGGAGATCTTACAGTCCTATGTTCCCTATGTTTGACTTTTCAGGGTTGTGGTTGATCCTGGGTCCCTGTTAACGGACAATAATCCTCGTCTACATAGCTCTCAGCTGATCAACGATTACCAGGAAAATATGGATATCCGCCACATGGATTAACCAGCCAGATCTCCTGACCTTAAACATGTCTACGAAGCTCTTGGGAATTCCATTTCATCATCCCATTCCGAGAACCTTCCGAGAGTTGAAAACTGCTTTGTTGCAGTAGCGGGGTCGATTGCCACAGGAACTCCTTACCCGCCTCCTGTTTAAGCTGTTCCGTTAGGCTGTACGACCTCTCTGGCTGTAAGAGGGGACCTTACGCCATATCCGAGTTGTTTTCAATTCGATATCGCAACGTGGATTTTGGAATGGGTGTACTGTGAATTTTGGCTGATAATCATACGTCAACGAAATGACTTTTGCATGGCACATATCTTTGTTATAAATGTACATTCCTGCAAAATTTCTTTAGAGTTTGTTCATTAGTTTTTCAGATATTCTTAACTCTCTTAATTTTGCACACGAGTGTAGAAGTAAATGTTTGCAACGGTTTTGCGACTTATTAATACAGTCCAAATTTTTCCTTGGGTAACAAGATCAAGAATATGCAAATTTAAGTAATGAAAACTGCCTCAGTGATCTATGTTTCTTGCAGATTTTACATCGATGTTATTTGATTTATATTTAGAAATGCAAGGATAAAAAAACAATTATTGTAGCGATCAATAGCATTAATGGATACAAAACAAAATTTATTATGCTAATAGAAGATCTTCAACAATGTGAATCGTTTTCCAAATATATTTCATCTCCTACAAAGACATCGACTTTGTAATTATAACGCTGAAAAATACGTTTCAGAAATTTAAGCGGCGGTTGAAGATTCTGAGAGCGGATTCAGTGTCTTGTCTTGTGTTTTCCTTTTAAAAATTTAAATGTGAAACATATTTTAGCAAAAATGTTTTACACGCTTGGTATCAAAAACGAATACTTGATCCAACCTTAAAAGGCATACATTTTGAGGAGGATTTTTTGGAAATACCTCAGTCGAGGAAAGTACCTCAATATCACCAAATGTAGCGAATATATGTACTCTTAGTTTCAATCTACATGCTTATATGAATCGGGTTTTTCCTATTTAAATTTCATGAAGACTAAATACCGTTCCTTATTTAATGATTCCCATACTGAAGATTTATTATCATTATTTGGTTAAATACCCACCAAATTATGAATGCTCTGATGAAGACATGAAGACACAGACTTCCGATTAATGATTAAGATAATAAAATAAAACTTAATATGCATATTCTCTATTGCTACTTTTCAATAAATAAATATTATTAATAACATATCATGTTGTTTAAATACCTCCATTATCATTTACTATTACACAAGACTCAAATTTGAATGTGTTGATGTCAACATTCTAGTAGATAGAATCGTAATACATTTTAACAAAAAGTCAAAGAAATTATCTTTTAAAAAATGATCCAATCTGAAGAAAAAACATGTACGGGTAATAAATCACGTTAAATCAAACTTTTGTTATGAAAGCGAAACAAACTTAAAAATTGATATAAACAATTAAAGATTGATAAAAACATAATAACAATAAAACATGAATCGCTTATTGTTTAATGTTTCAAGCAGAACTTCTCAAGGGGTTAGTATTTAAAACATTAAACCGGAATGACTAATGAGTGCGAACAACATGTTTCGGAAGTTGGTCACCCCTGTTCTGAGATACTTCACCCTGAGAGACGAGTTAATGCCTGGCGAATACCTATTCTTTCACTTCGGAATCTTCCTCCTTGTCAAGAAAGGGAAAACGTAGCTCATTATATGTCGGAACAGCTTGAAAATTGCATGCTACATAGATATTGAGTCATTTTTAGATGTTCCGAAAATTCATATGCTTGATTAATATCACTTGGAATTCTAGGGAAAACAATTTAGTTACTTTTTTATTTTTAATTTAAGAATGTTGAAAAGCTTAAAAATTCAAGAAGTTACTAAGACAATATTTTTTTCTCGTAAATCGAAGAAAATATTTCTATAAAAAATGTTTTTAGGGGTATATAAATATATTCATTGCAATTTTTGTTAAAAGGATGACCACAGGATATGTATTTTTTTCTAACTGATTCTTTAATCCTTTTATCAATGTACATTAAAGAGAATTTAATGCATATACAGCTGATTTTCGCAAATTTAGAATTTTACATTAATATCACACTAGAAATATGGATATCTGCCAAGCTAATTAAAAAAAGAAGTAATTACAAATTTTAAAGAAAGGAACAATTATGTATATTTGTTTAATTAAATGCTAAGAATGATTAATATTAAAAACATTATGCAAGATGCTAAGACAAACTATGGCTCTTTTGAGTCATCAGTAAGTAGAATTTTACCTCCCCCCCCCAAAAAAAAAAGGTGTTATCCCTAAAAGAAAGCGATGATATGTAGCTTTAGAGACTATTGCGCTTAAAATATGAGCAACAGTTTTACAAAATTTTTACTAAGGAAAAAATTATGCGAATCATTTTATTAATTATTAATATGTTCAGGTTATTGCGGTAAATTGAAACTAAACCTAGTAGTCTTCATATACAAATCCAGACATACGGCAATGGGGCAAACGTACGGCAATGGGGCAAACGTGTCTTCATATACAAATCCAGACATACGGCAATGGGGCAAACGTGTTCAGCACCTCATACTATTCCATTTATTTTAAAACAGTTATGAGATAAATAAAAACTAAAATTTGTAAAGGAATCTGCAAAAACACAATTAATACCAAAGAAGTTGTCGTTTTAGAAGAAAAAACGACGTTTTAGAACGAATATTTATTCTAAAAGATTTTATTATAACTTACCTTTATGCAGAATTTTGGAAGAATATTGCTTTTTACTTCAGGAAACAATTTTGTAGTTCATTGCAAAAATCATTGCAGAGTTTGATCATCTCTCTCTCCTTTTAAGTACAATATTATCTTCATTCATGCAAAGATCTGAGATGGTAAATATTTTTCTATTATTTCTTTAAAAAATTTTTCTTTTTAAATTAAATTTTTTTTTGCTTGCCTACCTTATAGAAGAGGCCTTGGTCCACTCCGCCCCCCCCACTATGTAACACCTTTAGGAAGGGGATAATGAAGATTGATGATTTCGCGGAAAAAGGAATGATTTTGACAATCGCGGAAAGAGGAATCGCGGAAAAAGGAAGATACCGAACCACTGACTTCTCGAATACTCGCCAAGCGTGTTGACCACTACATCAAGAAGGCATGCTCATAAGGAGGGAGAAATATGTTATAAGCTTTAAAAAAGAAACGCTTTGTACATTAATAGTATCGTACACTCCTCTTAATTCAAAAATTAAAGGATCTTGGAATACGGGTGGGAAGTGTTCACTAGAAGACAGTTCAATAATAGAGACAAACTTTTCTACTAACAACTTTGTGTCTTTATTCAGATGTCTTAGTCAATGCCAAGATGTTCATCTCAAAGACGCGCAGCAGTGGTTGACCGCAGACGGGGATCTTCAGCAAGAAACTTTATCAGATGATGATCATTGGAGCTGTCGTTGCCGAGATTTACAATGACAATGATTTCGATGACAATGCGAACTCCGTTTATATCACATACACATGGAGCAAAAGCATTAGAATTGGCTTTATGCTACACAGTCCAGTCACATTAATGTGACCACCACGTACTTTCCATGTCAGAGTTAAATAACCAATCACAGAAGGCAGGTGGCAGCACAGTGCAGTTGAGCGTATATAAAGGGTGTGTGAGGGCTTCGGAAAACATTTCAATCGTTGGCGTAATGCAGAAACGAAGCGATTTATCCGACTTCCAAAAGGGCATGATCATTGGCTTTCGGGCCAAGGGTGGAAGCATTTCCGAAACGGCTGAGTTTGTGAACTGTTCGCGTGCCGCCGTGGTAAAAGTGTACCGTGCATGGCAAAATGGGACTGTCCAAAATCAGCGACGTGGCAAATGTGGTGCACCACGGGCCATAGATGACAGAGGCGAACGACGGTTGCGGAGATGCGTTCGGGCAGATAGACGGGCTACCGTTGAGCAACTGACCACCAAAATGAACCAAGGGGCTACCAAAAGTGTCTCCCAAAGTACTATTCAGCGAACATTGCTGCGTCTGGGCCTCCGAAGCAGACGCCTGGTTCGTGCACCTATGCTGACTGCTGTTCATCGACGGCGAAGGCTAGAATTTGCACGCCAGTACAGCAGCTGGACGTCCACTGAGTGGCGACAGGTTGCGTTTTCGGATGAATCGCGTTTTATGCTCCATCGGACAGATGGACGTTGGCGTATAAGGCGTGAAACCTTTGAAATGAACCACCCTGCAACCATTGCCGGAACGGTCCAAGCTGGAGGCGGGAGCATTATGGTCTGGGGAATGTTTTCCTGGCATTCTCTAGGTTCACTGATCATTGTGGAAGGCACAATGGATCAATACAAGTACGCATCTGTCCTTGCGGACCATGTTCACCCCTACATGCGCATTGTTTTTCCTCAGGATGATGGCATCTTCCAGCAGGACAATGCGAGGTGCCATACAGCTGCCAGTGTACGTACGTGGTTCGAAGAGCACCAGGATGAGTTTACCGTCCTCCCCTGGCCAGCAAACTCACCTGACTTAAACCCAATCGAGCATCTGTGGGACCATCTCGATCGAGTTGTTCGCGCCATGGATCCTCAACCGCGTAATCTAGCGCAGCTGGCCACGGCATTAGAGTCGGCATGGCTCAACATCCCAGAGAACACCTTCACCTATGTGACTCTCTTCCTGCACGTCTCGCAGCAGTCCGCTCTGCGAAAGGTGGTTATTCTGGCTTTTGACAGATGGTCACATTAATGTGACTGGACTGTGTATATGGAACAGCAGACATTGGCTTCCTCTACCAATGTGATGCTTTTAAAAAAATGGCGAAATTATGCCGCGAGTCGCCGAATTTCCAGTCTTCAGCAGAAAAAAATGACTGAATTTTTTAAACATTTCTACTAACGGTATGTAAAACTTTTTCAATAAATTGACACATCTAGTAAATGCTTTCTTTAGCTACAAAACATGCATTTCCATCACAATTAAGCATTTTTTTCCATTCTCTGCTTTAATCAGAATTTCCCCTTAAAACAGGCTTAAACCCTATCCCATTTAGGCTGGCTAAGGAGTCAACTGTATACTTTCCGAGTTGTATTTTTCCCTTTATTTCAATTTTAGTAAATGCTCTGGCTATGACAAGAACCTAAATATCAAGGAGAAAGTTGTACATTTTTAAAAGACTAGTCTGTAATCAAAAAGTATTTTGGGAATGTTTGAAAGATTGGCCGGAGGAGAAACAGAAGCAAAACAAAGCTTAGCTGGAAGTCAAATTCATCAGAAATGAGAAACTTTGGCATTGCTTCGACTGGAAACAGTTCGTGGGATGAAAAATTCATTTTAATTTTAATGTATGTTTTCCCCTGAGACTCATGGCTTCTTTGTAACTTTGCAACCTTTCAGATCAGCTTCTACAAGTCCTCATCTCACAGTTTTAGCAATAAGCGGATGCTCAATTTTCTTTTATTATTGCACAAAATTCATAAGAGATTTTTTTTTTTACTTTTGAAATAAAACTGGATTGTCCTGTTTTAGTGTCACATTTTCCGTCTAGTTCCTTTTCTATTTAAGTATGAATTTGTTTTTTTTTAAAACGTTCCAAAGTAAGTTGTACAAGACAAAGTGAATGTTTACGATTTTTGTCTTGAGATTTTGCTTGCTTATTGAAAAGCAAGATTTGATACCGTTGTTGAACTATATGTTCTTCATGTTTTGGCGTTTTCAAAATTATCAGCCAACGAAAACCACTGTTACTGGAATAAAAGCAGTTTGACAATATTATAAATTTCGTCAATTGAAGAAAAGAATAAAATCGAACTAAAAGTTTCTTTTTTTTTTTTTTTTTTTTTTTTTTTTTACAAAACTTAATAACTTTAAAAAACGAAATTCATAATTGTTTGCAGATAAATATTTTTCTAACTGGCTACTACTTTTAAATATGCCTTAAAAAAGGGGTACCATATATCTGACAAGGATTTGTTACTTCGCTTTGTATGTATTGTGCAGAGTTGTTAATAATTAATTTATGTTAAATTTGCTCAGTAGAAAATGAAGCTTTTTCCTCTTTTCTTCTTGAAGAAAATATTTGCTTGTTAGCATATATATATGTGATCTACCAGCTTTTGTCCGGAATAAATAGATTGGTGAAGAAATATAGATGTAGTCGTAGCTTAAATTATCAGACGATAAGTTTAAAAAACAGGATCCATTTATTATTGGTCAGGTGAAATAGCAGTTACAACATCATATTTCCGGAGTAAATAAAAAATAATTACTAATAACTTTTTGTGTGAAGTTTACTGCATCGTTACATTAAAGAAAAGACACCAATATTCCTTTGCGAGTCCTTTCATAGCCTCTGGAAAGGCGGAGCTTCCAAGAAATGACGTCAGCCTCGTCAGCCATTCGAGTTCGCTTTAAATATCTCCAGAACATTCTATAACTGTACGTGTAGAAAAGGCGGGAAAATCAACTTGACTACGGGGCTGTGGATTTAATTCCACGTACTTTCAAATCAGAGACCGTCGCCATTAAAAATGAAAAGAACATACAGTTAGAATTTTAAGTGTATTCTTGACTATGGAATGTAATAATAAAATGTAATTAATATATGTAATGTATAATTAATATATGTAATAATTAATATATGTAATAATATATATATATATATATATATATATATATGTTAAAATACGTTGTTGTTACCTAACGGTCACTTGTCTGACCTATAGTCAGCCAGAGCCGACGAAAATCCTCTTGGCAAGAAGCGCAAGATACGTTGGCAACAGTTTTGAGCACCTTTCAGGTGACAGTGCGATTTAGCTCACTCCCCCCCCCCAATTTTGATGGAAGGCCCTCCGGGCTGGGACGGGTCGGGTCCAAGGATCTTCCACACTCTTTCCCTAGCATCAACCTCCCGAGAGTATTTTCAGCTCGCTGCATATTTAGAAGTGCCCCTATGCCGTACAGATACTATACATTTACAAACATCCACGTCTTCTCCGGGACCTTCGGCACGCCCGTCAGTGACGTTAACTACTATACCGGTTGGGCGGAGTTAAAGCGTGTGCAATACTGTATACAGCGTTAATTTCAAATACATGAATACATATACAACACTCATTTTTAATTTGAAAAATTATGCTGCACTACTACGAAGTAAAGATGATCAGTTTTACGTAAGTTCCAATCCGAAAAATAAATTAGCTGGTTGCTGAAGCTTTGGTATTTCAAGTAGTAGGCGACTGGCATATCCATTTTTTTTTTTTTTTTTTTTTTTTTTGTGTCTTATTCTTCTTAGACAAGTAATTTTTCAAGCTGTAGTTCCTTGTTATCTTGATCGCTTTTGTTAAATTTATTATGCTCTTTACAAGGTTGTTGACTGATTTAGAGCCTAATCATTCTGCTGTTTTCTTTACATTTCTAATTAAGCCATTTTCATGTTTTTTTTTTTTTTTTTTTTTTTTTACTTTACTCTTTCGTCATGTTCCAATCGTTTTTTACTTCCTTGGGCTTCCTTCTGGCCATCCTGGCTCATGGTGTGCTGGCACGTGTTTCACGAGGACATATGTAACTTTGGAACGATGTAAATAAATTTGTTTTCCTTAGCCCTTGAGATATTCATTGGTTTTATGACCTCTTCTCATTTACAATATCAAGAGTGTGTATTAAGTTGAATGCTGTGAATGCCCAAAGTTTGACACTTATAACATTGTGTTGTCTTCTTCTGGGTCCATATTCTTAAGCTGTAATTCTTTAGGGGACTCGGCACATTTTGAGTGACTTTTTTTATTTAAGAACTTTTATCTACTTTTTATGAATAATATTAAGTGGTTTTATGAGACAAAATGCTTTTAAAAAATTTTTGCTATTATTTTTTTTTTTAATTCAGGAATTAAAAATTCTTTCTTCTTCCATAATTTTCAATATTTTTGCTTCACATATTTTATTGGATTTATTATAGTGTTCTTAATAACTTTACGGTTCGATTTTGCAATTAATTAATTAGTTTCTGAGAAAAAATAAAAAGTTCATTTTTATATAAAAACTTTTAAAAAATAGGATTTCAGTGACATTTTCACTTCCAATAATTTTCTTTTCACAATTTTTCAAAACCCATTCTTAATTCTATTTAGTATATAATTTTAAATAAGCAGTAAAATTATTAAATAATTTGGTCCATATCTGTACAAGTTTTAGGACTTATTGAAAATTGGATATATTGAAAAATTGCAAACTGAGAAAACGCAGTTTAAAGAATGTAAACTGTCTGAATGGTCATTGAATCATTTAAAATTTCTTAAAAATTTTATTACCGAATTTCAATACATATATATATAAAATAAAATTTAGTACTCCTCAATTGATTAATATGAACATGAATTACAAGCTTTTGTTTAAAACCTTATCTGGTTAGAAATATTGCAAAAAAATCATAAAACGCAACTAGAATTTTTCTTTACCTGTTTTTGTTTTCTAAAACATGCTCAAAACAATTTTAATACATGGATTAATTATAATATATTTTCTAAAACGCTTATAATCATTATTAATAAGGCCCATCGTCGGCCCAGCGGTAAAATCGCTGAACACTGGTAGTTCGGTCCGAGGTTCGAATCCCGCGAACGGGCTGGCTGCATGGGTGTTATCGTGGTATTCCTCATGTGTAACGTGTATACGAGCCAGTTTTCCTTAGAAAAACCTCCATGAAGGCATCTCTTCCCTTAGACAGATAGCCCTAGTGTGATTTGCCATAATTAAATACACCCCACCGCCACCTACACCGCACTATTATTAATAATATTAATTTGTCGCTTTATTCATTTTTTTAAAAAGCAAAATTTGAAATTTTAACAGACATAAAACATTTTATTTAAAAACGTTTAGCAACTTATGCGATTTCTTTTCTTATTTTAGCCATTTGTTTTCGTATATAAATTGCAATTTAAATTTTTGTATGCATTTTAATTAATTAAAGAGTTTAATATTTGTTCCAGCACTATTTCAATAATGCTACAGTCAGAAACGTGATCACTTTCATTACACCATCTCTTTCTGTTCGTGTCTAATGATTGATAATTTCAATTTTGAATAAGCATAGCAAAATTGACTGATAATCCACATAAAATTATTCCCTGAGCTCAATATAAATATATAAACTTGCCAGTTTAAAGGTGAAAAAATTTTTTTCCAACTTCAATTTATATTTAAATAAATCAGTATATACAAATAAACATTTTTTTTTGTGTATATACTGATTTATTTAAATATAAATTCTTTAATTATTTAATTACACTCTTTTCATTTACACTGATTTTTAGTAAGTTACTTAAAAAATGTAAGAAATAAATTAAAAAAAAAAAAAAAAAAAAAAAAAACACTGAGGGGGTGTGGCATTTAAAGGGGTGTGAACATTTTTAAAAACTGTTTTACAGCATTTATTATCGTTAGATCATTTCAAAATTTCTCTTCAGTGTAGTAAGGGTATTAAGGTACTTTTCCAGCAAAAAAATTGAAAAATCGGTAATTTCATTGAGTTTGGGGTACCGGGTCCCCTGAAGTTGAGGACATGTGCGTTCCTTATTTACTTCCTTGTACGAAGTAAATACCCTGGGCACGTATTCCAGAGGTCCGCGGTTCGATTCTGGGCGAAGGCGTTGCGCATTTTTCATGAATCCTGCCTTTAAAAAAATTCTAATGTCACTATACAATGGCGCCCGATCTAAAAAGGTGTTGGATGATGATTCTCCACACGCAGAATTTGGCGATTGGGTCTCCCAAAACCCCAGTCTCCCTTTAAAAGGGGCAGCATATAAATTATTTCTCCCGCCTTCATGGCATGCCTTCGTGGTGTGGTGGTCTGCACGCTGGGCGCGTATCCAAAGGTCCTCAGTTAGATTCCCGGCAAAGGCGTTGCTAATTTTTCATCTTGCTTGCTTCCAAAAAAATCCTAATGTCTCTACAAAGTGAGTATTAAATGAGAACGAGAAATTAAAAAAAGAGGGTTGGTAATGTTGCCCTGTTATAGTGAAACAGTGAAATAACTGTTATTGTTTGTTTTTGATGTTGCTGCTACTAGCTGGCGAGCTTGTCTCTGATAGAAAATTAAATTAATAGCAGTGAAAGAGGAAATAGTCTGTTAGTTTTAAATTTAAATTTTGACATTAAATGACTTGCGTCATTATATCTGCCCAATCACAAGTATCAGGAGCTAATTTTATCAAGTGTTTTAGTTCCGAAATTTTAAGTTGAAATAAATTGTGTAATTGTGTTATCGGTAGTGTTTGAAATCCAGCGTTCTATAGAATGCCTAGACATTGTATATAATGCCTAAAACTAGCCGGGAATGTATGAAACAATTCATATTTCACACAATTCCTAGGCATTCCACAGAATGCTAAATCAAAAACCTTCAAAGTATGAAATACATCTCTGATTAGTTTCCAATATCATGTGTTTTTAATTCATTCAATATTTCACACTTTCTGTTTCTGATACACTTTGTGTTTGTTTGAAGGAAACGAAGTTGCAGTTCATAACCTTCTGTGGCCATGCTAGTGAAGACGATGGAATGGACATTTTGTGCAGCCTTTGTTTCAAAACTGAAAATGCTGCTAAAGATAAAATAAATTCTAAAATCAATCTGGAAATACAAGCCACTTTCTGTTTCTGATACCCTTTGTGTGTGTTTGAAGGAAACGAAGTTGCAGAAGTTGCAGTTCATAACCTTCTGTGGCCATGCTAGTGAAGACGATGGAATGAACATTTTGTGGAGCCTTTGTTTGAAAACTGAAAATGCTACTAAAGATAAAATAAATTCTAAAATTAATCTGGAAATACAAGCCACTTTCTGTTTCTGATACCCTTTGTGTGTGTTTGAAGGAAACGAAGTTGCAGTTCATAACCTTCTGTGGCCATGCTAGTGAAGACGATGGAATGGACATTTTGTGGAGCCTTTGTTTCAAAACTGAAAATGCTACTAAAGATAAAATAAATTCTAAAATTAATCTGGAAACACAAGCCACTTTCTGTTTCTGATACCGTTTGTGTGTGTTTGAAGGAAACGAAGTTGCAGAAGTTGCAGTTCATAACCTTCTGTGGCCATGTTAGTGAAGACGATGGAATGGACATTTTGTGCAGCCTTTGTTTCAAAACTGAAAATGCTACTAAAGATAAAATAAATTCTAAAATCAATCTCGAAATACAAGCCACTTTCTGTTTCTGATACCCTTTGTGTGTGTTTGAAGGAAACGAAGTTGCAGAAGTTGCAGTTCATAACTTTCTGTGGCCATGCTAGTGAAGACGATGGAATGGACATTTTTGGAGCCTTTGTTTCAAAACTGAAAATGCTACTAAAGATAAAATAAATTCTAAAATCAATCTGGAAATACAAGCCACTTTCTGTTTCTGATACCCTTTGTGTGTGTTTGAAGGAAACGAAGTTGCAGAAGTTGCAGTTCATAACCTTCTGTGGCCATGCTAGTGAAGACTATGGAATGGATATTTTGTGCAGCCTTTGTTTCAAAACTGAAAATGCTACTACAGATAAAATAAATTCTAAAATTAATCTGGAAATACAAGCCACTTTCTGTTTCTGATACCCTTTGTGTGTGTTTGAAGGAAACGAAGTTTCAGTTCATAACCTTCTGTGGCCATGCTAGTGAAGACGATGGAATGGACATTTTGTGCAGCCTTTGTTTCAAAACTGAAAATGCTGCTAAAGATAAAATAAATTCTAAAATCAATCTTGGAAATACAAGCCACAAAAAAATGAAAATGAATTCGGAAAAAACGATTTTCCACTTTTTCTTTGGGAACTACTGTACTATTTCTGACATCGAAAAAAGGCAAGGTGATTTGCGCAATTATGTTGGTTTATTCTATATTCTATATTCCATAGAATGATTTTTGATACTTTTCCGGTAACATATATAATGGCCTTATCAGGACCATTTTTCCTACTTTGCTAATATAACATTTATCATTTTATAGAATTTCTAGATACTATATGTAATGCCTAGGGAAGGTATTTAATGATTCCCACATTTAATATTTTGCCTAAAAACGTCCGGCATTATATACAATGCCTAAGCATTCTATAGAATGTCAGCATTTCATACTTTGTCGGTAACAGTTGTTTTACATTTTTCTTAATTACTTGATTTCTGATATTTACATATAAAGAAGAATGTTAATATATCTGGCAATCTATTTACATAGGAATACAGAATGATAATATATCTGGCAATCTATTTACATATAAAGACAGAATGATAATATATCTGGCAATCTATTTACATAGAAAGAATGATAATATATCTGGCAATCTATTTACATATAAAGACAGAATGATAATATATCTGGCAATCTATTTACGTAGAAAGAATGATAATATATCTGGCAATCTATTTACATAGAAAGACAGAATGATAAGATATTGGGCAATCTATTTACATAGAAAGACAGAATAATAATATATCTGGCAATCTACATAGAAAGACAGAATGATAACACATCTGGCAATCTATTTACATAGAATGACAGAACGATAATATATCTGGCAATTTAGAAGAAAAGAATATTGTTCAGATTAATCCAAATTGTGTTTATCGTAAAATGTTAGGTTCTAATTTAAGATTTATATGTAGCTTTTGTTTCCCCAAACGCACGTACAAAGCTAATATTACATTCATATATACTGGAAACCTGTAATGGTTACATATATTTATCTTTCAAAGTTAAATTATGAATTGGAATTTCTTACAATATATGTATATTTCCAAATGGAATTTTCTCTATGAAACTTTTCTCTTCACCCAGTTGGAAACGAATAAGCACACAACTTTCACCCACTTTCATATATTTACTTTTAGTTAAAAAAGTGTATTTTATTAGGTGATGAAACGAGGACAAGTATACGTGACCGTATTTTAAACGTATGTTCACCCCCGAAACCTCATGAGTGATCTGGATGTGGCAAGAACACCTTGAATCCTTTTCCAAGTCCCTCTTTTTCATTCTTCCCTCCCTCAAAGCCTAATTCCCACTTTCACTGCTAGTTTCCACAGTAGACCTATTGTTGTTACAATTTCACTAGCTCCACCCTTAATCTTAACAACAAAGACAAGAAAAAGAATGGGAATCGCTGCGGGATTCTCCGCAAACACGGAGGAAGATCCTTGCTCAGTTGATAACAGAAAAGAAAGAAATTATTACTCCGTCGATGTAGAGCTAGCCAACGCCCTTATGTAGGGATTTTTTGGCTTGTAGGGAACTTATGCTTCTTCCACAAATAAGTGATAGAGATCCATTTAACATACAAAAAAGGTATTCACAATAGAAAAAAAATATTAATAAAATGATACAAGTTCTCATTGCAATAATAGTCTTAATACGTTTTCCAATTGGCTTGCAGTCAAAAGGATAAGTACTTTTAAAATGTCAAAATAAGAGAAAAATATAATACATTTTAAAGCTCAATAAATTTTTATTACTTTATGATCCAAATTTCGCTTAATTACTTCTATATCCTTAATGCCGTATTTGCTCTTTTACTTTATATTGCAGATGTTAAATGCGATCATGTTAATTATAAATAAATTAATAAAAATAAAATACCTTCTTCGTCTTCAGCATAAAATTGTAATGTGTATTGCGCCCAGCATTATACAAAAAAAAAAAAAAAAAAAAAAAAAAAAAAAAAAAAAATTATTCTCAGTCGATTTTTTTTTCCTAAAATATATTTGTAATTTTCTACAAAAATTATTTAGCTGTCTTATATATGTTGTTTCAGTACAATATTTTTTATTTTAGCCTAATTCGATTAGTTTTCAATATAAAATTAAATGTAATTTCTAAAATAATCATGCGAGGGGCATAGTGTCTGATCATTTTATGTTCATAAAGGATTTATAAAATTGTTCAAAATATCTTGCCGTTCAGACCGACGGTTTCAGAAAACTCATTCGAGAAAGCAAGAAAATTTAAATTTTGAAAATTTTCAATTTAAAGATTCAGTTATATTAAATTCTATAATTGCACATTATTTTCTTAAAAGTTTGTGCAAATAATTACATATTTGGAAACGTTGCATAAGTAATCACACTAATTTTAATTCAAGCAATAAAAAATGAAGAGTCGAAACTTTCATAAATTTCAAATTTAATTATATTTCCTAGTCAGACGCCCACTAATTATTAATAATTATAATTCCAGTCAGTAGTATAGTAACTGGGATTTTATACAGATGAAATGTTTTCTCAATTAATCAAAATTTCTTGAAATGCCAATCAGAAAGTTTAGAGGAATCGTGCACACAAGAGGTAAAGGGTGTATATATGTGATTATGGCAAAGCCTCGAGGGCTATCTGCCTAAAGGGAAGGATGCCTTTCGTGGAGGACTTTCTAAATGAAACTGGCTCGTATACACGTTACACATGGGGAAAACCACGAAAACGCTCATGCAGCCAGCACGTTCGCGGGATTCGAACCTCGGACCGAACTACCAGTGTTCAGCGACTTTACCGCTCGGCCGCTGGTGGGCCACAAGAGGTAAAGTTATATTTGCAGTAGATCCTTATTTAAAAATAAAATTATCAAGGATTTAACTTCAGCAAATATGTGGATAGATGTGCTAAGTTAACTTTTCTATGTCATGCGTGACCATATATTAATCTAAAACTGTTCATACAAGAATCGTATATGTTCAAGGGATTTAATGCGAGAAATTCCTTGAAACACGTATACAAACTAATCAAATGGGCAGTTCAATGGCAGAAGCTCCGAACGTTGTTTCAATAACGTTGCTACTGTAGAGAATTTTTATATGAAGTTTGTTTCAAGATACTTATAAAACCTTATAAAAATCGAATTTTAATAAAAAACATAACAAATTTTGAATTTTTGAATTATATACAGATGCTAAGGCCCTTAAATAATTAATTAAAGATGCAAAGGCCTTTAAATATAAAAATATTTAAAGACTTTATTGGGTCCAATTTTTTATTTTTCAAGGAAGAAATCTGAATGTCATGCTTTAAGTGTAGATAATATAATATCAGATGGTATGCCGATAAATAAAATGCATATTGTTACGAATTTAGTATTTAAAAAGCTAATGTTAGTTTAATTATAAATTAAATGGTTTTATTTCTCGCGCAGTGCAGCGCGTGACGAATATTAAAAGAAAGCTAAGCCGGAAAATTGAAAATACAAGAGCGCGTGCATTAAATAAATAAATATCTCTTTTTGATTTCGAGAAAGTACTGGAAAATTCTAGCGCGTGATTTTAAAATCTTATAAAAGGAGGAAAACATCTCAGTTTGTAGTAGTTGCTTAGTTTGTTGTTGTTTAGAAAACTGCTGTTGTTGATTATAGCGAATTCGCGGATTAGCGTTCTTTAGCTGTTTTGAATTACGTTCTATTGTACATTTGAGTAGTTAAAAGATAACTATTGTGAGATATTGTAATACTGTATGATAATTTGAGAAAATTTAAGCATTTTTGTTGTGATAATAAAAAGTTTTGTTCATTTTTCATCGGACTTGTGCATTCATTTCATAACGAATCCGTACGCACGCAACAATTTTTGGTGTCAGAAGTGGGATTTGAATGCCAATAACAAGAGCGATGGAAGAGCAATTAAGGCAATTGATAACAGCCTTTGCCTCGTTTAAAGAAGAAATGAAAGAAGAGATGAAATCTAGCCAAGGAAAGATGGAAGGGGCCGTCAACTCCGTTAAGGAAGAAATGAAATTGGGCCAGGAATCTGTTAAGGACGAAATGAAAGCCGTTCAAGCTGGTCAAGAAAAGATTGAAGCAGGTCAAGAAGAAATGAAAAGAGAGATTACCTGCATAATAGAAAATAAATTTGAAGCTATGGAGAGCAGAATTGACGCAGTTGAAAATAAAGTTGGACATATCGAAGAAAAAGTTTCTTCCGTAAAAGATCATATTGAAGAAAGAGTTTCTTCGGTGAAAGAAGAAATAGAAGAAAGAGTTTCTTCTGTAAAAGAACATATAGAAGGGAGAGTTTCTGCTGTGGAGGAACGAATTGAAGGAAGAGTTTGTGCCGTCCAACACCAAATCGAACAACAAATTGATGAGAGAGTTTCTGCAGTTGCCAAAGAAATGGATATTTTAAAGAAATTCGTAGCGACGGCAGGGAATAATAGTGTGTGTTTTAAATTCTTACCGATGCCTACTCGTCCATCTCTGAAGCTATCCACATATGATGGAAAGACATCCTGGCAAGTGTATAAAACACAATTTGCTATAGTGGCGGATGCGAATGGATGGGATTCCCAAACTAAGGCCTGTCATCTCGCAGCTTCTTTGAGAGCAGACGCAGCGGATATCCTTCAGACTCTTCCCGAAAACAAAAGGTCAGATTTCGAAGCTCTGTCCGGCGCCTTGGAGCTGCGCTTTGGGGAGAAGTGTTTAAAAGACTACTGCAGGCTCCAATTAAAATCTCGTCAACAGAAGCCTACCGAAACACTTCAGGAGCTCGCCACGGATGTTGAAAGGCTGTCTCACCTCGCCTTTACGGAGTGCCCGAGAGAAACGAGGGAAATCCTGTCGCTGCAATATTTCATCGATGGCATCCGGGATCCTGAAATACAGAAAGCACTGCGAATGGCGGATGTAAAAGATTTAAAAAGCGCTCTAGTGTACGCCATGAAGTTCGAGGCAGCCCAGGAAGCAACTAATAGAGATCGCTACCCAGTTAGAGCTGTGCGAGTCCATGAGCCAGTGGATCAACTGATGGCTCGTTTAGATGATTTAGCCAGACAAGTCGATGCTTTGATACGGAGTAGCAGTGAGAACAAAGTAGCTGTAAGCTGTTGGAGATGTGGTAGTGAAGGTCACCTAAGACGGAATTGCAGAACACCCCAGGGTACGGAATATAAAGCAGATGATTTTACCAGACAAGTCAGTGGCTTGAGACGGAACAGAAGTGAAAAGAAAGTAGTTCTAAAGTGCTGGAACTGCGGAGTTGAAGGCCACATACGAAGAAACTGCAAAACACCCCGAGGTACGGAAAATAAGACCATTTCCCAGCAACGACGCAGTAAACAAATTAGTGACCATATCGAGGAACGGAGGTTGCCAGATAATGAAAAACCTTGTTTTAAAGCGCTTAAAATTTATACAGTGAGTGGCAACAGTAACGGACTGTCCATTAATGGGAATATCGATGGAGTTCCTTGCAATATGATCATTGACACAGGAGCTAATGTTACCATCATTAGGAAAGATTTAGCTGAACAGTTTAAAGATAAACTTATTTGGACGCCATCCTGTGTTACCCTTCAGACTGCGTCTGGTGACAAGATCGACATAACTGGGAAGTTAAACGTAAGCATCACGTTTGGAAGTGCCGCCTACCATCACACGGCATATGTGGCGGATATCACAGATCCATGCATACTCGGATTGGACTTTTTAAGGAAATACAATTTTACCTTAGACTTGAAAAACAACAAACTGCTTTCAGAATCTGAAGACATGACTATCCATCCTATGAAGGGATCCTCACCTGGAAATGCCGACGCTTTGTCCGAAAGAACCAGCTCGAGAAACAGCCGAAATCATGCTAGGGTCGAAAAGAAACACCAGACTACCAGCTATTCTCCATCTCAGATGCTCTTCGGTCGAGACATTCGTCTGCCTTGTGACCGCCTGTTTCATCGCCGTACGGATGCGCCTTCATCGCCTGAGGAACACATCCAAGATGTCAAGGCCCGTTTTGAAGTGATGCACCGTTCCGCACGAAAGCGAGTGAACTTGGCGACGGAGAAAGTGAAGACCAGATACAACGCGAGAGCTACTGGACATAGATTCAACAAAAGAGACAAGGTGTGGTTGTGGAACCCGATTCAAGGAAAAGGACTCAGTCCTAAACTACAGTCACCTTCGGATGGTCCATGTAAAGTGCTGAACAGACTGAATGACGTCTCCGTAAGTCTTCGAACTCTAAACCTAAAGTCGGTCATTACGACAGGTTAGCTCATTACTATGGCCATAGTACGTAATGTAAATAATTGTAAATAGTATCAGACCATGGTCCTTTTTGTTTTTAAATGTGTATTTGATTTGATTTGTATTTAGTATTTGATTTGCATTTAGTATTTGATTTGCATTTAGTATTTGATTTGTATTTAGTATTTGTTTTGTATTTAGTATTTGATAGCATTTGATTTGTTTAAGTTAGTTATTGCATTTATTGTTCATGTTGTTTGATATTGTAATGTTTATGCCACAGTTGTAAGTTTAGCTTCCTGTCCAGGGATTGTACTGCCCGGGACGTGCAGTCCTTGGGAAGGGGGCAGTGTTACGAATTTGGTATTTAAAAAGCTAATGTTAGTTTAATTATAAATTAAATGGTTTTATTTCTCGCGCAGTGCAGCGCGTGACGAATATTAAAAGAAAGCTAAGCCGGAAAATTGAAAATACAAGAGCGCGTGCATTAAATAAATAAATATCTCTTTTTTATTTCGAGAAAGTACTGGAAAATTCTAGCGCGTGATTTTAAAATCTTATAAAAGGAGGAAAACATCTCAGTTTGTAGTAGTTGCTTAGTTTGTTGTTGTTTAGAAAACTGCTGTTGTTGATTATAGCGAATTCGCGGATTAGCGTTCTTTAGCTGTTTTGAATTACGTTCTATTGTACATTTGAGTAGTTAAAAGATAACTACTGTGAGATATTGTAATACTGTATGATAATTTGAGAAAATTTAAGCATTTTTGTTGTGATAATAAAAAGTTTTGTTCATTTTTCATCGGACTTGTGCATTCACTTCATAACGAATCCGTACGCACGCAACAATATGAATATATCTGCCTTTATTAAAAACTACTACTTATTTTATTTATTTAATTTTGTGGAACTCAGTTCACTTAACGTATTATTTATTACTACTTTTTCTTTTACTTTTATTCATTATTTTAACTATTATTATTGTCACTATTCTACGTGGAACTAACCTGAAAATTAAATATTTTGAAGTATAATTTTAAGAACAAATTCTTAGTTCCTTTAACCAAAACTAGTTTAAACTTTAAACATTATCCAAAGGCAACTTTAATTAACAACTACTGCAGCATCTTCAGATAGATTAAAAAATTATAAAAAAAAACTTAAGGCGGCATACGTAGCTGATATTAAATCAAGTGCAACGTCAGTAAAATCTCAGTTGCTATCAAAGAACTGAAAGCTGATTTAGTATCCATGTCAAAAGCAGAATTATACTAATTTCCATAAAGTAAGGAGAGATTAAGAAACGTGTGGTATACAAAAGCTACCTGAAGAATTTTGATGAAATTTAGAAAACTATAGAATATTTATGAGCTTAAACGAACAATAAAATGTTCGAAACAAGAGCTATTTTTCATCGAAATATTAGCTCAAAGAGAAACACATTTGAGAATCATCTTACGTACTGTTTATAATAATGCAAATCATTTTAATATAAGCTATCAATTATTTTTCTAAAGCTAGTAAAAAATTCTTATTTTTATTCATTGGCAGTTTTAGTATAGTAACATATCTTCATTAAATGTATTACATGTTTTCAATCTGATTAAGCGTTGAAGCTGAGTAGGATTGTCTATGACACGGTGATCTACTCTCAAAGATATTAAGCGGCCGAGCGGTAAAGTCGCTGAACACTGGTAGTTCGGTCCGAGGTTCGAATCCCGCGAACGGGCTGGCTGCATGGGCGTTTTCGTGGTTTTCCCCATATGTAACGTGTATACGAGCCAGTTTTCCTTAGAAAGTCGTCCACGAAGGCATCCCTCCTCTTAGGCAGATAGCCTTAGTGTGCTTTGCCATAATTAAATACACCACCACCACCACTCAAAGATATTAGCCAATTAGTTCCATTCACTGTGGAAAAGAGATATTATTTTGTTAACTAAAATTTTTTCCAATGAAATCTACGTTAAAAATATTCAGAATATTTTTGTTATATGCTCTTATATGCGGAAGTTTTTAAGCATTAGCACAAAGAAGTCTATGCAGTGCGCTAGAGAAATATCATTGCAAACGCACTAATTAGGTTGCAAATGTGTCTGAAATGGCACTTCTTTTATTTATGTTGCATTGACAATAGCGAGTGGTGGTACTTTCCAGCTCCGTTCCATGCCCAGTTAATATCAGAGCATATTCTGCAGCCAGTATGTATACATATCCAAGACGAGAGTCGATCTCCAATTAGTGGACATACCTACGAAGAGAACCAATCTGCAATATGTGGACGTATCTATGAGAGCCAATCTCCGATGACCTTCGGCACATTTCACAAAACTATGCTCTCAATTCAGTTATTCTTACGACGTGAGTTGAAAAGTATCCAAATTATTATTTGCATTATATTCTTAGTAAAAAAAAGGTGATATAATGCAGACGTTGCTAAAAGAGAAAATTATGGTCGAGTCTGATGGTTTTGAAGTTGATTACATATAGCTGTCTTGTCCAGGTGATTTAATGCTAGGCTCTGTTTGAATGAATATTTTGGATGAGGGATCCGTATTTAAGAAATAATTTTACCTTATATGACCGGGAAAATGATCTCACCACATCTGGTGTATTTCGATTAAAACGATGATATTGCTCTGCAGCTCATTTCCGTAAACAACGAATGGAAGGTTTGTTTACAAAGTGCAGAATTTTATTTACATTTAGAATATGAAATAACTCATTTCATAATACTAACTCATTTCATAATACTAACAGGTAACTGCTTTCATATTACTAACGGATCGTAAAACATTTTGCGATATAAGCTAAATTTCAAATAATATATATTAATACGATATTTCTTTCCAGATTACATTACTACAGATGGTGATTCAAAAATCGTAAAAATTTAAGAAAACTTACTTTTAGTAAATTCCCAGTGGTTTTAAAATAGAACAGGAATGCATGCAATTACTGTTTTTTTTAAGAAATTTTACTGTGCTACAGTAATATACATCACATGATTTTACTTCCAGAACAAAAAACGCTTGCGATAAATATTGAATAAGCCGGATGTTATTATCAAACATTGCCTGAAGATTACTTAATCCATAATAAAAAACATAAAAAGATTGTCATATTGTCATTGATACATGTCACGCGCAGCAATTTTTAGCATTTGCAATGAAACTAGATTATATATGTATCCAGAGACTTCAGCTAGCCTCATATAAAAAATCTGATGTGTATACCACATGACCTTCCTTGTACGGAATATTAAATTATACTCATTTTTTCTTGAATTTCGTTTAAACTTATTGGATTTAATTAAATCTACTTCGCCGACAGCGCATAAACTACAATAAAATAAAAGAATTCTTTAAAATTCACTCTATTTGTTTACCATAGCGACACTCTGGCGCTAGATTCACTTAACAGTATTATATTTCGTTCATATTATAACGCAGAATTCACAAAATTTATATCATTTAAAGAATTATCTAATCGTTGCCGCATGTTCTATTCAAATACTGTAATAAAGCTAGAACGATGTATAAAAGAAATTAAGCAAACAAAACAAAAAAGAAACAGTTTTTCACAGACGATTGAGTATTTCTCATTCAATTAATTCAGTTCTCACTTCGCGACAAGGCAAAAAAACATAAAACTCAAAATATTTGTATTAAAAATTACGAAGTAAATCTTAAACACTTATTTCCTCGAAAAAATTCCAGAAAGGATTAAGCATGATTTAATTCGCAATAATAAATGAAGGCGTTAGCTTTGTCGTTGCGAAGCTACGTTTCTCTAGATTGGCAACAAATCCACTACTCTGCTGTTTCAAATGTAAACAAGCAATGGCCGCCATCAAAAAAATTATTAGGCTTAGCGGCACTTAAACAACTTTAAAATTGTTGATAATTCTAAAAATATTGCATACAGATTTACTAAAGGCATAAAAACCTTAACCGGAAGATAAGAACAACACAATTCAATCATTTTTAAAGCAAAAATGTACAATTTACAAACATATAAGTGTAAAGACATTGAGATCACTGAGCCGGGTAACAGAGTGGATATATAAATATATTTATAATTGTTTGGCGCGGCCGATTGCAACCAAAATACGAGGTGCACATCTACATATTATAGTAGTCCTACATATAAAATTTCAACGTTCTGAGGCTACTCGTTTTTGAGTTATGCGAGATACGTACGTACGTACAGACGTTCGTACAGACGCCACGAAAAATTCTCTTCAGAATTCATTTTAAAGCAGTTTTATATATTTTTTTTGGATTAAAAGTGCCTTTTATTCTGTCCTTACGTACAAATTTCACGCAAAAACATCGTTAAATTGCGTTCGAAAGCGGGCAAAATGGATATTTTCGGTTGAAGTATGCTGCCTGAAACTTTTGCGATTACAATACTTCCTTTGTACTTCGTACAAGGAAGTAAAAATCCCATAGTTTCAGGTCTTATTGTGTGGATAACTATAGATATTGAATATGCCATCTTAGTACTCCGCTTTCTATAAAACGTGAATCTAAGAAAAATGAAATATAAAGTGACGCGTCAGCTTAATGAATGTCATAAAACCCAAGGAATAAAGCCGTTTCGTAACGCGTACAAAATGGATATAAAATATGTTTTTGATAACATGTTGAGTCGTCTTAATATTTTTATTCACTCTATTTTAATTTGCCGCTATGAAAAACTTCCTTAAAATTCCTTGAACCCTGTTTTAAGATTTTTTTCCTCCACTTTGATGATAATAAATGGATCGCTTTTTGTTGAAGTGATTTAAGTACACTCAAGATTCGTGTATTGTGACAACATTTTCCTATTTTTGTCTGGATAAATGTTTCTCATAAAGATTTCTGCAGGGCGTTCTGCGTTCGGCGATGTGTCTAGGAAAATGACGATGCACATTATGCTTTTTCACCTTTCTTAGGGTCAAATCAATATTTATCACTTTGTTTAAATTGGACACTGAGCATTTTAGTGATTTTGTAACTGTCCTTTTATTGGCGGATTTTCTTTTAACATTAAAGATCTTACTTTTGCAACATTCGATACATTCCGTTTTTTCCTTGGATACGCATTTGGAACAGTTTTTCCACTTGAAGCTAAATTGTGATATTTCTTTCCTCTGCTGTCGATAACATTACAAATTGTAGGCTTATATATCGAATAAGCATAGTTTTAACACCGTTTTTTGATAGCTAGATACGAATAATTTTCTTCGGAAACTACACAAACACAGACTTCCATCCATTGCTTCTTTAAAAGTGACATTTTACATGAAAACAAAACTTTCAAGTAGCGGAAGATAATTTATACTTCCAAAAATATAGTTGCAGTTGATAGAAAGATTTCCAAGCAGAAAATGTTATTCTACAGCAAACGAAAATCGGCTAAAAATGTGCGAATAGTCTCTGTAGATATTTGATTCCATTTACTAGTTTTGGAAATGACTATTTTTTTTAAATAGATTTTTGTTCAATGAAAACTACGTTAAAAACATTAAAAGTATTCAGAATATTCTTTCTTCTTTCTGCGAAATTGTTTAAATGGTAGGCCAAAGAGATCTATGCGTTGCAGTAAAGAAATGCCATTGCAGACGAACTAATTAGGTCGCATTTTTGCTTAATAAGCGAAATTGTAAATAGAAATGAACATGACGAAAGTCTTTAAAACTCTCTACAATTCTATCAGTGTTTGAAATAATTGTTTCATTGAAAGTTGCAAATTCACCGAAATAAAAATTCTGAATTATTTACTGGATGCTTTGTATTCTTGTAAATAATCTGATTAATAAAAAAATTAGAAAGAATTCTCGCTATTGTACCATCGTTTCTCTGACATTTTAATTCATGCATTTAAACTCGGAAACCACTTTGTTTTAAATATATTGCGACATATAATCACTAATGCTTGTGGACGTCAAAAATAAAACTTTAGTTTATATGTTTATACTTACTGAACACAACAGATAGAGTTAGTAAACATTTCAGTGTTTTTTTAAAGAAAGTTGTAAAGGGTAAGAGATGTCGTGTTTTTATTTTTTTTTATTGTGATTAAGCCTTGTTCTTCAGCCTTCCAAGATTATTTAAACTGGGATTTTTCGAGTTTCCAATCTTTTTATCAATTCGTAAGGTAAATAACAAAATCTTAGGAAAGTTTTTACATTCTTTCCTATAATTTAATAGTAACTTCCAGACATTTTTTTTGCAATATATATATAAATATATGTAATAACAAAAAAAATTCTAACTGTATGTTCTTTTCTTTTTTTTAATGGCGACGGTTTCTTATTTGAAAGTACGTGGGATTAAATGCACAGCCCCGTAGTCAAGTTTTTTTTTTTTCACGCCTTTTCTACACGTACAGTTATAGAATGTTCTGGAGATATTTAAAGCGACCTGGAATGGCTGACGAGGCTGACGTCATTTATTGGAAACTCCACCTTTCCAGAGGCTATAAAAGGACTCGCAAAAGAATATCGGGGTCTTTCCTTTAATTTAACGATGCAGTAAACTTCATACAAAAAGTTATTAGTAATTCGTTTTTATTTACTCCGGAAATATGATTTTTGTAACTGCTATTTCTCCTGACCAATAATAAATGGATCCTGTTTTTTAAACTTATCGTCTGATAATTTAAGCTACGACTACAGCTATGATTCTTCACCAATCTATTTATTCCGGAAAAAAGCTGGTACATCATATATATATATATATTGGAAATGTTTTAAAATCATAATATGAGCAAATGATAATTCATTAGCCAACCTGATGAATTAGTTCTGTAACTTAGTGCCTATTTAGGAATTTTGGAGGCAAGACTTAAACGTTGCTGAAATTCAAACCGTGGCTATTCTAGCTGACTACTCACATCACAGAACCAAAAACGCGAAATGGAATAATTCCCTAGCACACGGGTTGAAAAACCTGAATATAAAATGTCAAATTTTAGGAAAGTTTTCTAATAACACTGAAAAATTTGTGGATTTAAAAATTTGTGTCTGTCTTCGTCTTTTAAAGTGGGGGGGAGAAGGCGCAGGAGCTTATCTACCACCCCTTTAAATATCTCTTTAGGATAATACTTAATTTATATTTCCCCCATTTTGAAAATCTAATTTGTAAAAGGGATCTAATTTTTTCAACTTTTGTAAAATTAACTTCTTTATATTTGGTGTCTCATAGTAAAGCATTCGTATGAAATTTCTGGTTTTCTTGCCTTATGTTTCATGCACTTCTTTGGGTAGAATAGCTCAAAAGGCAAAAATATATTACTTCATATAACTACGTAATTTTAAATATAAAAAGTATTATTGTTTTAATTTTTGGTGCTCGGACAATTTTGATTTACTTTCTATACTTGTCAAAGTAAAACAAAAAACAATCTTAATCTATTTACTAAAAGCAGTGCTAATTTACTGTACAAGAAACTGCCTAGAAAAATACTGAACACAGTTGAAAATGCTTAAAAAATCGTCATAATTTGTTTAGACCATTTTTATTGTACGTCACAGAGAGAATTTTGAAATAAAAATATTCTTGGAAATTTTTTTATTGGTATTAACAATATTTGGCTAGAAATTTTCACAGCTTGACGTAATATTTATTCTAGAAACTTACCCGAAAAAGTTAAATATACGCGTATTATGTTAAAATTGAAACAATGCATGTTAAATGGTTATTACTACGTAGGTTGCATGAAAGCTATAATCTTGTTCTGTTTTAAATATTTATGAAACACTTTCATTTTAAGAAATTTTTACAGAAAAGTAAATAAATATTGTTTAATCATTTTCGTTGATTCAATGCTGATGGTTTCAAAAGTTACTATTCTTAATAAGAGAATCTAAAACGCCTCTTCGTTTAGAAGTTCCTTTTTACTATTTTCGGTTAATTCTAATTAAGATTAATTAATTAATTACTAATTAATTAATTTTTAGTTATTAATTCGGTTAATTAATAACTAATAATTATTATATTTAATGATTATTATATTTAATATTATTATAACTATTTATTGAAAATCAGTAATAATCTGAATTACTTTGATCCTTAAAACCCTTTCTGTTAATATTTCGAAAAAAACCCTATTAAATAGTTCGAAATATTATAACCCTGTTATAATATATCGAAAATTAATTGTCTTGGAAATACTTTGATTTCAGTTGCTTCAGAATTCAGACAATTTATAGGAATTTATTTTGAAATAATTAAGCTTATAACGTATTTCTCCCGCCTTCTTGGAATGCCTTCGTGGTATGGTGGCCTGCCCGCTGGGAGCGTATTCCAATGATCCGCAGTTCAATTCCCAGCGAAGGTGTTGCTAATTTTCCACTTCTCCTGCTCAAAAAAAAAAAAAAAAAAAAAAAAAAAAAAAAAACCCTAATGTTGGTCTTGTTGGAATCCGATTGTGTACCAATTGCCCTTGAAAGGCCATGTCCTTTCCCTTGACAAACTCAATAAACTCCTGGTGCAGCCTCGTGAGTCTCCAGGGAGCTTTTGCTGTAGTTAGAGGAGGGTGTAGAACACATGCCTGTTTACCTCTGTTAGACACCAGGCATTCCAGTCCTCCATAACCTACCTACCTACCTACCTTCTCACTGCCTGACATTCTATGACATAGACTGACAGTCATAATATTGCTGACAATTCTGCCATCTTCTTCGAATTAAACTGTACCCGCCAATGACCTTTCCTTCATTTTCCCATCCTCACTACTTTAGAATCTGTGACGTAGTCTGACAACCGTACTTGTGCTTGAGATTTCGCCGTCTTGTTGGAATCGGAATGCGTACGCCAGTTGCCTTTCCTTCACATTCCCGCCCTTACTGCCCGAGAATATGTGCCATAGTCTGACAACAGTACTTGTGCCTGCTATTTTGCAGTCTTGTTGGAATGAAATTTATCACGCCGATTTTCTTTCCTTCATTTTTATTCCCTCGCTACTTGAGAAATTGTGACATAGTCGGTTTGATTGAAAGCTTTCCCTTCCACAGTACACAACTGTATCTGTGAACGGTTTATGGTGTACTAATTTCTGACGTCTAGATTTCCTCAAATGTAGCTGTGCCACATATGAGCAAACATATTCTTCATGGAATGGTAACTCAAACTAGCAGATACAATATACGCTCCAGTTACAGTTTTACTGCAATTAACGAAAGTGTTTTAAAACGATGTGTTATGCAACTGGAGCAAATTAGAATTTTTTATGAAGTTTTATATTTGTAATTTTTTAATATTAAAATTAAACTGAAAATTTTATTCATAAATTCTTCTTTGGTATGCTAGTCTGCAATAAAGAACCTTCTATTTCAAGAGCTTATTTTTTCCTAAATTTACGTTATTGTTTAATATGGCAAATAGCTCTTGGCCATATGTACAAAGTGGTATTATCAGTTAATAGCCCTTACATAGAAATGCCGAAACCTTTTTTGTAAATAATATTAAAACAATGGGAAAACATTAAATTAAAATCATAATTACTCTGCAATGCTAACCTTTCAAAACGGATGAACTGCGGAAGAGCTTACAAAAGTTTTTGTAGGAGCCTATTAGAGAGAATAGAGAGAATTTACGAATGCTGTTCGTGATATTAAAGCAGATCATGTTGATGTTTACAGGAAGCGAGTTAAAAAGGTCGGCTTTTGCATGAGAATTTGAAGAACTCAAAGAACTTTTGAGTCTTTCTTTTCCTTTCTGCAAACCGCATTCTAATACATCGCCCTGATTCTAAGTTACGAATTTATGTAATAATAAAGGCCTTTTTCGAACACCCTGTAGAAGGATAATTTAGAATAAAGTTTCCAAATCTCATTTTTCATGAGCTAAATCTCGAAATATTGCAGATGCTCAGTATATATCCTTTTACCACGAAATTTCTTCTAATTAAATCTTCACTTTTAGAAACCTTTAATTGATTCATTTTCTTTTCCCGCTATATCATTATTGTTATCTCAGGGCCAGCCACACCTATTAAATCAAAATAAATATGTTTACTTGCTTTGATGAAAACCTATTGCGAAACAGGATCATTAGTAAATCAATATCTTTTCTCACATCATAACGGAAAGGGAATTAAGGCAATTGTTGCACTTAGACTGCATTGACAATTAACTTTCTGTCATGTTTACCTTTCAAGCAATGCGTCAGATTGCTGATATAACTGACGGTTGATAATTATGTGGTACAACGTACATTTCCTTGCTGATGGAGGTTGATACACTGCTTAGGATTGTTTCATCTATTGCATAATACCATTAATCAAAATATTAAGTTTCTAAATTCCTGAAATATTTTTCTGTTGAAAGGAAAATCCCTAATGAATATAGTTAGGGATTTCTCTCACTACCTGCAGCTTTGCCCACACCTTTTCCGTTATAAACAGAACCGGCCTTCCCCATCTTCGAATCAAGGTCGATTGCTGATTACACCGTAGGAAATTTAGATCAAGGTCCTGAAGAGGGAACTGACTTTTATTCACTCTAAGATGGGAGGGGGGCAAGATGAAGATTGTAAACTTAATATGCGGATGATGCAAGATGGGGGGAGGAGATTCTGCCCGTTAAGGATGACAGAAGAAAGTTTTGTGCACGTGACTGGCTCTTGACCAATGACCACATAATGCGTATCAATCTCAAGCGTTAGTATAAATTCAGAAGATTTTTCTGATGAATCTGTAGAAATAGTTGCTCTCGTTGAGTACAGTCATACCAGGAACATGAAGGTAAGTTAGCCTTTGAGATTTTGAGATATCTGTTGCAAGAACTGCTTCCTGAATCAAGCAAGCATTTAAGCAGTTCTTAGATACGATGATTTCTACGTGTTACAAAAGGGATTTAAATTTCCGATTATTATATTATTTTAATACTTAATAACAACGTTGCGACATTCTTTTATTTATGAATATTTTGAATAGAATTGATTTCACTTTCAGTTTGAAGGGAGTAGGAAATTCGAATGAAAGCAAGATTGCGTCATCTAATTTTCGAACACGTATTGAAAAGATACTGAATTTATTCAAAAGAGACTAATTCTAAATTGCAAAATGCACTTTAAGGTATACAATCTAATCTAAATGGAGACTTTTAACATTTGAGATTTTGAGATATCTGTTGCAAGAACTGCTTCCTAAATCAAGCATTTAAGCAGTTCTTAGATACGATGATTTCTACGTGTTACAAAAGGGATTTAAATTTCCGATTATTATATAATTTTAATATTTAATAACACCGTTGCTACATACTTTTATTTATGAATATTTTGAATAGGATTGATTTCACTTTCAGCTTGAAGGTAGTAGGAAATTCGAATGAAAGAGGATTGCGTCATCTAATTTTCGAACACAGTATTGAAAAGATACTGAATTTATTCAAAAGAGACTTTAATTCTAAATTGCAAAATTCACTTTAAGGTATACAATCTAATCTGAGACTTTTAACATTTGAGATTTTGAGATATCTGTAGCAAGAACTGCGTCCTCAATCAAGCAAGCATTTAAGCAGCTCTTAGAGACAGTAATTTCTACGTGTTACAAAACGGATTTAAATTTTCGCTTATTATAATATTTTGATATTTAGTAACAACATTGCTACATTTTTTTATTTATGAATATTTTGAATAGAATTGATTTCACTTTCAGTTTGAAGGGAGTAGGAAATTCGAGTGAAAGAGGATTGCGTCATCTAATTTTCGAACACAGTATTGAAAATATACTGAATTTATTCAAAAGAGACTTTAATTCTAAATTGCAGAATTCACTTTAAGGTACACAATCTAATCGAAATGGAGACTTTTGAAAATAAAATTAAATATAATTTTATTAAGTGCTGGATTTACTTTTATACAAACGGCAAAAATGGAATTTAAATTATAATTTTAAAACGTCTAAGAATAATTTTTTGCAATTAAATGTAAAGGTTATGAATATGAGTGACAAATTTGCAATTATTGAATTGTTTTATCCTATTGTGGAGAAACATAAAAATACTTTTCCAAACTTAGCGTAATTAATGGAGAATTCGTTAATTAGAACTACTGTTTACAAGAATGAATGATTATTCTCGGCTTTATATCGCAAAAATTACTTGTTTGTTTAATTATGGCAAAATAGCATTTTAGCATAACAATAACTGTACTAAACTCTCATTTTAGTTATATTACCCTTTTTTAACAAGAACTATTTTTAAATGTTAATAAATTAAATTTATAATAACTTATATGAATGCATAATGAAATATTCTATTTGATTAAAGATAAATTGAGTGCAGAAAGAAAATTGTTTAGAATAATTTATTTAATGAATAGAAACTATTTTCATGAAGGACGTTTAATCTAAACTATAAATTTATTTCAGAAAGCAGTAACATTCATAAATTTACAAATTTTTAAATTACTAAACGATATATACTCTTCATTTGGAGAATGAATTAAATTCATTAATTAACTAAAGGAGCAGGCAGTACTATTAGAGCAGATATACAGTTATTCTCTCATATAATGATGCAGCAATGCGAAAGTGGACGGGTTTATTCTATGAGTATTTCTTTCTTATTTTGCTCCTTTCATGTATAACAATTATAACTATGTGTATTAAACTTTCCCAGAGTTTTGAGTTTACATGAGCGGCTAGTTTATATTCAGCATCAATTTTCTGATTCGATGCGTATTATTTCAGCTGCAAAAATTTTTTTAATACGACATAACTTCATTTATTCAGGGAAGGGAACATTTAGAGTGATATATACTTTCAAAAGTAAAAAATATGCAAGCACGCGACGTAAAATTTGTTTGAATTTTTATCTTCATTTTATAGTAAATTAATCTAAAGAATTGCATTTCTTTTTAAGGCTCTCATTTTGTTCGCTGTCGTGGTTGCGGTACGAGGTACCGCTATACCAGTCGCCATTGCTGAAACAGGAGCGAGTGCACAATTCAGAAGTGAAGACGTAAGTATAAATATTTATTGCATTTAATTTCCAGAATTCCAGCCTAATTCCCAACTAGCATTTTATGTTCATATTCTACGCAAAATTATATACAATAAAGTATCTACAAATCATCGCATGACGATAACATCGCAGACATGTTTTTTTTCCAGGTTTTAATAATTGTAAATGGATATCCCCATAATGATTTGTGAGTGCAAGATATAAAGAAGGATATGTTTTACTTACATATTTTTTATTAACTAATAAATTTTTACTTAGAAAGTAAGAAGGAAACGTAAGCATAGAAAATTAATGCAACTTATAGCACTTAATAGAATTTTAAACCGACATAGTTAACTAACAAAGACCATTAATAAATCATTTTTATAAAGTTTTTACAGGTGGTTTTTCATGAAAAGTATAATCTATAAGTTGCATTAAATTTTCTATGCTTGTTTCCTTCTTACGTTTTCAGCAAAATTTTATTAGTTAAAAAAAATGTGAAAATAAAAATTATCCTTCTTTACATCTTGCACTTACAAATCATTATGGGAATATCCATTTAAAGTTATTAAAACCTGAAAAAAACATGTCTGCGATGTTATCGTCATACGATGATTTGTAGCTACTTTATATTTTACCACGATATTTTCGACGACGATGTTTTTAAACTGCGAAGTTTTTGAACCGCTTTATTTTCGACGTCGATGTTTTGTATCACGATGTTTTAGAACTGCGATGTTTTCTCTTTGCGATGTTTTCTCCCACGATGTTTTGTAGCACGACGTTTTCACCTTGCGTTGTTTTCTCCGCGATGTTTTTGCTGCGATGTTATCGGCGGACACCGTCTCATCTCAGTTCGATCATATCAATTTTCAGTTTTGTACAACAGATGGCTTTCTTAACAAAACTTTCTTTATCTTTTTATTTGAACGTGTTTTTGTGTTTGCTTTATTTATTAAATATCACGTTATTGGTGCTTACGCCACATTCAGTTCAACAGCAAAATCGCAAAATATGTAAAAACTGCATATCTTTAGAGTATTCTCGTGAATATTCTTTAGACATTTTCTTGTGCTAGAGATAAAAATGTTTATATCGTACAGTGTTATCACTCTTCGCTAAGTCTGTAAATAGAAAATTCGTTAAAGTTTAACAAAATATGAAATTGATAATAAAACCAATTTTAAATTCAAATTTCGGTCTTCCAGGTGCCCATGTTCGGGTGGAAGACTAAATTATTGAAAATTTGATGGCTCTAGGTATTGTCGTTTTCCCACAGTGCGAGAAACATACATACATTCATGCAGATTCTTCATTATTTAATTTCATTAAATATAATACAAGGCAATAATATTTGGTGGCAACAGTATGGAAAGTGAAATGGCGTTTTCAGAGATTCAACGCAAAATGCCATTTCGAGATTAAAAGCCCGTTCCTTTAGGGCTAATAATAATTTCAGTAATACTTCTAAATAATTACTGATAATTCACTTTTGTTTAATTAGGATTTGTTTAATCTGATAATCACTTTTGTTTAATTTCACACAATTAAGTTTTAGGTGCTTATAACGAGCATATATATGGCTTGTTAAAACCTACAGTATGAAGGAGAGTCAATTCTGAACTGTTGAAAAGGATTGAATTTAAATTACTGTCGATAAAAAATGGAAAGAGGGAAATTTACATAATAATTATAAATTTCTTTGAGTTATTACGACACAAGTTATATATTATTTTTCTGTGCCTCTAAATTTCATATTTGCCAGTAATTCCTCCTCCAAATTAAATTTCCTCACATGGTTTATGGCCAAGTTTCGAACTTTAATACAATGGGATTTTACAAATTAGGTTCTAGTAACTGCAGTGCAAAAGCTTGCTTTAAGAGAAGCAAATACGCATATAAAGAACTTCCTAATTTATTAGGAATATAAATTTAAACGCTGAAAGGTTTATAACTTGAAAATTGCATTTTTTAAAAATCATTCGGTCACGCGAAATTTATATTCAGTATGTTTCATTGGTAGTAAATACAAGTAAATTCGAATCGAAGGTACAAATGAGCTAAATTACTGTTTTCGAATAGAGATATAAAGCTCATTGTTTCAAAAAATAAAATTGCTATTTAAAATGGCGGATAATCTACGATGGACTGGCAGCATATTGTATCTGAAAAGTGCTAAAAATTTATTTAATTTTGCTGTAATAAAATTGTTGATACTATTTTACTACGGATAGTGTAATCTTCGTTGCCTCTGTGTCAAAACATTAGGACTGATCTAAGAGAAAAAAAATCGGATCTAAGAATTACAAATTTTAGCAGTTTTCTTAATTTACGTAACTTACGCACTTACATTTTCTTTTTCATTTTTTTCATTTTTTAAAATCAGATTTTGGATTTTGACGGATTTTAGCATTTCAAATAGCAAAAGATCTTTGTTTTGAAAATTTCCAGTAATTTAAGTGAAATTTCAAAGTAAAATATACAGCCTTATTATATAATATTCGTCCTATTCTGCTAATTAAGAGTATACATAAATTTATCATTTCAGCACGAATAGAAAGAGCCTTGACAAGGTTTTGAAAAAAATTTAAAATCCTGCAGTAGGGATATTAGGCTGCATTTCAGGGAACTTAAAACGGGATTTAATTCTTTTTATGGCCATGTATCAAACATATCCGTTAAATACATCGGTCTATATCGTTTGTGCTTTGTGTAGATTGCCACAACTGCTGTGCTGAGACAATGCTTATGCTAGATATATAAAAAAGTGAAATTAAATTAACGATATAATTAAACATTATGCAAATTAATTGTAGTCGACTACTGACTACAGAAATAAAAATACAGTTTTAAATTTTAAAAAAAGAAATCAGAGAGCTATTCTAATTATATTAAGTCTGTTGTTATGTTGATTATACTGATATTATTCCGTTAATCGTTTTAATAATTAATTTTTAATTTATACATCCATAAAAATAATTAATAACATTTTAAACGTAGTGAAATGCATGAAATTCATCGAGGAATTAAGGATAAAGTATAAAGTAGCTAGTAAGATGTTTCAGTTTTTCATAAGCTTTTATGAAATGTGTAAGCATTTTTGTTGAAAAAGAAATTTCCATAGAAATCGTGATTCGAATCAGATTAAAAATATAAATCAGATTAAAAATTGAAAAGTTATCATATGGAAAATGTTACCCTCGTTGCAATGACATTGCATTTTTATGAAATGGAAATTGTAAATAAGTTTTTAAGTTAATTTTTCCTGGTAGTTATGAAGATAATATACAGAATAATATATTTCTAGTCTACATTCTATATTTGGGTATATTCTTTGTCTAATGAAAATACAAATTTGTCCAAAAATTTCTTTTTTCAATACTAAAAGAATAAAATTTGAACTCAAATATTCAGCTAAGAAATTGGTTTCATAGAATAAGTATCCTGCATTTAAATTTTTTTCTATTAAATAACCAAAGAAAGATTACGTTCACTTTATAAATATCTAAAATTAATTTACTAATAAAAATCTACTTAATCTATCTCTTCTAGCAGTGTCCATTAAGAGGGAGTGTATTAGATAAATCTTAAAGATATAAATTTTTAAGCGTATTAAATAAACCTTAAAGGTATAAATTCTTTTTAATTGCATTAAATAAACCTTGAAGTCTTTCACTAAAGCTGCACTTGATAAAAGAATGTTAAAATAGTAGAAATTTTGAAAGAAAATTAAAACTTTCTTAAGGTTGTTGGTCAAAGTTTTAATTCTAACTTCAAAAGCTCTAGCTAAGGAAATCTCAAACTAAATAAATTTCATATCTACATTTTAATGAATTTTTTCTTTCATTATCTACATTTTCATGCATTTTTCATGCACTTCATGCTTTTTTTCTTATATCAATACTCCCTACTTCAACACGAAATGCCAAATTACTTTAGCCATAGGGAAAATTATAGTAACTAAAAATAGTCAGAAATTTATTTTTGGGAAGTACCATTTTTGTATACAAAATCTAATATTAAATAAATATAAATTTTGGAAAATAGTTTAAAAAAAGGACTAATTAAAGGAATAACTATCAGCAATGACGTCTTCAAAAGACTTCTTCCCGAAGAACAAGAAAAACAGTGACATTATTTCAGCAGAGAAGTTGTAACTCAGGAAAAAGTATCTGCTGAATATAATGCTCAGCAGGAAAGTACTAGTAACAGATGAAAGTGCTATTTTTCATTTGATTAAACTAAAAACGATATATTTTAACTCGTTCTTCATACAACTGAAGAAGTATCATTAGCATATTGAAAGCGGTGACTTGTTCTTCTCTTTCTTGTGTCTAAAACTAAAATGCTGTCTATTATACATCCATTAAAATAGCAGCATAAAAGTATATGCAAAAGTCTTATTACTTTAACTGATCTGCTGCATTTTGAGAAAATGTTTCGCCTAATGCAACTACATTCTTTATTTTAACGTATCATAGCTGTTAATTTAATTTTGTGCAAAACTGATAAACATCATGCATATTTTCAGAATCTTGGAAATTATAACTTCGGCTACAATGAAGATCACACCTCTGGTGGAACCTTCAGGAGAGAAGCTGGTGATGCTCATGGAAATGTTGCTGGCTCTTATGGCTTGAGAGATGCTGATGGACGCATTCGCATCGTTAATTACATTGCTAACGATGATGGTTTCAAGGCTGATATCCAAACCAATGAACCTGGTGTGGAGCCAAAAGATCCTGCAGACGCAACCATCAACAAAGCAGAGTCTGTCATCGTGCAGTCTGCTGTTGCAGTTCCAGCTCATGCTCCAGTAGTTGCCATCCCAGCTGCTGAACCCGTGGCTTTAAAGACGGAACAAGTAGCAATTTCATCTCCTGTATTTCCCCCAGTATCCGCCGTTCCTGTAGCCAAAACCGTTTCTGAACCTGTTGCAGTGAAGACTGAGCAAGTGTCCTATTCTGCTCCCGTATTCCCAGCTGTCTCTGCAGTTCCGGTCGCTAAAAGTATAGCTCAACCAGTCGCCTACTCTTTTCCCCAACCAGCTGCAGTTCCAGTTGCCAAATCTCATACTACCACAATTACAGCTGCAGAGGCTCAACCCGTAGTCTATTCCTTCCCAGAGCCAGCTGCTGTACCAGTAGCTAAATCTGTTACTACAGTGACAGAAGCAAAACCCGCCGCTTATGCATTTCCAGCACCTGCCGTACCCGTAGCTAAATCCGTCACAACAGTGACAGAAAGCAAGCCTGTTGCGTACGCCTTTCCAGAACCTGCTGCTGTTCCTATTGCCAAATCTATCGCCGCTGCTCCCATAGCCGTAGCTGAGGCAGCTCCTGTTGCCTATTCTTTCCCAGCTCGTGCAGCTGTGCCAGTGGCCAAATCCTCTTCCCTCGCATATGCAGCTGCCCCTGTTGCTCCCATAGCATATGCTGCACCTGCCACATCCAAATATTCTTATTCCAGTCAAGTTGTCAATCATGCTCCAGCTCACTATGCAGTAAATTACGCTCACAGTCCCATTGCCTACGCCCCACGTTATGCAATCAACCCATATTTGAACTCCCTCAGCTACGCAGCACCTTATTACAAGTCACTGTACTCCCCAGTTGTTGCATCTTTTGCAGGTCCTGTACCCTATTTCAATAACATCGAATACCACGGTTACCCAGTTGTCAAGAAGTAAGACTTTGTAACATTTTATAAAAGTTTGTGTCCGACTTTCGAGTCCCGGTGATTTTTGTTCCTTACCTTCACTTTACTTTCATTTATCTGTAAAGTTAATGTCTGAATAAATGTACTTAATTTAAGAATTCTTGTGTTTCATTGTCGATTGATGAACTGCATAGTATCATATTCATATAGCCATATTTATATAGCCATATTTAATTAAATAATTCTAGTGAACAAAAAAAAAAAAAAAAAAAAAAAAAAAAAGAGAGAGAGACAGTATTTTCGGAATGTTGTCCATTACACAAATGCGTATTTAAAATGAATTATATAGCTTAGTCAAACATGCGAGCTCAGAATATTGCAGAATGCATTATGTTACTTTCATTTATTTACATATTTCAGAACTCTTGAATAACGTTGTGTAGTAGAATTGGATACATTATACGATGGTAATGCTAATCAAAATGTTACATTTATCACACTGTTCTAATGTTATGACAAAATATTCCCCCACATCCCGAATCGTGGGATCTAGCAGTTAATAGGTGGCGCCCTCTACTAAGGCCGGAAGTGGTGGTCAGTTTATTACGGAGGTACCTAATAAGTGGGCTACAGCTGCCTCCTGTAAAGAGATGAATAGAAGAAATTAATGCCTTCTCCAGATTCGAGCCTGAATATTTCGGTACGTCAATCAGAATCATTAACCGCTTTCCCATCTGAGCGGTTTTTATGATACAATATAAAGTCATCAAAGTTACTTAGATTTTTAAAAATATTAATTAACGCATTCAATTAGACAAAATTTATATAAACTATTAAAAATTCAAGAAATCTATCTGAAATTGAACGTTAGATGCATATATATCAGAGATAAAATTTTGACAAATGATTTAATTACAAAGGTTGTAAATCAACTAGTTACGATTAACGCTTAAAATTTGTAATTAGAGGGCTGAAAAATTTCTTGAAATGCCAGTATTTTCTTAGATTTATTACATTTACCCCATCATATTACAATATTACATTAATTAATTATATTTACTTATTTTACATTAGATTTTTATATTTATCCCCATCTATGTACGGTTTTCCTACGGTGTGTACAATATTACTTACAAACTTTTGATTTAGAGTAGCAGAGTATAGAGACTGGATGGGTAGCAATGTAAAATTTAAAATTAACAAAATTAGAAGCAGTGAAAGAAATTATTGCCGCTGACTTCTTAAAAATATATAATACTTTTTGTAAATGTATAGTATCTTTGCGGCATGGGGGAAACTTTTAAATATTTGGCGAGGCGTCCTCTCGTGTGGTTTGGTGGAAGAGGAGAGAGATGGGAAACCCTCGGACTACTTTCCTAGCTGCTCTTCCTCAATTCTAGTGGAAAGAGATGTCTAACTTCCTTGAGACTCTGGCAATCATTCTTCCATGAAATTCATGGACAAGACAACACCAGCATTGCTAAATCACTTAATGCACTGTTTTCATCTGCTGAGGCTTTTCCTTAGAATTCAGTCTCATTTTCATTCACGAAGAGCTAAAAAGAAGCAATTCAGATTTCAATTATTCAAATTTCTTACTTGGCGTGGCAAAGTACGTTATTTTATTCTAACAGAATACTGAACTTTTCATTTACTGAAAAAAATCAAATTATTGCTTTATATTACTTGGATCCTTTGTTTAGTAATATTTTCCAGCCATCCATTTAAGAATAGATATTTATGCTGTTATAAAAAGAGAGCAAACATTAATTTGGAGTTTTTAACATTCCGAGCGTTACGAGTATAGCCCTGAAATTTCAAAGTTCCTTAAAATGTCATGAATAAGTGGTATTTTCTTGATTTTAATTAAAAAATGAATCTCTCATTTTATACCTTGATTCCTATTCTTCGAATATACATCCAAACCGAAATCAAATACATTAAAAAGCTAGCAGAAATTTTCATTTGTAATGAATATAGAAGACAGTCTTCTACACAGAATTTTCCGGCCGTAACGCTGAGAGGGTTAAAATGATAACAGAAAGAAATTTCAGCTTAAATTCACAATAGTATTTCTCATTCTGTAAAATAACTTTTTTTTAGCAAGCGCTAACTATTGAAAGGTTATAGCTTTAGTACTTTCATTCGCGTTTTACTATTATAAGTATTACAACCCCGAAACCAAATGTTATTATTATAAAAACTGTCTAACAGTCTTTCTTAATAATATTTTAATATGATATCCATTTGCTTTATGGAGAATATCAAAAAAGGAATGTTATAAGACTTGAGAACTAATAAAATCTTAATTATTCTAAAATTAATGGAATTTTTATCATAAAGCTGTACTCAAATTTGTGATTGTAAAATATCTCTAAATATATGTGCTTTAAAGATGAGTTCAGATGAGTTTCGTTACGAGACTTAAATTTAATGAAAAAGAAAATGAAATTAATCCTTATTTTTAGGGAAAACGCATAAATGCTTATTCTTTATTTGGTTGGTTCGTTTGTTTTAATAATGACAAAACACGCGACGATTATTTGCCTAAGGAAAGGGATGCCTTCGTAGAGGAATTTCTAAGGAAAACTAGCTTACATACATGTTGCACATGGCAAAAACCACAAAAACGCCCATTCAACCAGCCCCCGTTTTTTGGGAATCGAACCTCGGACCGAACTGCCATTGTTTAGTAACTTTGCCACTCGGTAGCTGGTGGGCACATTCTTTATTTGGAATCGAATTTTTGTGAACGAATGAAATTTGGAATCGAATTTTTTTTAATATTACGCCTTGGAATTTAACTCGTAAGAGTTGAATGTCTAAAAATAGGCTTCCACGAGTGTCGGCTGTCCTAATTAAAACTGCACATGAAAGATTGATAGAAATATGCGTTAAAAGAAAACGAATGAAAAGTTCCATAATGTTAAGTATAAGGTAAGTATACGTTCTTTTAACAGCATCCAAAGTAATATATATGTTACCGTGAATGATCGAAATTGGAGAATGTCGACTTTCACCGGAGAATGTCAACATTCACCAAATACGTCGGTGAAAGATCGAATATTTCTTTACATTCTTGTACATTCGGACCCTCACCGGTGCATGTCGACAATCACAGATATGCTCTGGTGTAGGTCGAAAAGAGAGGAGTATATGTACACGCTGCCATTCCAAAAGGAAGTGTTCCACAAATAAATGCAGTTGTAAAAGCAGCGGTCTCTTGTGCGATTCAAAGTGTCATAATAGTTTAAGTTGTTGCAATAAATAAGATTGGAATCACATAATTTGGTAAGTTTATAACTTCTATTATTTTCCTTTCTTTTTTTGAATGTACTGTGTATTTTAAGTTCTTATTCTGAGTCTCAAGTGCGTTTTTTGCGAATGAATTACGGAGAAGGAAATATAATATTCTTATATGTTCAACATTCACCATTAGTACATGGTGAATGTCGACATTCACCGGTGTAAGTCAGAAATAAGAGTATTTGGAAAATATTTCGGACATACACCAAGCGACTATGTGAATGTTGACATTCACCGGTGAAAGTCGACATTCTCCAGATTTCGGTGTTTCACCGTAACATATATATATTTGCTTTCTTCAGAGCTTATATGTAAAGTTTTAGGATCAATGAGGAGGTCTTACGAGTCTTTAGTCTTATATTATGTACAATGGTTTAAAAGTTTTTTTACTCGATTCTTTCATTCAAAGTGCTTTTATGCATAGGTTTTTTTGGTACAAACAGTTGCGTGCAATATATGAACCCATTCGAGATTCTTCTAAGGATAGTTTTCGGTGGGCCTAATGACAAACAAGGATATTGGCCATTTTTTCGAAGATAAAACTAATATGAACTGTACCTAGATGTCCAAAAGTGTACCTGGATGTCCAATGCGTACCTGGATATGTCCAAAAGTGCTTCGTTCAAGTCGCTATTTCCAGAGATTTCGCATATCGAGAAAACTTCAAATCACTTAAATGTGTGGAAGAATGTGTGGAAGAGTATTAAAATAGTAAACGTATCCTATATTTTAAGATAGGAATCCCCAGAAGTTCAAATGAAATAGATCCTCATTTTCCGAAGGTGACAAATGACAGAGAACCTTTGCGGATGACATTTGTAAGCCGGTATTTCTCCCGCGCGCCACACTAGCTGTAGTCTTGACACTTCTCTTGAACCCGTAAGAAACCTTACTGAGAGTTCATTACACTAAACATCTTCCTTTGATTCTTGGCAGAAATGAAGTTCGCAATGGAAGAATTGACAATTCTGAGAATCTCAAGAAAAGAATCATGCAAAAATGTGCAAGTGTTGTTCCGATAGATGTTCTGAATGGAATACGAACCGAAACAAATATCGTTAGGATGTTTGCAAGGATGTTAACAATGTGAATACTAAAATTTTATAAGGTATTTTCCCCCACTTTCCTCTTTCTATTTTCCCCTTCCTGCCTTCATGGAAGTACACGCAATGTGTATACCAGAGGTCCTTGAATTCGAATCCTACGAAGGCATTAAAAACTTTTCACGTTCTAGCTCTTCAGCTGGAGTTCACTCTACAGCTTGGAGTCCAAACTAAAAGTGTTGGATGATAATTCGTTACCACCAGGGTTTAGCGGTTGGGTCTCCTTATCCCCAGCGTCCCTTTGACAAGGGGAATATATAAGGTATTTTCTCCCTTCTGTCTTCTTTATTGTTACATTGTTGTGTATCATTAGATTTGGTTTAAGGCATAGTCTCTATTCTCCCCTAAACTATAGCAATGGACAAAATAGTATATTCAAATAACAGTAATGGTTCATTTTTTCGAATGCTTGAATTAGCAAAATAAATAAAATTTATTAAATGGCAGATAAGTCTGCAATACACAAAATGTTCCAAAACTACCACCTCAAAATAAATCACAAGGGGCTTAAAGGAATCGATATTGATAATTTAATCGAAATTAAAGATTACATTGACATTGACATTAAATACATTAACATTGACATTAAAGATAACAACCAGAATAACAGTGATGATGATTTGAGTTAAAACTATTATGGTTATCTTCTTCCATTCACGGATACGCTAGAGGTAGAGGTAGAAATGAAAGAGGCACTGGTCCGTTTCCATTGGTTTACCAGGTATCGCCTCTATCCACTAACCATCTTGAGCAGCCAACCGCTGCTGGGTACATCCGCATAAAACATTCGACCAGGCGCCATTCTGCAATATTACTTTCTTTGCTACAATGTTACTTGGTACACTGATCAAATTAATTCGGTCTTACTTGTACAGTAATAGATAAAATTTAGTCCTAAAACAATATAGACTTAATGTAGTCCTAATTATAGTCTAAACACTATCCTAATACAAATACTTTTGAATAAATAATACAATCTTAATTTAATTAATAATACCGTATATACCCGCGTATAAGTCGACCCCCCCCCCACTTCGACATAAAATATACGTTGAAAATAAGAAATCCACGTATAAGTCAACCCCCCCTCCACTTCCGAAATAGATCGAGAAACTTGGAAAACATTTATTTAAATACTACATTTATAGAACTCTTCTGTCGTCATTGGCTCGTCATCATACATATTTTCAGTCTCGAACTCTGTATTGTTACAATCACTACTAGAGCCTTCGTCGTCATTTTCCCTTTCAAAAACAGTATCATCTTCCGCGCCGTCTAGTTCGTTGCTAATACAACATTTTTTAAATGATTTTATAATCATTTCAGAGGTTATTTCGTTCCAAGCATCTTTAACCCACTGAGCAGTTAATGTAATATCAAGCATTTTAATGTTGCCTCCCTTTGTAAATGTTGGTCGACCGGAACTAATCTCCTCTGCCCAATATTTTCTAACATTTACTTTGAAGGGCTTATTGAGGCAGACATCTAGGGGTTGAATGACGGATGTCAATCCTCCCGGAATTACGGAATTCCCGGAATTTGTCACTTCTTCAGAAAAGTGTCCACGAAAAGAATCGTATACTAAATCGTATACTGTTTGGTGCGTTGGCGTAAACAAAACCATGGCGATTCATAAATTTAGTGCACCAATGTGTTGATGCACGAAACGTGTTTGGAACACCATACTGATCGGTTGTTCGGGGGCCGAAAATTCTTTGGTTTAATCGAAACTTACTCTAGTTAAAGTATGAAACTCTGTGATTAGTTTGTCACATAATTTAAGTCATGAAATTACTTCAAGTAAGTGACTTATTTGATAAGTCGTCCAATTTGAGTGCGGGAAGAAAACAACTGCATTATATAAAGAAATTTTTGAACTTCCGATTCTTTTTATTGCCCCGCGTATAAGTCGACCCCCCAATTTGAAGTCTTTTTTTTTTTTTTTTTTGTCCAAAATATCTCGATTTATACGCTGGTATATACGGTACATAAAATAAAATGCAATAATAAATGTAAATAAAATGCAACAATAAATGTAGTCATAAACCATATTTAATTTAAGAACTATTGTTGGTTCGGTTTGATTTATTTGATTACTGCAAAGCACTCGAGGGCTATAGTGGAGCACTTTCCAAGGATCTGGTTTATTAAAGCATGGCAAAGCACTCGAGGGGTATCTGTGTCTAACGGGAAGGAGACTTTCTTGGAGGGCATTCTAAGGGAAACTGGTTTGTATACACGTTACACATAGGGAAAGCTATAAAAACGCCCATGTAGACAGTCCTTTTGCTGGGATTAGAACTAAGCATGGCAAAGCACTCGAGGGGTATCTGTGTCTAACGGGAAGGAGACCTTCTTGGAGGGCATTCTAAGGGAAACTGGTTTGTATACACCATTTACACATACGGAAAGCTATAAAAACGCCCATGTAGACAGTCCTTTTGCTGGGATTAGAACCCTACACCGAACTACTAATGATAAGCCACTTTACCGCTCGGCCGCTGGTGGACTAAGAACTATTGTATTATGCAAATGATACTATTAGTCTTAGCAGTTTAATGTACTTTTATGTTACTTGACACAAGTGCGTATTTTCACTTGTTAGTTTGTTTATGGTGTAGTAACGTGTGGCCCCAACTTGTCAGCAACTGTGGTAGTGACTGCTACGAAATGTAAATTTACACAAACACGTAAGAAGGGTTTAAAGCCCTTTTTATTCCACTTTAAAAATAACAGCTGCGTCCACTTGACGCTCACAAACTAGGCCGACCCGGCGGTTTAACAGAAACAGAAATGTAAAACTAAAAAATAATGACTGGATGAATAAATAGCTAGGTCACTACCTACGAGGCTCTGAGAGCTTAACTAACCTAACCGCGTTTTAAAATACAGCTGAGATTCAGCGAGCTTACTAATTAAGCAGTTGGAGGATTCAGCAAAACTGCCCAGATAGGCACACAGGCCGACACGCGCGGTTCTTAAATTTCTACCTAGCAACCTTCACGTTCACGATTCAAGAAAGCACACCTACAAACTCGTTTCGCACCTATTTAAACTCAACTTACTTCTGCTAAATTTGAATATACTGCGCGCTCTACTACAATTTACTAGCATTGAGAATATAGCAATACTCTAGCATTGAGAATTCTAGGGGAAAGTAAAGGCTTGACAGGAAAGATAGCTTAAAGTAAATGTTAGTTAAAATAAATATAAACCCTACAATGGTATTGATGATTTTGTTGACTAGTGGAGTTTTAACGTATTTAAGGTCTTTTAAATATCCAATCAGTATTTTGAAGATGTATTAGATGAAATTTCTTGATCATTGGACACTGTAAGACGTAGTGGTCTGGGTCTTCCCGTTTACCACACATGCAAATATTAGAAAAAGAAATATTTCTGTCTAAGAAATATTTTGGGAAGGGCCATAAACTAACCATGGATAAGAAGCGGGGTGGAATTTGTTAGTTTCTCTGAAAACTTTTAAAAGAAATCGCGTTTCTCCTCTCTTTTGACTTGGAGTGCCTTTCTTGTTGACAATTCTCCCGTACTGTTTTCTTCAATTTGTAATTTACAGGGGTTGGACAAAAATATGGAAACACCTTTAAAAAAACATGTTTCTTTGCTTAATATGGTGTAGGAAACCCGTTGGCATCCAAAACAGCTTGCAGTCTTCTCAGAATGGATAAATACAGTTCCTGTATGTTTGCCAAGGGAATATTATACCATTCTTCCTGCAAATCGGTGGCAAGTTCAGATAACGATGTTGGCGGTGGATAACGAGAACGCACTTTCCGTTCCAATGTAGACCACAAAGGTTCGATAATATTCAGGTCTGGTGACTGTGGTGGCCAGGGAAGATGGGACAACTCATCCTCGTGCTCAGAAAACCAGCCCTGGACAATGTGAGCTGTATGAACAGGGGCTTTGTCGTCTTGGAAGACACCATCACCATCGGGGACAAAGTTTGTACCATGGGATGAACTTGATCGGCCAAAACGTTCACATAAGTCTTGGCAGTCATGTGCCCTGACACAGTTATCATGGGGCTAGCAGAAAACCACGATATGGCTGCCCAAACCATAAGAGAACCACCGCCATGTTTCACTCTTGGCAACAAGCAGTCTGTATTATAGGCTTGAGATGGCGTTCTCCAGACGTAAACTCGGCCAGAAGTGGGAAACAATGTGAAAGAAGACTCATCAGACCATATTACTCGCTTCCACTGCTATATAGTTCAGGCTTTATGACTTAAACACCACCTTTTCCTGTTACTGGCATTAGCATCACTGATGAGTGGCTTCTCAATTGCAGCACGGCCAGCAATTCCCTGTTTATGAAGCTCCCTTCTAATTGTTTTGGTACTCACAGGGTTCGGTAACACAACATTCATTTCAGCAGTAACTCTTGCAGCTGTTGTCTTCTTATTTTTCGTCACAATTGCCCTTAATGATCGTCTGTAACGATCACTCAGGACACATTTTCGTCCGCGCTGCGATTTAGCAGATGATGTTTTTCCGCTTTTCAAATATGCGGAATAAATCTTCGATACAGTACCTCTTGAAACACTAAACACCTCGGCTACGGTGCTTACGGAAGCACCTACCATACGTGCTCCAACAATTTGCCCACGTTCGAAGTCTGTTAACTCTGACATAATGCAATGACAACCTCACATAACAGTACTGCGACAAAAACTGAACTTTTTAGCACATTTATGAAGTTGTATAGGTGGCGTCAGTAGTCAAGAACGCCAGCGCCACCTACATATTTCATTAAAATCAATCTTTCTTTTCAAACATGCATTTCACAAGGTGTTTCCATATTTTTGTCCATCCACTGTAAGTGAGAGAAAGCGGTAATGGAAGTTGACAAATTAACCTAATTGCATTTGATCTGCTTGCTTTGCAAGGTCATCCTTTTTCTAATTGCCTTGAAGGCTGAAGTGTCCTCTTATCCAGGATATTGTGCAGTTGATTTCATCTGGTTTGAGATTTTGTTAATGTTCTGTACTTTTGGCAAGGAGTTCATTGGATTTTTGATAGCCAGTTGAGTTGCTTGGCTCACCTGGTTACAGAACAACATGAAACATAGCCTGCAGAATTGTCTAGAAAATGTCGACAAACATAGCTTTAAATGCCAGAGTAATTCCCCTCAGCATTATAGCAGAAATTGAAGCAGCAAGTATTAAAATTCTACAACTAAAACAACGTGTGGTTAAATATTTCTTTTTTGTTTCAGTTTTCATTTGCGGCCACAACTCGCTGGACATTCTAATCTTACCTATTTCATTCATTTTATATTTCTGATATCTTTCCAGTAAAAGAAGAAATAGCAAACAACAATTTATTTAATCCGAAGTTCAGAAAGCAAATGCGAATATGAATTGTTAGGAAAAAGGTTTCCGTTTAAGTTCCCAGTTAGCTATGTCATCCTCGTTACGTATATCATCGTTATGTTATCATCATGTGATAGGATTAATCTAGAAATTAAGCAATCAAGAAAATTTTATTACTATTTTTAGAACAGAGAGGTGAAGTACCCAAATTTAAATGTGGAATTAAGGTGTTAGTGTTAATTGATATTATAATTTTGATGTATATATTTTTTATCTTATTATAAGCAAAGTTGTAAGAACAATACAAAACATGTAAATGTAGTATATAAAAGCTGTTACTCAAGTCAATGTCTAATTCAAGATGCAAATACGTGATATTTTATGTACTTTTAATGGCAACTGTGACACATACAAAGCTTATCCTTTGCCATTTATGCTTCAGAAAACCTAATATGCCCCCAGTTCATAGCAAGGAAAAGAGAACTAAAATCTCAGCAAGTTACGAGCTGTGGTGTTCCGAGAGTTGAGAAAGGAACAAAATGCGAAATTGAGCCGAAAAACTGTTGAAAGCTGTCATCATAAATTAATGGCAAAAGATTCTGTTTTGGGTTTTGATCATTCGGTCGACCATCAACTTTACGTATTGAAGAAAATTTTACCCCTAATTATGGTCTACGTTTGAAAGAAGTCTTTCAAAATCTATAGGTTAGGAATCCAGAGAAAGAAGGCTAACACGGCATACCGTTCTCTCTGTGTTAAAGAAGAATTTGAAATTCCATCTTTTGAAGCCCCATCACCTCCAGCAACTTTTTACCAGCGACGTAACATGAAATTTGCAGAAATGATGTTAGAAAGGAAAGAAAATATCCTTGATCTGTTCAAAAGCATTTTATAGATGAAAGATGAAGGAATTTTCCGTGTTGTTCGTTCTGTTAATAGGCATAACTGCCACTATTAGACTAATGCGAATTCAGGTGCTACAGTGGAAAAATGTAGCCTAAGCCTAAAGTAACAGTGCTGTGGGGAATGAACTCGACTAACCTGGTGGGGTCTTGATTTTTGAAGGAATACTGTGAAGAATGAATACTAATTTCATACGGTTAGGAACTTTGTGTTGCCAAACATTAATCAGTGGGATAACGGGATATCAGTGCAGAACTGAAAAATATGTAGGGGGTGCTACCCCCCTCTTTGCTGTGTTTTTTCAGAATAGCTAGATAATCGTCTCTTGAAAAGATGGATCTGTAGTCTTGGACCAATGGAGCCACGTGCTTGAAGCCCAAACCTCACATCCTCTGACTCCCTGTGGCATTGGGCACAAAACGATGTGCATAAGACTCATCCCATAAGTGAGGTAAGCACCAATAACGTGATATTTAATAAATAAACTTACGAAAGACAAAAATAGCTTTCCAAAGCCATCTTAGTAAGAAAACTGAACGTTGATATTACAAACTAAGAATAGATTGAAAAAAAAAGACAGAAAAATGTATGCGAAGAAAATGATGCTTAATAATGAAGCCAAAAAGACAAAAATATGGGTTAATAGGAGTGACTGTAGACTGGTAGACTGTGAGATCAGAAAGAGCATTAAAAGCCTTAATAAATTCTTTTGGGAGAGCGTTAAAATCTGAAAACTTTAAGTTTTTTCTTATTTAATGGGTTGTGTTTATATATATATATATATATATATAGGTAGATAGATAGATAATTATCAGATACGAAAATATTACTTATAATGAAAAATTAGCAATCTAAAAATAAAAATCTGCTTTAGCAAACTAAAAATACTGCATGTTTATCTTTCAGCTTCCTGCTGAACGTTGCTTCTTTATAAATTGCTTCAATTGTTTTGTCTTGTAGAAATTTAAGACTTATTGTAATACATATATTATGCACTTATAATAGATTTTTTGAATTAAAAGTCAAATAAAAGTAAGGAATCTAAAAGCTTTGATTGATCAAAAATATTAATATGCAAACTGTATAAAGCGCTGGTAACAAAATGTATAAAGCGGTAATTAATTCATACAGAGAGGAAATGGAAATCCTATATAAGGCTGCTTATATTAATTTTTCTAACAGTGTAACCAATCCTTTAACATAAACTGTTGGACTAACTGTAACAACAAGGCTGCCCTCTGGTGAGTAGCGAGAGAAGTACTTCAGTAAAAGCCAAGCGTCCCACTTGATAGGTTGTATCAAACCCTTGCTCTGTAATTTTCTTTCAAAGTTAAATGTAATGCCCATGTGTAACTTAAACCTGTTAATAAATACTTGTTACACTATACATGACTCTTCTATGACCCTATCAAAAACGACCCCTTCACAGCAGTTAATTTTTAGTTAAAAGTTACTTTCCTATCTCCCTGAACTTCAGCTTACAACTTCCGGCCAAAACGTATTTTCAGAATCACGGCTGAATGCAAATAATTAGAAGTATTTAATTGTGAAGTTCTACTGACTTCGTGCAAGAGAGAACCAGAGATTCTGACTAGCGCGCGTTCGCATTTTTGGCTATACTCTCTCTAAAGCTATTTCTACGATTGGTAGTGCTTAGGCTCTTGATAGCTTCTCCGCTAATTAGCATTAAGAAACCAAATTTGTTAGAATCTTGATAGCTTCGGCTATATGTTTTTAGTTTAGTTCTTAGTTTGAGATTAGACCCAAGTGGAGTCTTTACTGTAATTCCAAGAAAGGAGTCATCTGTCAAACTTTATTTGGAATAATAAAGGGTAATTTAACTCTTCTCACGTTTTGTTCTCTGTCTCACGAACTCAAGCGATTATTCGCTCATCAGTTCTTAAGGTTCCTTAATTTTAATTGCAACTTAAAGGTACACAGGTTTGAATCTTAAACCTAAGAATTTGATTTACATTTTTTTTTAAATTTGTTCTTTGCTTATTATTATAAATTTAAAAATGTCCTCAAAAGCTAGTACGGGAATTAAAATATTCTATAAAGTAATGTAAGTTACTATGCTTTTGAATATGCTTATAATATCATTTTGCTTACTTAAAGGATACCTTCCATTTATATCTTAAATTATAGGGATAATATATATGCCATTAAAATTGACATTTGAGTATTTAAAAAAGCATTTGAATGTCATTATAGTAAGTAAATTCTATGACTGCTATTCTAATGAAAATTGTTCTTTGCAAAGAATTTATAAAGAGTGTTTAGGGATAGATTCATTAATAATCATGTTCGGGAAAATCGAGAATATGTACGTGTTTTATCCCGCTTAGAAATCACCCAGAAAGAGTTATAAGTGTAACCACTTCTCTCTTGTATGATGAACAATTGTTTCTTTTAGTATTGAAAGCTGTCAAAATCGTAAAAACAACCTTGTATTTAGCGTAAGTATAATGAAACACTCAATCGATTTCGAGGGCAGCTATAGGTCCCTCCTCATCAGGAGAAAAAAAATAAAGGAGAAAGATGGATCAGAAAGAAAATAAAGGAGAGATCTCCTCATTAGGAGAAAGATTTTCTCCTGATGAGGAGGGACCTTTAGCTGCCCTCGAAATCGATTGATCGTTTCATTATACTTACGCTAAATACAAGGTTGTTTTTACGGTTTTGATTGTCACATTAGCGTGTTTCTCTTCTAGTCTATTGAAAGCTGTATTTCACTTAATTTTTCTCCGAAATTCCGAATAAATGTTTTTTCCGAAAGCTCTAACAAAAATCGGTTTGGGAGATTTTAGAATTTAAATCTAAAATCCATGCTGTAATTTTATATTCCGTGTATGCGCAAGACTTTGTTTTTTACCTTTAACAATGTCATGTGAACTTGCGGACGAAGACAAAATTAATAAAAACGAACTAATATTATTCATTTTATCATTTTATTTTTCACTGTAGTCATTTGGCACAACAAGGAACATATTCAAGTGTAAAGCTTCAGATGAGATCATGGCAAGGAATTTGTCATTTCCTTCTATCAGTGCAGAAATGGGCTAAAAAGAGCTGCTTTGTTATAATATCCATAATGAGCCAAAGGTGCTGCTGCATAAGAGAGGGGATGAGCAGCGTAAGTGAGAGCAGGAGTGGCGGCGGCATATGTGATGGCAGGGGCTGCAGCGTAGGTGGCCAAGACAGGTGCAGGGGCGGATATTAAAGCTTTGTTGATGGTAGTAGCAGCGGGATCCTTGGGCTCGACTCCAGGCTCATTCGTCTTGATATCAGCACGGAATCCAGCGGCATCGGCAACGTAGTTGACGATCCTTTGACGTCCATCAGCGTCCCTCAGACCATAAGATCCGATTTTGTTTCCAAAGACATCTCCAGACTCTTTTCGGAAAGTTCCTCCTGAGAGATGACCCTCATCATAGCCAAAGTTGTAATTTCCTATGCTCTGTGAAAGATTAGTTAAAAAAAAGAATGATTACTTCATACGTTTTGTAGTTTCAGCTAGCATACTATTTCGGTAACAGTTAAAAGGAGTAGCATAAGTTAATAAATATTATTCAGGAACGAATACGTATAAAAGTAAAAAAGTAAAAAAGCAAATTTAAATTCTAAAAAAAAGGAAAAAAGCCAAAATAATTTAAAATAATTTAAAAATATGCAAACATGTAAAAGATTTAATTCTCGAATTAATCTACAATATCATTTAAATTCAGAAGCATAAGCAAATCTAGTGCAAAATCTATCCATGAAAATAAATCTACTAATTTAATAAATTAAAATTAAATTAAACAATTTTTTTTAAAATGCATATGTGAATGATCGTAGAGTAGGCAGGAGACAGACTTATCAAGGGGAAGTTGCCTCCAAACCTAACTCTCCAATCATTCAATTCGTGTTTCGTCATTCATGCAGGCAAGGATAAAAGTCAAAACCAAAAGTAATTCCAATAAAGTGGTACCCTTAGAAATTAACATTTAAGTATTAACATTTAAGAATTAAAGTTCAAAAAGGAAAAAACTAATTAAGTCTTTTGAGAAACAAGCAAGTAAAGTCAAGAATTAAACTTTTTCTTAAAAAATTAAATTTTTTAAAAATTAATTTTTTATAAAATAATAAAAAAAATCTAGAAACCAATGTATTTTAGAAATCCTTGTCTACAGAAACTTCCCCTACACGAATATGCATATCAATAAAAAGGAACTATAAAAGAACTATACATAATCCATATAAACCAATAAGAAATAAAAAACAAAAAGAAACAAAAAGAACTAATTCACAATTTTAAAAAAAATATAATTTAAAAATATAATTTCATATTTATTATATTATTCAGGAACAAAATATATGTCAGTTGTGCCAATTTGAATCAGGTTTGTCTGAAACGATTTTCTGAGCCCTTCTAACGAACAAAATATTTAAACAAAATTTAAATTTGACATACTAATTAAATTTAGAGCTGTTTTTGATACTAATTACAGTTAAGCGAATATATTTAAGAAAAAGGCTTTCAATTTTTCATCGAAGAATCAGAAGATCAAGTAGAAAAGAACTTTGCGCTATATTTTATTCACATTTTATCTAATATTGTTAATAATTTTAGAAGTTTATATTAATTTATGCTGTTTTCAAACAAAATTTTCACATTTAAGATAGCAGAAGCAAAACTAGCTTCATACCATTTGCAGCTCTGTTCGGTATGGTTAATTAACACTATCATATTGTTGGGCGAGGATTCAGATCCTGTAAGAAGCTGTTTTGTAAATAAACATTGTTCTTTCTTCATAGGGCTCCCTTAAAATACTGTCTAACAGAAAGTTTTGTCAAAACATTGGTGGCAAAGAAAGAGAGGTAGGGAACGCTTGAATATGCGCCCTACCTCTCTTTCTTTGCCACTAATGTTTAAGAAAGATGTGGCTACACATGATGGATTTCTTCTGTCAAAATTCAAACGGAGGTAGGCAAATGTGTATACTTACCTGCAAAGTACTCAAAACCTACACTAATAATAAGCACAGTTTCTTCCTTCTTTGTCACGACAAATTCGTGGATCTGATTTAGTGTATCTTCAGATCAAGTGAATCAGGCAGCAAATTATTTTAACGTAAACATTTTCCATTGCTCTATAAAATTTTAATGCTAGTAATTTATTATATGTGAGCCTGTAGTGACAGCAAAGAAAACTGACTGCTGGAACTTTGTCTCAGGTTTGATTACTAGTGGCTGAAGCCTGTGGTTAACTTCATGGAATTTTCAATTTATCCTATGTGCAGACTGAATGAAAGTCGTTTTTACTTCCTTGTACGAAGTAAAAAGGAAGTATTGTAATCGAGAAAAGTTTCAGGCAGCATATTTCAACGAAAATATCCATGCTATCGAATGCAGTTTAACGATGTTTCTGCGTGATATCAGTACGTAAGGACAGAATAAAAGACTCTGTTCCTCCAAAAAAATTATAAAACTGCTTTAAAATGAATTCTGAAGAGAATTTTTCGTGGCGTCTGTACGTACGTATCTCGCACAACTCAAAAACGAATAGCCTCAGAACGTTGAAATTTTATATATAGGACTGCTATAACATGTAGATGTGCAGCTCGTATTTTGGTTGCAATCGGCCGCACCAAACGTACATAAATATATTTATATATATATATATATCCACTCTGTTACCCGGCTCAGTGATCTCAGTTTTTTTACTCTTATATGTTTGTAAATTGTACATTTTTTGCTTTAAAAATGATTGAATTATGTTGTTTTTATCTTCCGGTTAAGGTTTTTATGCCTTTAATAAATCTGTATCCAATATTTTTAGAATTATCAACAATTTAAGAGTTGTTTAAGTGCCCCTAAGCCTAATAATTTTTTTGATGGCGACCATTGCTTGTTTACATTTGAAACAGCAGGATAGTGGATTTTTTGCCAATCTAGAGAAACTTAGCTTCGCAAAAACAAAGATAACGCCTTCATTTATTATTGCGAATTACATCATGCTTAATCCTTTCTGGAATTTTTTCGAGGAAATAAGTGTTTAAGATTTACTTCGGAATTTTTAATATAGATATGTTGAGTTTTTATGTATTTTTGCCTTGTCCCGAAGCAAGAACTGAATTAATTGAATGAGAAATACTCAATCGTCTGTAAAACACTGTTTCTTTTTGGTTTTGTTTTGTTTAATTTGTTTTATATATCGTTCTAGCTTTATTATAGTATTTGAATAAACCATGCGGCAACGATTAGATAATTCTTTAAATGATATAAATTTTGTGAATTCTGAGTTATAATATGAACGAAATATAATACTGTTAAGTGAACCTAACGCCAGAGTGTCGCTATGGTAAACAAATAGAATGGATTTTAAATTTAATATTTCGTACAAGGAAGTCATGTGGTGTACATATCAGATTTTTTTTTATTGCGTTCTCGATTAAAGCATACTTCTTAAAAGCAAATAACATTTCTTTAGCTTTTTTTAATGATGGTATATTTATCTATTCTTTATCACACGTAATGTAACTAAAAGTGCAAAAGTACAAAACAACTAGCAGCAGTTTTTTAAGCTAAAAATATAAATTTATAGCTTTAAAAATTGTAAACAGTTAACTGCCAGAGTAGATTCATTTCAATAAGGATAATTTTAGACACGTTTTGCACTTTTAAGGCATATTGGAGGAAAATGAATGTTTATAACAGATATCGTTTTCAACTTTTAAATGGGATATTGCCTTCTTCTGCGCTTATAATTTTAGTAAGTATTTTTTTTCTAAAGGTAAAACGCTCAGTTGTCATGATTTAATAACTAACACTCGTTTTTTTCGTTTTTCAAAATACTAGTTTAGACTAAATATTCTTACTTCATTTTCCTTTAACCCCAAAATTAACTATTATTATAAAAGTTACAATATTTTAATTAGATAAACAACAGAATAATATAGTTTACAGATTACAATCAACGTCTATTTTAAGAAAATAAGAATCAAATAACATTCTTACATCTTGAGCTCTATACTGGGTACTTGCTCCTGTACTAAGAAGAGCTGGAGCACTGAAAAGTACTGCAGCCTGGCTAGCAGCAAAGAGCGTGCAAAGGATGAATGCCTGGAACAGAAGTAATTTATAATTCCAAACTATATATTTTAATTTGTGTTTGAAAACAAATGACTTCTACACAATTATGTAATCTGTATATAGATAAAATTTCTGAGCTTTATATGGTACTGGTCAATCCTGTGTTAGTAGTTTTTATATTATAAAAAAACATAGCAGGTATTCTTATTCTTTTAATTTCTAGCTTTGCTATAAAAAAGAAAACTACAAATCTTAAAATTGTTACAATATTTATGACATGTTAAACTTACTTTTTTAGTCTTAAAGCAGGAAGTTTGCTATTTCCCGAAATAACTGACTAACTCCAAAGTTAAATTTGACAAGAAAATTATGTTTTATAAGTTCTTTTTAAACAAACTTCCTCAAACAATCGGAGACGAACTGGAATTGTTAACGCTAGGAATATTTCATTTAAAACGTAATATTTCCGCTTCATAGCATCGGAATTATAATATACTCGTGTTAAAACGACATTAATACGTTTAAGCATTTGATAAAATAGGTGTATTTTATACAATTACAACATGTGTTACTGCTTTTTACATTCACTGGATTTAAGATTAATAATAACTATTAATTCCTATTTTGATCTTTCCAATTTATTTCAATATGAATTAAGCACTGTTAAAGACAATTAAATATATATTGTATATTATAATTGAGCATTATTTACTTAGTCCTCATACAGAGTACGATTGCTTAGAATTAGTAACTTTGTAGAGTCATTATGTTAATTGGAAGCAGAAAAGAGGAAAATATACAACCACCTTTGCCGGGAATCGAACCACGGACCTCTGGAATACCGGCCTAGCGTGCTACCGTTACACCACGATGACACTCTAGCGAAGTGGGAGAAATACCTTATAAGTTAATGAAATATTCAGCGAAGTTGAATTTTTTAATGAAGTTTAAATAATATAAGTAGTAATATACTCCTGTGAATGTTTTTTAAAATTTTCCAAGCTTGAAAAGATGATTAAAAATGTTCTTGGTAAACAAAGCAACAAAAGTTAAAAATTTCTATCATATTATTCCAAGCAAATAAATTTTAAGCCTTAGTTTTTCTTTAAAAAATGCCATATTTAAAAAATTATTTTATATTATACTATATATAATATATATTTATATTTATACCTATATCTATCTACCTATATATATATATACAGATATTGTTTGCAATACAAGATAAAATATAATAATCTCTAACTATCAGCCCTAAATTCACGAATTATTTTAAGGCTAATAAGGAATTTGTGAGATCATTTAAAAAATGACCGTAAAAGTTGTTGAATTATTTCAGCAAAAATTATTCGCTATTTAGAATTTCTTTGCTAAATTCAGTCCAATTCAATACCACATGAACTATAAGAACTTCTTATACATAATGAAACATATAGGCATAAAACATGGCTTACCTTCATTTTCGCAAAAGATGCAAACTCGTATCTGGACACGAATTAATGCTTCCTCTCCAAACATTTGTCTTTATATACTAAGATGAGAAATACCTCCGACATCTTTAATTCGAGCAAGGCCACCTTCCTTGGGAAAGAATCCCTAGTACTTGTCAAGGAACTGACGAGAAAAGGTGTGAATAAAATAGAAAAAGTTTGCATTCTTTCCCTATTGTCCAGTTGGTTGACCTCCTACAAACGCATGGGCGTTGCCAGAACGAAGGGATTTCCTCTTTATTCTTGATTGCAGTGAATTAAAAAATTATTACGTCACTCTATACATTGTTTCTTTTCAGAAAAATATTTTACACATCCATTTATATCTATATCTATATATCTATCTAATAAATAACTTAGTTAATAAATAATATATGTATATATATTATTTATATGCATATATATATCAGAAACTTAAATTAATCTACACTATTAAAATCTCTGCGCTACTGTTTGTTTGCGGCATTATCTCCTCCGGAACGGCGGGGAGTTGAGTTTCGAGAGAGGTACTTCGGATTCCAAAAATTCGTGAGAATTTGACCATTATCATCACCGTACGAATTTAATTAGCCGAGGTATTAATTACAAACTCTGAAAACGCTAAACTGAAACGCACTCATTGTTTTGAGTAGAAACACTCTTGCCAGCTGAAGATAAAAATCTGCTTTATTTCGAAAAGTGTTGCCACTGCTCGCCTTCAAATCGCAGAGTTTGTTAAACAAAAAATTTGCAAGTTTTACAAAATCTGAAATAAAAATAGCATTGCCAAACATTAAACATATTATTATTGATTTTGAAGAAAGCAGACGATTGTATGTGCCGTTACTGCGTGTCGAAAATCTTTCGTTAATGTCAGCATTTTAAATAAATGGCAATTTTTCGCCTTTTAAAAGGGGGGAGTATATAAGGTATTTTCTTCCTAATTTTCGCATCTCTTTATGGTTTAAATGAAAGCATACTCTTATTCGACACATCCAGAGTTCGAGTGCCAAAAAAACTTAATGACTCTACATGGTACTATAGATTTCCGGTCCCTGTATAACTGCAATTGATACTGTAAATTCAATGATTGAAATTGATCCTTGCATGTAATTTCAACCGCATACGGCCCTTATATGTAACTTATATAAAGAAATTATATAAATAAAGGAGATACAGGTTTTGAAGCGGGCGGGGTAAACTATATAAGATCGGAGAGAGCGTCAGCTCTCAGCTTTTCACTTCAGAGTCGACTTCGGAGTATTGAGAGATCTCCATCTGAGCTTCGCTGTTTTGATGCGCTTTGCATTTCGTTGTGTTTAATGTTTTTAGTAGTTTGAAATGTAAATACTGATTGGGCTCTGTGATGCTGAGAAGAACTGTACGAGTGCTTTTGTGGAAAGTTCTGGAATTATAAAGTGTTCCTTTTGGTAAAATAACTTTTATCAAGCTATCATCGGTTCTGTACTCATTCAGTCCACTCCAAGCCCGTGCTCACGCAGCAATATAATAGCTTCATATATTCTAACAGATTATTAGCTATATCCGTTTTGTATGCCTACGTAAGAAGCGTAGCCAAAAATCGCTTCCCAAACGTATCATTAAGCAAACTTATGTTCGTCATAACCTTTTCAAATGAAATGCTTACCCCACTCTTCCCAAGTACACTACTTGAGATGGAGACAAATGAGGGAAGCAAACTTGTTATCTAACACTCTGCATAAAAGCAGTTAATTTTTATCTTAAAGAAACCATGAGAGTTTCAACTGCCGCATAAGAGTAAACGTGATTCCTTAAAGTTATGCAAATCCATATTAGCAGTTCGCAGACACAAATTCGAAACAAATTACCTTACAATTTGTTCTGATTCTCTTTCTTCCCTTCAACTTTTGAACAGTATTATCAGCTGCGACAAATTAGTTATCGAAAACCCTATTAACTGTCAGTTCGCTTAGAAATAGAGGAATTGATATAGCTTTGCTTATGTGCGTTCTCATCATGGTTTCTATGGAAATGAAAGAGATGATTTCTTAGCTAAAGATGCCTTAAATTTAACCATTGATATCAACATTAGCATTCCAAAGTTCTATTGGAAGTCCTTTCATTATAAAAAGCTTTTAGCTAAGTGAGATGAGGAATATATTTCATCTTGTAATGCTGAGGTCACCAAAAATACCGTAGACTGCATTCCGAGTCTTTCCTCTCTATAAATTTTAAAAGTTTGTCAGTTTTTATCTGGTTACGGTAAATTTACGAGTTACCTATTTCATTTTAATATAACATCAAACGATTTATGTGAATGTTCAAAAAGGATGTGGCCCTAGATTATGCTTGCAGAACGATTTGAGAATGACTTGGCCAGTGAACTTCTCTGTTTTCGTGAAGTCCAGACTGCTGTTCTCTGCTTTTGTTCGCTTTATTTATGCATGTAACTTTTAATGTTTTAGTTAATTTACTTTTGTAAGCCCCGTGTTGTACATATGTGGTGCACGGGGAGTCCATATGTTTTCAAATTTTAAAAAATTCACGTCAGTCACGTATGTGCAAAGAGTGTTATTCTTAAAAGAGCATATTGAGAAGTTTCCTTGAAAAATGTTTGGGTAACTTAAAGTGGAACCCGGAATAAGGAAAGATAAGCATCTGTGTTTAGTACAGATGCTAAGTTTACATCCAAAATTTACTATTTGAAAACTAGCTGAGTCAATATCTGAATAAATTTAATGGGGTTAAGCCTACTTAGTTAAACGAATTTTATAACTTCATATTCTAAAGTTTATCAAAATTATAAATTTACCTATAAATAAAAAAACCCATTTTAGTGGTATTTACTGCTCTAATTTGCACATAAAATTAGAAATTCACTGGAAATAAATTCATTGGTCATTAATGAAAATTCTTCTTTTTTCAGGCATTTTCACTAACGTAAAAAGTAGCATACAAAGTAAAATTGATAATATAATAAAAATAACTATACAGCAGCAATAAAGCTTTTACGTGTTAAGCGATCTATTTGCTACGAAAACTAATCGCTTTTTTTGAATCACTTCACAATTTAACACTGTCTTTCCCTTTCAACGAAGTCATTAGTTTTCCGAGTATTGTTGTTTTAAGTTATCTACACCATTCATTTCTTCCGCAGTCTTAAGCAAGGTTAAAGAAGGCGTTTAATACCAATTCGTTCATCGTGGTTTTATGCAATAATTCGTTTCTTATTTTGATAAAATAAAGGTATTTGAGATTTGTATTTACTTTTGGCTGCATGTTAAAAGGTTTTAGCATGGATTTCAATATATAGCTAAGGGAAACTAAATATTAATACCACGTTATCTCGAGAAATATATATCATGTAATGTAATTTCATATTCAAGTTGATATCGGTGTAAAATTTAAATACAATATAGACTAGTCTTATCTAGATATAATAATAGAAAGATTTTTTCCATTATATTTCATTTTTAGCGTAAAATGGCGTTCACCTCAGTGGACTATTAGTCTCAAAACGGAATTTTGCGTCGTCCTCTATAAACGGGGAATCACCTTTCAAGTTATTGCCTCCAAATATTATCATCCTGTATTAATTTTAAAGAAATTGAATAACGAAGAATCTGCATGTATGAATGTGTGCATATTCCTCGCATTGTGAAATAACGACGGTACACAGGGCCATCAGATTTTGAATAACGTAGTCTTCACCCGAACATGTGAGCCTGGAAGAACTTGGGTGTCAAATTATATATTTAACGTTTTGTAAAATTTTAATGAATTTTTGATGAACAGATTCAGTGATATGAAAGTGAGCAGTGGCATCACTACAAGGAATAAAATATTTTTATCTCAAGCAAGCGAGACTGTGTATCAGAAATTCTAAACACATGCTTTTTAAAATATTTTGTTATTTTGCCGCTGAATTGAATTTTATATGCGTAAGTGCGAAAAACATTATATTGTGTGTATCAGAAATTCTAAACACATGCTTTTTAAAATATTTTGTTATTTTGCCGTTGAATTGAATTTTATATGCGTAAGTGCGAAGAACATTATATTTAATAAAAAAATTTTGACAGAAAAAAATTATACTAAAAAGACAAAAAAGGTTTTGTAAGCTATGTCACCAAGCAAACTGAACATTGATGTGATGAACTGGAAAAAAAAATCGGAAAGTTTTTTAGATTTTAAATTACGTCCAAATGGGCGTTTTTTTTAACATTGTGTCTATTACCTTTATTTATTAAATATCAAGTTCTTTGCGCTTAAACCATAAAGTTCAGTTCAAGAGCAATATCGCAAAATAGTTTTAAATTGAGCATATCCTTTAGAATTTCCAATACAGAGTCTCGCTCGCTGGAGATAAAAATGTTTTTTTCTGTACATCGTTGCCATTGCTCGCTTTGAAATCCTTGACTTTGATAATCAAAAATTCGTTAAAGATTTACAAAATATGAAATCGATCATAAAACAAATTCCAATTTCAAATTTGGGCTTCCACATGCCTATGTTCGGAGCAGGATTACGTCATTCAAAATTCGATGGCTCAATGTACCGTTGTTTTACCACAATGCGAGAAATAGACATACATTTATGCAGATTTTTCATTATTTAATTTCTTCAAATATAATGCAGGACTCTAACATTGGGTGGCAACAGTTTGAAAAGTGAAATGGACATTTATAGTGAACCAACGCAAAATCGCAAAACGAAAACAATAGTCTTTCAGGGACAAAGCCCCTTTTGGGCTTAAAAAAAAAAAAAAAAAAAAAAAAAAAAAAAAAAAAAAAATCTGAAATGTTTCAGATTTTAAATTACGTCCATAGGGGCATTTTTTAACATTTTGTGTGTTACCTTTCTTTATTAAATATCATGTTCCTCGCACATAAACCATAAGATCCAGTGCAACAGCAATATCGCAAAATAGTTTTAAAACGAGCGTATCTTTAGAATTTCCGATACAGAGACTCACGCGCTGGAGATAAAAATGTTTTTTCTGCACAACGTTGCCATTGCTCGCTTTGAAATCCTTGAGTTTGTTAATCAAAAATTCGTCAAAGTTTTAAAAAATAGGAAATCGATCATAAAACAAATTTCAAATTTCAAATTTGGTCTTCCACATGCTCATATTCGTTGGAGGATCACGTTATTCAAAATTCGATGACTCTATGTACCGTTATTTTATGACAATGTGAGAAATATACATACATTTACGCAGATTTTCATTATTTAATTTCTTCAAATATAATGCAGGACTCTAACATTTTATGGCAACAGTTTGAAAAGTGAACCGACATTTATCCGTCCGATGCAAAATGCCTAAACGAAACTAATAGTCCTTCGGGATTCAAATCTCTTTGGACTAAAAAAAAACTGAGAAAGAATTCAAAAAACTAGGAAGATATACAAGACATTGCATCGGGAATCCTAAACATATAATGTTGTGCTGCTTTTAAAATTAGTGTAATTTTTCCTACTGAATTATATATGGCGTAAGGAAGAAGAAAATGATGCTTAATAATAAAGCTGAAAAAACAAAAAGAAATGGGTTAGCAGGAGGGAGTTTATGTAGACTAAGAAAAAAAAATTATAGGCGACCGTTAAAATTTGAATCCTTTTATATTTGTCTTTTTCATTTTTGATTATTTTTGATTTTTTTTATAAAAGATTTGTTACAAATAATTCAAAATAATAAAACTTTTGTGCTGCTCTAAATGCCATGTAAAAATCCTTGGCTTAAATATTTTACTTAAGCAACAGAAATGAAATTCTGCTCCATTTCAAATTGAGCAATTAACTTGTCTAACAATGATAAGAGCTCTTTTGCCGTTAAAAGCTTTATTACAAAAAATGCCCCCAGTCGTCTTATTTTTGACCTTCTTTCTTATTTCAGATGTTAGGGATCATCGATTTTTCACATCACGTAGTAATTCGAGCAACATAAAATATATCCATGTTTGAACGAATTTCATTTAAAAGCATTTGGGTTGGATCTTGAGAATGGGGTCATATTGTGAAAGAAAAATAAAATTAATTACAAGAACATAATTTTTAGCTTAATTTGTCCCATTTACTTTCCTAGTTAATCTACTTTCTGAAGTAAAATATTTCAAAGTATTTATTTTCTTTTAATAATATTTCATTTAATTTTTAATGTAGTTTCAATGTAAAACAACTTTATCCCATTCTTATTAAATGCAATGAGATGGTAGGTATAAGATCGGGAAAGGAGTATTAGTGTCTTGAGTTTCTAATTCGAGGAAGCATGTGATAAACTTCATTATTAACAGGGTCATTAAAACTCATTTATTAACAGGGTTTATGGTAAATATTTTTTTCTCTCCAATGGCGAACCCTAGCCGTTTACAAGTGTTGGCTACTACTAAGGCTGGAAGCGGTGGTCTTATTATTATAGAAGCCTTTAATAGGTGGGCCACTATTGACCTCTATGAAGAGACAGCCAAATTGTCTTGTTCAGGATTCTAACTCCGACCTTTTTGTACTGCAGTCAGGGTCACTAACCACTTTCCCTTCTGGACGACTTATGCTAAATAATATTTATATATAAATTAAAATTTCGAATGAAAAGTCTTTTCTTTTAAAATCGAACGTTTGAATTATAGAAGGAATACTAAATTTACTAAGAGAAGAGAACAATTGTGACAGATATTTAAAAAAATCATTCATTAAAAAACTGTCTGTATCTAATAATTAGGATTTTTTCTTGTTAATATTCCGTAAGAATGCTTGAAGTTAAATATTTTGCTTATTTTAAATCAAGAAAGATCCTGCCTTACACTGAAGCTCGTTTTACAGGAATTCAAGAATTTAATTATCTTACTTGGCCTCAATAACCGACCATAAAGCCTACTGCATTATTTCTGAAGGTCTGAAGTATAAATTTAGGACGTGACTAAGAATGAAAGTAAAAGCATTATCGCACTTATACAGATGATTGGGGAAAAACCCTTTTAAATTTTTACTATACTATTTAATTTACTTTACAATGATCCCTCCAATGATCACATGATTATCTGTATAAGATACTATCCTATACAGATAATCATGTGATCATTGGAGGGATCATCGATGATCATGTGATCTTCTCTAGGATGGTAACCTATTTTGCATGGTTTCATGCTAAGTTGCCGACATTTCGGAGGTGCAGAATTAAAATAAAGTTTTGTGATCATTAGAGGGATCATCGATGATCATGTGATCATGTGTGTTACGAAGATCATGTGATCTTCTCTAGGATGGTAACCTATTTTGCATGGTTTCATGCTAAGTTGCCGACATTTCGGAGGTGCAGAATTAAAATAAAGTTTTGTGATCATTAGAGGGATCATCGATGATCATGTGATCATGTGTGTTACGAAGATCATGTGATCTTCTCTAGGATGGTAACCTATTTTGCATGGTTTCATGCTAAGTTGCCGACATTTCGGAGGTGCAGAATTAAAATAAAGTTTTGTGATCATTAGAGGGATCATCGATGATCATGTGATCATGTGTGTTACGAAGATCATGTGATCTTCTCTAGGATGGTAACCTATTTTGCATGGTTTCATGCTAAGTTGCCGACATTTCGGAGGTGCAGAATTAAAATAAAGCTTTCTGGAGTTTAATATACATGGTTGCATCATTTATTAATGCAGCGCAATATTTAATTGTCTTAATAGTCCGTTCCTAATCTCAGTTTTCTTCTGTGTGGATTGAGCTCGGTCCCTTTAAAAATCTCGAAAGAATGTCAGAAAAGACTTTCAGCTACGAAAACCTGTTCATCTAATATAAGAAGAGTCTACGGAAATTTTAGTTAATAAGCGAAGCGAGATTGCTACGTTAAATGACAAGCCTCTGTGACAGGGAATTGGGGTTTCGCTGGAACAGTTATAAAATAGCAGTCTGCATATCAAAGAGAAATACTTAGATGATTGCCGAAGGTAAACGTTACATTTGTATAACTTCCAACGGAAGGAAATTAGATGACGTTTTAGAACTTTCTTCGGTCCTAGCTTCAAGTCCAAGAGTTATTTACATCACTCAGCTTCGGCACTTGTACAGTCATTAGATTAATTGGAAACAGAAAAGATGCAAAATGTGCAACCGCCTTCGCCGGGAATCGAACCACGGACCTCTGGAATACCGGCCCAGCGTGCTACAGTTACACCACGAAGGCACGTTGGAGAAGTGGGAGAAATACCTTATAAACAGACTTAGCAATTAGTTATGCGTTCTGCGGGAGGTAATCTCTGTGTACTATGGCCAAAAGCCGGAAAGGCTGAAGAGGCGACATTATTTAAACATATATAGATGAGTTACGAAGGCATAGGTCGCCACTTTGCCTTGTTTGTATTACTGTTTTGTATGTTTGAGTTTTATTTTTGTATGCTTCTTATTTATTAACAAGCTTGGTATGATCGAGGCGACCTATATTGGTCATAAAGTCTTCATTAACTAGGGGACCCGGTCGTCCTCCAATCCAACATAGTGATCCTGAATTGCTACAAGTGAACAATATATCCTAAACCTAAAGGGCTTTACTGCAGGAATTACAGAATTACTTGCATCGGTTTATAAGGTATTTCTCCCGTCTTCCTAGCGTGCCTTCTTCTATTCCAGAGGTCCACGGTTAGATTTCCGGCGAAGGCGGTTGCTAATTTTTTCTCTTTCTCGCTTTCAAAAAAACCCTAATGTCTCCACAGTGGCGCCCGAACTAAAAGGGTGTTGGATGAGGATTCTCCACAAATAGGATTTGGCGATTGAGTCCCCTAAAATCCCCAGTCGCCCTTTAAAAAGAGGAGTATATAAAGTATTTCTCCAGCTTTCCTAGTGTGCCTTCGTGGTGTAGTTGTTCTGCACGCTGGGCCGGTTTTCCAGAGGCCCGCGGTTCAATTCCCCGCAAAGGTGATTGCTCATTTTTCATCTTGCCAGCTTCCCCCCCCCCCAAAAAAAATACCTAATGTCTCTACAGTGGCGCTCAAACTAAAAGGGTTTTGGATGAAGATTCTCCACAACCAGGATTTGGTGATTGGGTTCCCTAAAAACACCAGTCGCCCTTTAAAAAGGGGAGTATGTAAGGTATTTCTCCCGCTTTCCTAGCGCGCCTTCGTAGTGTAGTGGTTCTGCACGCTAGGCCGGTATTCCAGAGGTTCGTGGTTCCATTCCCGGCAAAGGCTGTTGTTAAATTTTCAGCTCTGTGGCTTTCCCAATTAACCTAACTCTCAAATATAGCTCCTCAGTGTTAATTGAAAGTTTGGTGTATAATTATTAATATATCTTTCTTTATTTAACGTACTTGATTCCTTCTTTCAAAGTTCGAAATACTGCATCAGTCCAAATAAATCGCAGTTATTTTCTGATTTGTTTACGAAAGTTGTATTTTTACTCATTTTTACATTTTTCTCGAAAACAAAATTTGAATGTTTTAGCTATATTTGACACTCCTGGAAAAAATTATAATTTTTTATTCAAAGTTTCTGAAGATATACATGAATGTATATGTTCGCCTGTTTTGAAATGTTTAATTTTTTTAATTTTTTTATAACGTTTTAATTTTTTATAACGATTTTAATTTTTTATAACGATTTTAATTTTTTTATAACGATAATAATGCAAGATATGACTTACACTCTTTGTTAAAATCATTTGAAAGAATGAACGATGCACCTTTTATTCCGCTCGTGCACAGCGAAAGGGAAAGGAAAATTGGTTACGATAAATTAAGAATTTCGCCAAGTGAATTATTCTTGGCGCAAACTCGCAAAAGAACGCCAAGATAAGTTTTTTAATTTCTCGCTAAGTTTCTCACCAAATTTTAAGAAATTTCATATTTAAGCATAATTTGAGCCATACAAGCGAAATATGAAAAAAAAATGGCATCTCACTTCAGAAAATGTCTGATTTTGTGTCAAATTACTTATATTAGAACTGTGCTATATATAAACATAATACATATTCTAAATCCCGTTTTCGGGACCTGAAAACTGCAAGTTAAATTTGTCTGTCGGTCCAGTAGAACAGAAGATAGAACTATATACATTTTTTAAAACGGCAATATGCGAAGTTTCACTACAAATGGCGAATCACTTTTTAAACTGTTGCCACCAAATATTATCGCCCTACATTACATTAAAAAAATTAAGTAATGCTGAATCTGCCTGAATGTATGTCCTCGCAATGGGAAAAAAAGACATTGCATATAGTCATCAAATTTGAATAACTTTATCCTGAATACTGGAAGCCAGAATTTTTAATTTTTAATTTATTTTATTATCTATTTCCCATTTTGTAAAACTTTAACAAATGTTTGATTAGCAAACTCAACGATTTCAAAGCGAGTAATGATAAGACTGTACGAAAGAAAAAACTTTTTTATCTCCAGCACGTGAGACTATCTACCGGAAATTCTTAAGATATGCTGTTTCTGAACATTTTTTGGTATTGCTTGAATTGAATTGAATTTTTGTGTGGTTTAAGTGCGAAGAACATGATACTCAATAAATAAAGGTAACAAACAAAATGTTAATAATACGCCCCTTTGGTTGTAATATAAAATCTGAAAGCTTGCAGATTTTCTTTTCTGACTTTTTTTGTGCAAAGTACCTTTGATTGATGTAATTTATAACAAACTTAAATCATGGGATTTAACGTGACATTTTTATAAATATTAGTATTATTATTTTATATAAAATATAATTAGTATATATAGAGACACATTAGGTTATTTCGATGCAGGAGAGATGAAAAATGAGCAGTGCCCTCGCTGGGACTCGAACCACGCACCTCTCGAATACGCGTCGAGCGTGCTGACCACTACACCACGAAGGCATGCTAAGAAGGCGGGAGGAATACCTTATATAGAGAGTTTTACTATTTAGATAGAAGTTATGAATGGAAATGTAAGAACTTGGTTTGCGGTCTACTGACGAGCCACTTAAAGCGATGTCTGGTTGGCTAATCCAGATCATCATCTTTTTAACATTTTTTAGCTTGTTAAATTGTGTTTGGAAATTGTATGCTAACACATGTAATAGCCGCTGCTTTTATTACATGACAGCTTCTAATTTAATTAATTGTCTGCTTTTTATATCAAAGAATTTTTAAGTTTCAAAACCTTTGTATGACCTTTTATTAAAATGACAGATTTGCAATCAAATTTGTTACTTGTGAGGTAAATGATTCATTACTATCTGCGAAATGTTTTCTAAATATTAGCTTTTTAAACACATTCTCTCCTTTATCTTAAATTACGATCTTTATATTGCTCAAAGATTAGAAATTTTAAGACGTTTCTTAACCTGTTACAGAATGGAAACAAAAGCGTAATCGATAAGATATCTTTGACCTGATTTTCCTTTGTCAAAACATTTGATTTTAATTTGAAAGGATTCTCAAAAAGGTTCCACCCTATTTCTTCAAAAAATACAGGTGGATCTTATCAGATTTTCAATCAACTGAACTAACAATGAAAATGAAATACTCATCTTTGTTAAATGTTTTGAAAATGGGTGTTTTGACCCAAATGCAAATCTCTTTAATACTTGTGTTTGGTGATGAAATAATTCAGACTTATTTATTTTAATACGAGTAAGAATGTTTTAAAATTCCTTTACATATGAGAGAAAAGAAGTTAAAATGATAACAAATAGTAGTAATTTCTAATTTTGCTTTTTCAGTATTATTTTACTCAACCGAAATACCGAGCCTCACAAAAAATGAATGCATATGTTACCGTGAAAGACCGAAATTGGAGAATGTCGACTTTCACCGGAGAATGTCAACATTCACCAAATACGTCGGTGAAAGATCGAATATTTCTTTACATTCTTGTACATTCGGACCCTCACCGGTGTACGTCGACAATCACAGTTATGCTCTGGTGTAGGTCGAAAAGAGAGGAGTATACGTACACGCTGCCATTCCAAAAGGAAGTGTTCCACAAATAAATGCAGTTGTAAAAGCAAGGGCCTCTTGTACAATTCAAAGTGTCATAATAGTTTAAGTTGTTGCAATAAATAAGATTTGAATCACATAATTTGGGAAGTTTATAACTTCTATTATTTTCCTTTCTCAATTTGAATGTACTGTGTGTTTTAAGTTCTTATATTCTTAAGTTCTTATTCTGAGTCTCAGGTGCGTTTTTTCGAGATTGAATTACGGAGAAGGAAATATAATATTCTTATATGTTCAACATTCACCATTAGTACATGGTGAATGTCGACATTCACCGGTGTAAGTCAGAAATAAGAGTATTTGGAAAATATTTCGGACATACACCAAGCGACTATGTGAATGCTGACATTCACCGGTGAAAGTCGACATTCTCCAAATTTCGATGTTTCACCGTAACACATACTTTGATTAATCATACTGTCAGTGTTTATTATTAAATAGTTTATTTCCAAAATGTTAAAAGAGTTATGCCAAAATGAATTTACTTTAATATATATATTTTTTTTTCATTCCAAATACCCTTTCTTGGAAACTGTGCACCCACTGGCTTTTTGCTATGTGTCACTTAAAAACATTTCTCAATGATTTCTAAATTTTTTTTTACATAAATTATGATGAATAGTATTATAAAACAGAAATATCGCCTTTTTCTGCTTATGATTATTGTTTTATTACCATTAAAGTAATAAACTAAAATATTTTCTGTACTAAAATCTCTTATGAAACACAATATTTCACCAAGTCCTGTGCATATTTCCTACATTAAAAATTACATTGGGGGTCCAGCCTTTTATCTAACAGCTAAATGTGGAGGAACCTACAGAACAGCTAAGCGAATAATTCAAGAGAATAATTCAGGAACAGAGACGTAAACTCGAGAAGGGTTAATTACCCTTTATTGCTCAAAGTAAGATTTAACAAATGGCCCCTTTCTCAGGGCGTACAGCAAAGCCTCTACTTGCGCTTGAACTAAAAATAATAAGAAATAAGTCTTAACTAATGTCTTTATTACAGTTTTAAAAATTACAAAAACTTTGAGGTAGCTATTTTATAACATGTTACTTTATTTTTTATGGGGCATAAATATGTTTGAAATAGACATTTTATTAAATGTTATAGATTTACTTTTACTTCTATTTGTGCACATATATTAAGCAGTTAAGTATACGTGTATGAATGAAAATAAAATAAAAAGCACTGCAGTATATTTATCATAATTTAAAAAACAGAACGTTTTCTTGAACAAAGTCATCGTAAGCCTTAAAAAGACAAATTGTAAGGATTTATTTATTTTTATCTAACCAGTCATTTTATGTTAAATGTCTTTACTCACATTCTCCCTTTCCACTTTTCTATCAGAATGTTAATTTTTAGTTCTCGTGTATTCAGATGAAGTGCTTTATTCTTGCCGATAGTGCTTGACACGCCGGTTGTAGTTTCGAGCCAACTTTCGTGTTAATCATCTCTGCGTAGGTTTTGGCTAACGTATGACATACTGGTAGTTTAGTTTTAATTTTAATTCATTGCTCTTTGAGTTACGCTTCTTTGTTTTTACTTTTGATATTTGCTGTTGAAAGTGCTGTTAAGCGAATAATCGCTGGAGTTCGTGCGACAAGAAACAACAAGATGAAAGGGTAAATAACCCTTTATTATTCAAATAAGATTTAACAGAACTCCGTCTTGGAGTGGGCAATAAAAGCCGACACTTTGGCTTGAACTTAAGAGGCTAAGAAAAAAACTAAAAATAATTTAAACTAGAGAAATATAGCTGAAGCTATCAAGATTCTAACCGAGTTGGCCCTTTAAGTCGAATGACTGCAAAGCTATCAAGGGCCTGAGTGTGGCCGAGCGTAATAACAGCTTAGAGAGTAGCCAAAAAGGCAGAAGATCGCAAATCAGAAACTCTGATTCCCTCTAACTCAGCAAGTAGAACTTCATGGTTAAATACCGCTCTTCCTCATTATGTATTCAGAGTGATTCCAAAACTACGTTATGGCGAGAAGTAATAAGTTGAAGTTAAGAATTTGACAGGAAAGTATCTTTAACTTAAAATTTAACTGTTAATAAAATTAACACAATCCTTACAGACTTTTTTAATTTGGTTTAGTTTATTTAATTACGGCTAAGCACTCGAGGGCTATTATGCTAAGGGAGCGGATTGTTTCGTGGAGGAATTTCTAAGGGAAACTGGCTCGTATGTACGCTATACATAGGGCAGAAAAACGCAATGCAGCCATCGCGTTCGCAGGGATTCAAACCCCTGTCGACCTACCAATGTTCAGTGACGTTACCGCTTGTGCATTGGTGGGACACTATATACAGAGGTTGTTCGCACATTTTTTAGACGATTTTGGTAAACGGTAATAAAACCTCGTTTGCTGCAAAAGAAGTAATTGCAATTGTATTATGTTTTTAAAAGTCAAAATTATCGTCTGTGGCTTGAACGTTTTGTTTTATTCAAAATGGCGAATTTAACAAAGCAGTGTTATTTCTAAAAATTTCTAAAGTTATTTTCTAAAAACGAAAGTGGGCATTTATAATAAAATGCTGAGTACTATCCATTATTTAGAGTTACTACATGGTGAAATGAATTTGAACCCTCGCAAGACTATTTTATGAGAATATATTGTTTCAAATCGTAGAAACTTTATAAGCGATTCTCGCATCTTCCGTGCATGTTCCGGTAGAGTAAGTAATCAGCACCTCCAGCTGGCAGTTCGAAAAATCTGTGATTGGGGAAATTTCCTTTGACTGTGCTGTTTAGGTCAAAGCTGAATATTTTACGTTCCATGCACTCAAAATCTTAATTGTTTCCACAGTGGGTCCAAAACTAGAATGTGATAATCTTCAGCACCTGACATTGGTCGTTGTTCTTATATTCCTACAAAGTAATCCTTTTAGGGGATAGGAAGATAAGTATTTATCGCCTTCTTCTATGCGTGCTTCCAGACTATGAGTCCTTATGTACAGAGGCTGTTCGCGCATTTTTAGACGATTTTGATAAGCGGTGATAAACATTCGTTTGCTGCAAAAGAAGTAATTGCAATTGTACTATGTTTTTAAAAGTCAAAATTATCGTCTGTGGCTTGAAAGTTTTGTTTTTATTCAAAATGGTGAATTTAACAAAGCAGTGGTTCGAAGGCTACATTTACGCTCTTTCCGAAGAGAAATAGGCGTACTCCGTTGTCCAAAAACGATGTGAGAGTCATGGTTTTGTGATATCTAAAGCGTCGATAGGTAATATCATCAACAAAAAAAGGAAAAAATGTCAAATTGGACTCTCAAGTGGTATAAAAATTTCAAACAAGTATCCAAGGAAAAAACGGACATCTTCGACTATTGCAAAGGTACGTTGTTTAATGTTAAAAGAAAATCCTCCTAGTCAAACGACAGTTGCAAAATCATTAAAATGCTCGGTGTCCACTGTAAACAAAATGATAAACGTTGATTTAAATCTTAAGAAAGCGAAAAAACGCAATGTGCATCGTCTTCTTCCAAAGCATATCGCTCAACGCAGGACATGCAGAATTCTATATGAGAAACACGTATCCAAAGAAAATGGAAAACAATTGTCACAATAAATGAAGCATGGGTGTATTTAAATGATTGTTACAAAAAAAAAGAACCATTTATTATCATAAATAGGAGAACAAAATTTAAGTGCATGGTTCAAAGAATCGAAAGAAAGTTTTTCTAAGGGATTCATGATTGTTGCTGGTTTTTCTTATAATGGCAAGTTAAAAATAAAGAAAGTGCAAAAAATATCAAGATTAACTCCAAATACTATCAGAAACATATTTTATCGCCAATTTTTCTGAATAAAATACCATCGCTTTACCCACAGTGCCATCCATCTGTGAGACTCTCTCAGGACAAAGCTAGCATTCACACATCAAAATCCACTGTAAATTTCCTAAACGAAATGGAACAAAAAACTGGTATCAAGGCCATACCCTTCACTAATATCGCTACTAAATCTCCCGATGTGCCACCTATGGATTTTTGTGCTTTCGGACTTTTATAAACTGCATTATCCAAACGTTGTCCCAAAACTCTAACAGGACTCTGGAAAGTTGTGCGGGAGGAATGGGATAGAATACCTCTTCTGCCACTTCAAAAGGCATTATTATCCTGGAAAGTGCGATGTCGAAAGATAGTACAGAATAAGGGATGTCAAATGGAACATTTAAAACACAAGAATTTTATGTAATTTAGTTTTGTGAATACAATATACCTCGTCTAAAAAATGTGCGAACAGCCTCTGTATTTAAGTGGAATTTTAATTTTGCAAGTACGATTCATTTTCCTTTAGGTACTACTGTAAACGTTCTATCTAAGCAGCCAGTTTTTGAAATTCGTTATAGGCATAATCGAAGAAATTCAGTGCAGAATAAAAACAAATCACTGGCAAGATTTATTTAAGAGTTAACTTTTGTAATTTCATTTTTGTTCCATTGTTTAGATGAATAGTATAGGAGCTCTCTGAGTTAATGATGACTCATTCATAAGTATTACAGTTGATGATAACACAAATAACAACAAATTCTCATTAAATAATGCAGTGTCCTCGACAGTATTACCTTGTCTGCAGACAAATAAAATTGAATGCCGACAAAGACGTCTGCCGATTCAAGTTCCATGGGAACCTTCGACTGACCTTCTTGGTTGTTCTGATCAAATTTAGAATCCCTTAACAGCACTGCAAGCGTAGGCCCCAGAAAACGTGCTTTTCTGACCTTCTTTGGTCTCTTGTATGTTCTCAGTCACACCCTTCACATTGCCTTGACGAATAGCAAGTGTGGGTTTGAGATGTCACCAACTTCGATAAGTTGTTCTCATCTCTCACTGATCATTAATTTCTTTGGCTATTAATCGCCACCATGTTCAGAATATTATAGTTATTAAAAGCAGTTGACTTGGCATTGCAAATTGTTAATCCAGATGAAAATGGTGAAGCTTTATTCAAATGAATAAGTCATTTAGATGAATGTGGGGGTTTAAATTTGTCTCATTGATATTATATATTGAATTTATTATCAAGAGAGAGTCAAGTTTACTTAAGACTATCTCTTAATAATAAATTCGAGATGTTTATTTTACCACACCTTGCTAAGTGAGCAATTATTGGAATATTCACCTCATGTTTTACAGATGCTTATCGTTGTAAGTGTTGTACTAGATCTTATTGATGAAAGAAGATTGCCTCATAAAAACTGAACTATTTAAACAAAGTTTTCGGGTAATGTATTTGCATCATTATTGTTTTTTGATCGATGATCTGATATTTATATGTACATAAATAATAATAAAAAAGAATTGAAAGGTAATTAATTACCAACCCATGCATCAGATAAAATGAAACAGAAAAACTTAGAATGTCCGGAAACTTAGAATATATACCTTTCTGTATACACTCCTTTTAATTTATATGCATCAGAATTTGCTTAAATCAGTTACCACGCTCGTGAATTTGTATACTTTCGTAGAGATCAGCTTTTGTAAAGATTTAATTCTTCAGTACTGGTTCTCATTTTCTAAAACGTTAAAACCGTAATCTTTCAAGTAGGATTTTAATATATAAGCAGTCCGCAGAAGGTTACCGATCTGGAGAGTAAGCAGGATTACTAAGAATATTTAAACTATGTAATAAGCGTCTTGAAAATAGTTATTTTATAGAAAAAAATTATTACTTTTTAGTTCCTCTGTGTTTGAGACCATAATGAAATACATACATATATATATAGTATATATATATATTAAAAAGTGAATTCTTCAAACTATTGCCTATGAGCTAAAGTGATACTGCGGTTCCTTTGCAAAGTAGTTTAAACACAAAGTGAAGATCCAATTGTTATTCATAAAGTAAAAAACACAATATGTATGAACCACTAATAAGGAAAATTAGAAAAAAGTGAAAGCTTAACTTGATTCAAACTCAAAAGTTAAAATGCATGTAGAATAAAGTTTAAACTATCACAAAACATATTAGAAAAAAATACTACAAAAACATCATGTTAAAAAACAATAACAATGCAGCAGTAAATGGAAAATTGACCTAATTCGAAGATCATCATGGACTTTTCAAGGGAAATGTATGGTGAGCTTCGAACTCTGCTAATTCCAGAAGGCGTTTCGTCAGGCAGGAAGCAAATTGAGATTGATTGATAAATTTAAAAAAATATATATTAAAAAGATCCAAATATTAATTAAAACCAAATCTCAATTTCTCTGTTTAATTTCTCGACGCGTCCGCTGTTAACAAGTACGTGAGAAATACTTAACTTGTGCAAGAAAAACTATACAAGCAAGCCTGGTAAGGCAAATGTACAGAACTAGTAAAATAAATAGCGAATTGCTATTGGTCAACATATTCACAAATTTTTTTATGGGCGAACCTTCTTAGTCTGAAGAGTTATAACATTAAAAAGGAAGTAACAGCAATTATTTTTAATAAAGATAATAAATTATTCAAACTGGATTAGTTTATGACCAAAATTAGAACAACGAAAAGATGAAATTTAGAAACATACCTTAATTCATGACTTCTTTCTGCGAGAAGCTTTTTGCAAAAAGTTACAAAAATTTTACTTTTCTCTAATTTTCTTTATTAGTATTTCATACATATTGTGTTTTTACTTTATGAATAACAATTGGATCTTTACTTTGTGTTTAAATTACTTTGCAAAGGAACCGCAGTATCATTTTAGGTCATAGGCAAAATTCTTGACCTCACAGGTCCTTTTAATTTTAGTTAGTTTGCCTTTCTTCCATTATATATATACAATGGGAGCAGTTCTATATTTCCCGTTCTACTGGCCGATTGATGAAATTCAACTTAAATTTTCATGTCTCGAAAGTGCAACTTAGAATATGTATTAGATTTATATATGTATATAGCACACTGTTCTGATATAGGTATTTTGTCACAAAATCCGACTTCTTCTGAAATGACATGCCATTTTTGTTTCCATATTTCGATCCTATGACTCAAATTATGCCAAACAGCTAAGTTTTGTAAAAAATCGCAAGAATTGAAAGGATCGTTCAGTTTCTGTGCAAGTAGTTATGAAATTAGGGTGTCCAAGCACTTGTATCTATAACTGCCATTACCTGTTACTGAATTTGCACACTTATATACTTACATAGCAGAAATGACCGGATGGAAAATCAACAATCATTCGGATTCTGGATATCCAGAGCATGGATTTTCCATGATACATGGATTCCATGGATTTTCCATGATTCGTAGAGGATGATAGAGGATTTACAGAGGATTCCAGTTACCTGAATCGTTATTCTTACGCCCAATCGAAGTAATTTTTTTTAACTTTTTAATGATATCCTAGTCGTTTATAAAAAATTACTTTCCAAATTTTAGCTCCTTTAACTGAATTTGATATATATTTAATATCTCTTTTTTTATTAAACTTAATTGATTCCCTCTTCCAGAATTCAAAATTTAGGCTTAATCCTTTTACGATTTACTTTTAAAATTTGTATTTTTAAATATTTGCTTTATAAATGTTTCCAAAAAAAATTTTTTTTTATTATAAACTATAAAATTTTTACCCTCATCTTAAAGTAGATGTACGTTTAAGCATACCTACAAAACAGTAGATTTTTTTAATTCCAAATTTCCTAATAACGTGAATTTACATTTTGGACCATATCGAAATTTGGCGTATTTATTATAAGCGATAATAACAAAATGTGGTTTACATACTATGGTAAAATTGGTTTGGTTTATTTAATTATGGCAAAGCACACTAGGGCTATCTGCCTAAGGGGAGTGATGCCTTCGTGGAGGACTTTCTAAGGGAAACTGGCTCGTATTCGCGTTACACATGGGGAAAACCACGAAAACACACATGCAGCCAGCCCGTTCGCGGGGTTCGAACCTCGGACCGAACTACTAGTGTTCAGCGACTTTACCGCTCGGCCGCTGGTGGGCCCTATTTTGTTAAAATTATTTAAAAGAATGAACGATGGCATTTTTTCCACTCTGGCATCAATGAATAAAAAGGAAAGTAAGTAGGTTACCATAAATTAAGAATTTCGCCAAGTGAACTATTCTTGGCGCAAACTAAAAAAAAAAAAAAAAAAAAAAAAAAAAAAATAATAATAATAATAAAGGATAAAGTTTTAAATTTTTCCATAAATTTCTCACCAAAAAATACAAAATTTAATATCTAGGCATAATTTAAGTCTTAGAAATGAAATATTGAAAACAATTGGTATATTATTTCAGAAAAAGTCCGATTTTGAAGGTGATAGTCAAAACACCTATGTTAGAAAGAAGCTATATATAAATCTAATACATATCCTAAGTCGGGCTTTCGAGACGTTAAAAACGCAATTTGAATTTTGTCAATCGGCCCAGTAGAACGGGAGATATAGAACTGTCCCATTTTTTTTCGCAGTGTACTTCCTCGCATCCAAATATTTATGAGTCATTTTTCCCTTTTGCATATACTCTCATTTACCTTTTGGAGGCCCACCAGCGGCCGAGCGGTAAAGTCGCTGAACACTGGTATTTCGGTCCGAGGTTCGAATCCCGCGAACGGGCTGGCTGCGTGGGTGTTTTCGTGGTTTTCCCCATGTGTAACGTGTATACGAGCCAGTTTCCCTTAGAAAATCCTCCACGAAAGGCATCCCTCCCCTTAGGCAGATAGCCCTAGTTTGCTTTGCCGTAAATACACCACACACACACCACACCACACATTTACCTTTTGGAATTAAATTCTGAATATTTGAGAATTGAGTTAGTTCTCTCATTTAATGCTTACTTCTCCATTATTGTGAAATTTGCTACCATCATAGCGACATCACTGACATTTGAGAACCTTATGGAGAACTAGATTGATTTCTTCATGTTATAAAGTAATGTTTTGATTACATTTAATCTAAACATTAGTTAAACTTACTCGACTGTCAAAAATTGTTTTGTGCTTTCTCTAATTCTAATTCTAATAGGTCAAGGAACCCTAATAGCTCAATGATAACAACAATCGTATAAAAGCAGCTAAAACATTTGTGGGTACTTCAGCTTGAAATTATCAGATAAAATGATTAACAGAAACTTAAATCTGCTGCTTGCTGTCTGAGAATGCTCTAATGCTCTAATTCAACTACTTACAAATCAAATATTGGGGATGAAAAACCTAGTTTCTAGGCTAACATGTTTTTCACGGACCGCAAATGGAAGCTTACTTACCAATAATTCTAGTCAGACAATAGTAGGTTGAATCAGTATAAGAGCGCTTCTGTTCAAATTTCCTTAAATTTTCTGTCCAGACGTTAATTATGGCTGACTCTCTCTCTTGCGTTTAATTTACTCTTTCTTACTTTTAATGCTATCTCTTACTTTTAATACTCTTTTAATTTGGCTTCTGGCGGAGTAGATGAAAAAGTGGAAGAAGGATTCAGTATAAGAACTAATATTTTGACTAAACCTTGTATCCAAAAGTACAAGAATTACAAAAAAATTTTAATTTGCCTCTTTTTTTTTTAGGAAGCGGGGCAGTGTTGCATTACTTTTTAAGTTACTTAATTTTACTGAAAGCGATATGATGAATAAATAAATTATCACTTCCTGACTTTCTTTATTCCGGAGAAAGTATGGATGTTTGTAAGTAGTATACTGTGTAAGTGCACCATGAAACACTTAAACCTTTCCGATAATTAATTCTGTCGATCATTTTTGTCGAACAAATCTGTCGAACAGTCTAAATTCGGATAATAAAATACTATGGAACCGAAAGTCTTGAGTGGTAGTTGTGAAGAAAGATGAATGAGGATTTGGGGACTGTCCTCTGGGCATTTCTTCATCAGAATTGGAAGGGAGGGTCAAATTTTAACCGGCGGAACTATTTTCGGCTGACCCAAGATAAACCGAACTCGCTTGCTCTGGATCATTCAGTTTCTGCACAACTAGTTATGAAATTATGGTGTCGCAAGCACTAGTATCTGTACTTGTCATTACCTGTTACTGAATTTAAACATTTATATACTTACATGGCAGAAATGATTTACTTATCCGGATGGAAAATCTTTAGTCATTCGGATTCTGAATATCCAGAATACAAAAGACTGAGGATTTTCCATGATACATGATTCATAGAGGATTTACAAAGTATTAAAATTATCTGAATCGCTATTCTTATGCCCAATCGAAGTAAATTTAAACTTTTTACGGATTTATTTGAACGTTTTTAAATTTGATTTCACCGAAAAGTTAATACAGGTCAAGAGAAAAGGTAATAAAAGTCCAGGTCAAGAGCATTCTACATTTTTCACCTCTTCTGCTTTTAAAAAAAACAATTAAACCTGGAAGTTTTCAGATTTTTATATTTATATACTTTTTTAACGTTTTGTGTTACCTTTATATTTTAAATATTATGGTCATCGCAATTAAACCATTAAATTCAATTCAGAAGGAATATCCCAAAATAATTTAAAAAGAATATATCTTTAGAATTTCCGATGCACAGCCTTACGCGCTGGAGATAAAAATGTTTTATTTTCCTACAGTGTTGCCATTGCTCGCTTTGTAATCCTTGAGTTTGTTAATCAAAAATTCGCTAAAGTTTAACAAACTATGAAATAGAAAATAAAACAAATTCCAAATGTGTGCTTCCAGATGCCCATATTCGGGTGGAAACTTACATTTTTCAAAATTTGATGGCTCTAGTTACCGTTGTTTTATCACAATGCGAGAAATATATATACAATTATGCGGATTCTTCATTATTTAATTTCTTTAAATATAATACAGGGCAATATATTTGGTGGCAACAAATTGCAAAATGATACAGCCTTTTAAAGTTGTCAGCGCAAAATGCCAAAACGAAATTAATAGACCTTCTGGGCTAACGACCTTTGGGCTAAAATAAGTCTAATGACTCTACAAGATAAATGACAAAGTAAAATTCTTTCAGGTGTATTTTTGTGCATACACATTCCGCTTACTGAAAGAAGACAGATCGATTAACCGAATTTCTCGAATAAGATATCTTGATTAACAAAACACCAAATAGCTGAACTTAACATCTTAGTTAGTTCGGATATTTCATATTCCACTGCATTTAATCTTTAACACTCAAAACATTTTCGTTGTTTCGCGCTGAAGATATATTCACACTTCACGCATATTTGGAAAGAAACTTTAACTATTTCATGCACTCTTGACAGCGTTCTTTCAAGAAAGCTATTTTGAATAATTTATTCCAAGAAACGTTCTCGCTTTTCTATTCTTCGCTTTATTGTAATGACTGTATCGCGTTCTTTACCGCTGCGGATTTTTTTTTTTTTTTTTTTTTTTTTTGTCATTGTCCAATATATTTTTCTGTTCTTTTTTTGCCTTTTCCACTTTTTTAAATTTACTCGCATTCATCTGTGTTCTTTCCGCGTATCCTACAGTATTTTGGGTGTTATTTTGCTATTTGTGCTTCAGATATATGCAGAAATTTCCATCTCTGACCTTGCTTTAAACGAGGGAAAATTGGATACGTCTTTGGAAGTTATTTGTGCCATTTTTGTGGCATTTTCATTCATCGTTTCCATATTATTGAATAAAAGTACTCTGAAATATAGTTATTTATTATTATTTATCGTGTGTTTGAATTATTAAATAAGTATGTATATTTAGGTAGAACGATTTGTAAACCTAAAACCGCCCGAGAGACGATAAGTACGATATTTTAATCTAAGATCTCCAAAGTTCGGATCGCTATATCTCAATACCAATTTTTATCGTATATTTACTTATATTTTACTATTGGTAGTTTTGAAATAAGCATATTAAAATACGCGTATACGATTTCAATTTTCCTAACCTATTAATGCTCATGAATAGAAAATCTCCAATGTGCTTACCATATGACCTCATTGGATGGCCAATTAAATTATATCATTATATTTATATAATACCAATTTTGTTGTAATTCATTTAAACTTACTTCCTCGAATTTCATTGGACATATATTTCTCAATTCATCAATTTAGTTCTCACTTCGAGGCAAAGGCAAAAATACATAAAATTCAAAATATCATCATTAAAAATTGTAAAATACAGAAAAAGAACCTAATACGAAATACAATTAAGCACAGTTACAAAAAAATTTTCATGATTAAAATCAGAGTTTCTACGCCAAAATAAGCAATTCCATCAACGGGCAGGAAGATGACATTTTCGGTGTAAAAAAATTGAAAGTTGTGCAGTGGGACAGTAGGATGGAAACGTCCCACTGCACAAAAACACACAGACGTTGATGCACCAAATGATATAATTTACAGTTCTACTAAAAGTTTCAAAATGTCAACAAATGGTGGCCTCATTAGGCTTAGAGCCACTTTTTAATTCTTGATAATTTTACAACTATTGCATGCAGATTACTAACTAAAGGTTTAAAAATCTGAACCGGAATGTAAGAACAACATAATTCAATCACTTTTAAAATCAAAAAATGCACTATTTACCAATATATAAGAATAAAAATACTGAACTCAAAGAGCTGGGTAACAGAGCCGAAATATACATACATATATGTTTCGTGTGGCCGATTGGAACCGTTGCAGTCGGCAAGAGAGATTGGCATAACTGGTTGTAATAGCCCTGCATATAAAATTTGCACGTTCCATGGCTACTTATTTATGAGTTATATCCCATACATAGGCCAGAAATCTCTTCTGAATCCATTTTACAATCCGTTTTGGAAAAAAATGTATTCAAGAAAGGTAAAAATGGATATTTTCGTTGAAATATGATACCCGAAATTTTTTGCGATTAAAATAATTCCTTTACTCCGTACAGAATGCTATCATCTTGATATTATTTCAATAACATATGAGTATTTCTGCTTTTCTAGAGGCGCATAATCAAATTAAAAAAAGAAATAATGTATAATAAAACGAATTTCGGTTAAAAAAATCGCTTAATTATTACTTATTACGCATTTGAAATATGAGTAAACTTTCCTACTAGGAATTTTTTCTAATAATGCAAACTTTCTTCTCAGCTGAAATGCAAGCAAATAAATCAATCAATAAATATTCTTTACTTTAGAGGACATCATTGACATCATTCTTTACTTTATTGGACATCATTGACATCATTCTTTACTTTATTAGACATCATCTTTACTTTAGAGGACATCATCATTTGAGATTGATTAATCGCAAAGATGTAAAATAACTAAAACACATACTTAATTTTAAAATACGCTATCGATATGTTGAAACTTATATATATCAAGCAGAATTTACCATTAATAGAAAATGCGTCTTATTATGATACCGAAATTGGAGAAGGCATACATGTTTGCAAATGTATAGTGCTCTTGCGGCAAGGGGGCACTCTGAATATGCGGCGAGTCGAAAGTCCTCTCGAGAGATTGCTGGTAGGGAAAGAGGGCTGGGGTTCCCTCGGATCCGTCCCCTCGAGATCTCTCCATAAAAATTGCGGGCGGAACTGAGAAAAGTCGTTCTGTCACTTATACAGTGCTCAAGGCTTTTGCCAACCGACAGACCCAATATTACACTCCTTGTCACTATTAATTTCGCGGGCTTGCTCTAATGTTACTGTCAGGTCATAAATCACAGCAGCAAAACAGCGTTTCATTTCAAATAGCTCCAAACGTAATAATTTTACAAACAGACAACATAAGCATTTTGAAAGTTTGTAATAAATACTGACTTTGTTATCAAGCAATACCAAGGTAAATTTTATTTATTTGCACACTCACTTTGGAACTATCTTTGATGTTTCGTAACTGCACCGATTTCAGTTATTTTTAGTAACATATACAATATTTTGAAAGACTGGGGATATAAATATTTGCAAGTAAAATTTCTTTTTAATTTAGTAAACTGTTAGCGATAGTCATAAATCAACACGTTTTAAATCAACACGTTTTGATGATTGTATGTTTACATCGCAGAAATTTGGTTATTAAATCACAAAAATAAATAGGAATTAAAATTTACACGTGATTTTTCAGAGACAAATGAAATATTTTATCAAATTACAATGTAAGAAATTGATAATGCGCGTCATAAAATGCTTTAAGTATTAATTAATTGGAAGGGACAATTTGCCCTGAAGGACTGTTAATTTCGTTTTGGCATTTTTCGTTGAAACCTATAAACAGCGAATCACTTTTCAAGTTGTTGGCAGCAAAATTTTATCGCTCTGTATTATATTTAAAGAAATTAAATAATGAAGAATCTGCATGAATGTATGTGTGTTTCTCGCACTGTGATAAAACAACGGCGCCTAGTGCCATCCAGATTTCAATTTAATTATCAAAGCTCTAATTCTAAAACACTCAAAACCCTCGACTTAAATCCTCAAGCACTCAGTATCAAGTTAAATACTCAAGTACTCTAGCAAGTATCAAGTATTTAATACTCAAGTAAATAATTTGCCTTTTGGTGAGAGCTACCAAGAGGAGAAGTTATAGTAAAGGTTTTAAATCATAATACTCGTTTAATTAACATAAAATGCTTTATAATATGACGGTATTTTGGTCTTGAAGGACTTTCTCTGATTAAGAATATTTACTGATGTTTCGAGGCAAATTAATTACGCAAAAATTATACAAAATGTGCTGTTTTTTTAAATGTAATGTTAGCAGTCTTTTCATTCGAGATAATAAGCAATTAAATTTATTCAGTTAGTAACACCGGTATTGTTGTTGTTCGTGCCAATCTCACTTGTCTGACATTGGTCAGCACAAGTCCACGACATTCAGGGGTGTTGGAACCCCAAAATCTTCAAAAAATTGTGATTTCGGATTTTTGCATTTTAAAATTCTCTACTATTCTATCTTTCTAAAAATACAATTCTTTAATTTCTATGAAAATTAGAACTGTAAAAAAATCTAGTTTTAGTTTGTCATCTACTGCTTTGATCAATGAGGATTTTTACATAAAAACGCGTTTTCTCCAAGCGTGATTTTTTTATACTCGATGTACCTTTTCTCAGGAACTACTGCTCGCAGGTATCTAAAGTTTTTATGGCTTATTTATTAGGTTCCCTAATATTTACTGAAATGAGCTTTTTGTAATAAACTTAGAAAAAAAAATTAAAAAATTTTTTTGTGTCAGAAAAGTGCTAAATTTTACTATACTTAACAAAATATTCTGTAATTTACTCTAAAATTCAAAATGCTTCAACAGCTCATTTCAGTATAATCAGATAGCTATACTTTAATTACAGAACAAATTTCAAGCTTGTACCTACAGCAGAATTTGAGAAAAGGTACATCGAAAATGGCGAATTTAACATTGTCGGTATAGGGGTTTCTGATACCCCTTCATCATAGCAAGCAGTCAAATTCCGTCTATCATTGGCAAGAGCCTTGAGCACTAAAGGTGATAGGACCACTTTAGCTCGATTCTACCCTTCCCTGTGGAACGGTGCTTGCAACACCAGGATGCCTGAGCCTAGGCTCTACCCCTTGTGGAATAAATTTGTTTGCTTCGAATGTTGATGGAAAATAACCATTCAATTAAGCATTTAAATTATTAAAATTATGATAATGGTGTTTTTATTAAAATTATTTTTAAGAATCTGACTTGAATAATTTTAGCTATATTAATAATTATCATTTTAGGTAATAAAGCTGGGGAAATGACAAGTTGTAACATAGATTTGGCACAGAAGCAGTCGAGCTAGTGATGCTGGGATAAATACTAGGTAAGTACTAAATAATATGATACGAAAGAATATAACATATAGAATACATACAGTGAGCAAATATTGAATAACATATGTACAAACACAAGATGCAGAATATACTTAGATACATAAAAATGATGGCACTTATAAAAAGTTGGTACTTAAACAACAGGGTTTACATTATAGTAGTGTTCAACTGGGCTGAGGAGCTTATCCATGTTATCTAAATTATTGTAGTCACATGTACATATTTTTATACTGAAGTTATCAATTAGATTCTATCTTGCATGAAAATGTTTTGCAAGTTTATAATAATGAGAGTTCTAAGTAACTCTACACCAAGTTCCTCATGAATTCTATTATTTCGAATGTACCAGTCTGCATTTTTCTTAGCCCGCGAGCACATGCGGCGGGTATGACATACCCATGTACATTTTTCTTTTTGTATATTTCTCGCCCATTTTTTCATAAAAGGACGAAACTTGGTGTAGCTGAGTTCAAGGTCGCATACTTAAATGGGGGAAATTGCTGAGGTAGCAAGTGCAACGGTTTTTTAGGACCAGCATTGTTCGGGCATGTCATACCCGCGCGTGTACTGGCGTTTCTCAGTGAGTCACTTTTAGTATAAGTTTTTCTTGAGTTGTAAGCATGGCGCCGTATATTCCTTACGATGAAGAGATAAAAAGATTGAGAAATCTCCTTGAAACAGTTTCTTCTGATGAGGATTCATTTAGTGAAGAAGAGGAAGATGTTGATGACGAAGAATACAATTAGTAATCATGATTCATCCATATAGAGTAGTGATTCAGATACAGAAACAGAAAATGAAACTCTGGAATGTAGCAATGAGTTCCATGTTGGGAAAAAATGGAGTAAAATGGAACAAAAATAAATTCCGGACTAATGTTAGAATTGGCGCCCAAAATATTATAACTAAAGTCCCTGGAAATACAAAGTATTCTAAAGACTTCTCAACACCTTTGGAGTCCTTAGTTGACAATACAAATATTTATATTGATTCAAATACGAGAAAATTTCACTCGTGAACGAGATGAGTACTTTTCTCAAAGCCTTAGGGATGCAGCTAATAGAAAATGTTCAAAATGAACCACGACGAGCATCTGTGGTTCCTGATTCTGGACGAACACTGACATGTTAACAATGGACCGCCCTCCAAAAAAACTAAAATGACTTTCAAGAGGTGTACAGAGTGCTCCAAGAAGAAAGATAGAAAAACTAGATTCTTTTGTGAAAATTGTAGCAAAAGTATATGTATGGAACATATGACCTCATTTTGTAAACAATGTTAAAAAATTGTATGTAAATAATTTTCCTCTCCTTATTTTTTCCTATTTTGTCTAAAATGAAGAATTAACTTGGTTTTACATTTTAATTTCTTTTAAAAAACCGATTAATTTTTTTTGGCAAATTTTTATTTACAACTCTTTTATTCGGGTATGACATACCCGGCGCGTGTTCTCGTGTTCGTCGGATCGGTGCGTGTGCTCGCGGGTTAGTATAATATTTCGGCAAGCTTGCAGTTTCTGTCTGCTAGATTTTCGGGTATGAGCCCAAACTGGACTTGCATAACATAACAATGGTCTGAGAATGGACTTGTAAATAAGTAACTTGTTATCTATAGATAATACACTGTTTCGAGCAATTAAGGGGTAGAGATTCTGCCCTTGATTTCCCCCCCCCCCGTGGTGCGCTCCATCAAAATTGGGGGAGGAACTGAGCAAAATCGCACTGTCACCTGTCAGGTGCTCCAGGCTGTTGCCAACGACAGGCATAAACTAGCGTTCCTTGCCACGAGGAACTTCGTGGGCTTGGCTGATGTTACGGTTAAACAAGTGAGCACGGTAACCTACGCACATTTCTAGGAGCTTTTAATTAAGTCTACTAGATTTTACATAAAGGTTTATTTCATTATGCTAATGAGATAAAGTTTGCGAGAGCTGTCTGCCTGAATGAAGGTTGCTTTCCTTGAGACCATTAGTAGTGCTTCGAACCCGTTTCATGCTCCAAAGTATTCAACAATTTTAAGCAGTCAGGCCCAAGTGAGCGCTTGCAGTATATGCACTGGTGGTTTTCATTGTCTACTTTTTTATCTCCCGAAAATGTGCAAATGTTGTTGCGTTTGGAGCTAGATTTAAATATTATGGAATATGAAACAGAAGTCAGCTGGTAAACATAATGTCAGGAATGTTCAAGATAGTGCGAATAATGTACCACAGATTGGTTCGCTAAATTCTTTTGCGTAATTCATAGCTTTTAATGTATTTGTTGCTAATAAGTTTTGTCTTTATTATCGATTATCAATTTATTATTATTTGTTATTATTTTATGATTATCGATTATTCGTTTATTATTTACGACAGCGATTTTCTGAGTATTTTGCCTTCTTCAAAGAATGGTTTCAAAGAAAATAAAATGCTAGCTTTGAATTCAAAACAAAATACTATTTTGAAAGTCTAAAAATACCCATTTTTTTCCGTATTTTTCAACATCCCATCGAATCTGTAATCGACTATCTTCTATATTTGTACGGTACAGCATTTGACAAGAGTATCGCTTATTTAAAAACAAATTTCTAAAACTAACCAATACTTGTAATTTATTTTGGAATACATCTTGTCTAAGATAATTCAGAGACTTTTGAAAATATTTAACACAGAATATTTTAACCATATCCTTTCTTAATTCTAAAAAAATTTTTGACTAAGGTTTACATAATATTTTTTCAAAATTCTATTAAGCTTTTAACTTAAGCACGAAAGAATGGACTTGGAGCTCCTTTTCAATGTGAACCTAACATATTTAAACTGCAAAATATTCGACACTAAAAATTCTTCACGTAGATGTCGAATCTTAGAGCATTCTTCTCCAAAAGTTAACAGACTCACGACAGACGTTCGTTTATTAGCATACAGTGAGAAACTCCATCCCAGAGAATGTAGATAAAGGCACAACATAACTTTAATGCAGAGTAAAGTCACGATAAAACTATAAAACTAAAGTAGAAAAATGTATGCACCTGATTTCTTTAACCAAACGTATTTGAGTCAAGGTTTTTGAAACTGGAACTTCTTTTTTTTTTTTTTCCTGATATGTCTAGGTAAAAATAAAACTATTTTCTTTTGCAAAATACTTGCACTTTCTGAAGAAAGTTTCGTCACGTTGTCAAAAAACGGTACAAAGCACTGTTTCCATCACATCTGACTAACTGATGGAACAGGATTACCAAATGAAGTTTTTGTTTTCACAACTCGTTAGGATCTTATTAGCTCACAAGAGCTATTAATTTCGCTATGGCATTTGTCGTCGTCTACTATAAAACAACGTTTCACTTTTCAAATGGTTGCCACCATATTTAGAGCCCCGCATTATATTTAAAGAAATTAAATATTGAAGTATTTGCACGAATGTATGTATGTTTCTCCCACTCTGAAAAAACAACGGTAATTGGGAACATCAAATTTTGAATAGTGTAATCCTCCACTGGATTGTGGGCACCTGAAAGCCCAAATTTGGAATTCGGAATTTGTTTTATTATCTATTTCATATCTTGTGAAACTTTAACGAATTTTTGATTAACAAACTGAACAAGTTCAAAGCGAGCAATGGCAACGCTGTACGAGGTGGAAAAAAATACTTTTTTTGTCCCCAGTGAACGAGACTGTATATCAGAAATTCTATAGATATGTTCTTAATTAATTATTTCGTGACATAGCTGTTGAACTAAATTTTATGATTTAAGGACGAAAAAGATGATATTTAACAAATAATGTAATACACAGGAAGCTACAATCATTTTTATCTCCGGGCCCACCAGCGGCCGAGCGGTAAAGTCGCTGAACACTGGTAGTTCGGTCCGAGGTTCGAATCCCGCGAACGGGCTGGCTGCATGGGCGTTTTCGTGGTTTTCCCCATGTGTAACGTCTATACGAGCCAGTTTCCCTTAGAAAGTCCTCCACGAAAGGCATTCCTCCCCTTAGGCAGATAGCCCTCGTGTGCTTTGCCATAATTAAATACACCAACACCATTTTTATCTCCAGCGTCGGGAATTCTAAAGATATGCTCATTTTAAAATTATTTTGCGATATTGCTGTTGAATTGAATTTTATAGTTTAAGTGCGACGAATGTGATATTTAATAAATAAATGAAACACACAAAACGTTAAAAAAACGCCCCCTTGATCGTAACGTAAAATATGAAATATTTGTCCCAAATCTGCTATAATTTGCGCCATATCTAAAACAAACCGTAACAGACAAATAGGGCTAATCTTTGGAATATGGTAACAGGTAGTTTGGCGACATTTTGGTAAGGCGATAAAGGTGCCTAGCTAGGACTTCAGCGATAATCTTAGAAGTACACAATTCGAATCACAGATTATTTTGTCTCAGAGAAATGAGAGATCATGAGACATGTAATGTGACATCTTCCGGAAAATTCCGATCGGGATTTTAGCTAATAAGCACTTAGAAACAATTTCGCTGCTAAAGTGCAGAATCGCCCACTTATTTGTTTGGCGCTTTTTACAAGAGTAAGAAGAATTGGATTTTTGTCAATTTTCTTTTACGTTTTAAGTGAAAATAGGTCGATGTGTACATGGATAAGGTCAAGAGTGTGCGCAATGCCATTTTTGTTCAATTTCGGGATGTTTTTTAAGTGAAAATAGGTCGACGTGTATATGGATACCATGTATATGCAATTCTTAAAAACGCGGCAAGCAGTGGGCGATTCTACACTTTCTCCCAATTTCGCACCTAATCTTCGTCATGATTAAGCACTTTTGTTCCATAAAAGTTCTAGCATAAGCGTAATTAGGCTAGCAGATTATTGAAAAAAATGTTGAGTTAAAAAAAAAAAAATGCCTTTACTTCGTGAAAACAAAATGGCCTCCATAAAAAAAAAAAAAAAAAAGAAACTAGCAGGTTAATTAAGACACAATAACACGCCGAATAAGCAAGTTGTAATAAAACTCCTTAAATAGCCTAGCAGGTTGCTGTAGCAGGGTTGGTCGCCAAAGTTTCGCCAAAAAATCGCCAAGTTACCATAATCCGAAGATTCACCACAAATAGTTGTGAAGAAATTTTCTTCTAGTGAAATCAGCAAAATTAGAGAATGTTTTTATGTTCATATGATGAATGAATACTATGTTATACAGGACTTATAATCAAGAAATCATAAATATAGCTTTATAAGCAAATAGACCCTTTCTACCTTACTTGAACACAAATACGTTTTTTCCTTGATTTATACAAAAGGAGCAATATTACAATTTTATTGATTTAAACATGGTTATTTTAATCACTTTCTCTATAGAAATAAAACAAGATTGTTCTAGACTTTGAAAAGTATGGACATTTCAAAATTTATATCATTGTTAAATTAGTGACCAAGCCTTGAAATCACAAATAAACAAGCAAAAGTTACTTTAAAATGAACTAATATTTTTATCAAGTATGGAACTTGCATACTTAATTCAATGAATGAATGATTGAACTTCATTCATTCAAGTGTCTTACTGAACAAGAATGATTGCGATCTCTATAAAGTAAAATATCAATTCTGTCATGTAGCGAAATATAATTAGATTATGGAAAAAACATTCAATGGTTATCTCCCTAAATGTATGGATGAAGTGTTTTTTTAAGGAAACCTGGACCATATTAGGGTTAAACATGAAATTGCTGCCAGTCCTTTAGCCGAGGGACCCAAAAACGTCTGAGCGGTAAAATCGTTGAGCTCTGGTAGTTCCGACCTATGCTGTATTCCAGGCGAACGGGCTTACTGCATTGGCTTCGTGTATGTACCCAATAACAATTATGGACCTTATAATTGCGTATAAATGCATTATTTTTAAAATACTATAAAACTAATTGCGTTAATTATCCTCAACGGCACTCTACAATGTACCATCTGCTCATGTATATAAATGTGCCATGTACGTATTGATTATGAAAGCGAATGATATAAGTATTGTAAATAGGTAGTACAGTATAGCATTGTAAATAAGAAGCTGTACCCATGCACCCGCATACATTTCTATGTAACGTGACACAGTAAGGCAAAATATCAATTTAGTGTCCTGTTATGAAATTAATAAGCACCTATTACTAGTTATAACATTATTTTATGGATCTAGAGTTAATGTAAGTATATGAAGTAAGTACCAAATGTTTATGTCACCAATGAATATTATGTACCAAATATAAGCGTATATACGCTTTTGTCTATATGTAATTGTGTATGTCCTTGTTTATATGTAATTGTACCCATGTATCTACTAGCGTTATCACATATCTTGGCACTGTATAGTTAATATACATCTATTACGGACTGAATAATCATGTACCTAATGTGTCTGTACACAAAATGTCTGTATATATGTATATGAATTTATGTTCTGTATATATGATAATGTAACTATGCATCTGCACATTTTATCCTTAACACGGCACCGTATCGCAAAGATCAAACTAGAGCCCCACTCTAAAATTAATGCACCAATTATCTGTTCAGTATTGTATTAAGTACCTATTGTTAATGTATGTTAACTACATAGCACTTACCTAACGCTTGGGTATCCACTAATTACTGTGTACCTAATACACGTGTTTTAATATCTTTGTACATTGGTTAATGTACTTAGGAAACAGTACAAATAATTCAGTAGCAAGACATTATACCACACAGTACTAATCTAGGGTCTAACTTTGAATTCACTGTACTAATTACTTATTTCAGCATAACATTGCGCACCTAATATTTCGGTATGTATGTACATGTCTTGTGTGTCTAATGATAATGCTTCAAAGGATCATAGTGTACTCAACATATGAGTACACACATTATGTATATATGCTACCGTATCCATGCTTTTGCATACACCTTGTAGCATGGCAATGTATTATTCAGTGTACAACATTAATTAGCTTTAACGCCATTGTATTAAGTACCAAATTTGTATGTATGTTTATGTATTAGTATAGTAGCATAATGAACACGTATGGTTATCTAGATAAAGGTGGACGTGACGCTATACCGATTAACTGTATTGGTAGAGGGGTGGTGCCCACGTCCTCCGTCGCATGTCACATGTCGCATGTCGCATGCATCGGATTCGGGGTTTTCGTCATGTGTAACTATTATACGAGCAAGTTCCATTAGAAAAGTCATCCACGAAGGCATCCCTTCCCTATGCCAGACAGCCCTAAGTATGCTTTACCATATCTACTAAACTAAAATAACCTTTCGTCGGGTTTGAAATCTTGCAGAACTAACAGTATGCAGCGGCGTTTTGACTCTGATGCTTATGAGCATAACGAGAAAGAAACTCCGAGATATACTTCCACCGTTCCTTTCAGAGTTAAATTTGAAAGCAATTGTTTCACATCTTTTAGCACGACTTCTCTGTTTGGGTTAAACTTTGAACATAATTTTCACCTTTATAATGAGTTGATTGTTCTTGAAATTTTGCCTATATATGTATGTATGCTTGTAATTTTTCGCAATGATTTTCTCAAAATTCATTATAAAGTTTTCATTTAGTCTAGAATGGTCTTAGTTCATTGCTTAATTAATCATTGTGAATTTTAGAAAACTTCGCTTTCGGATAGATAGAAAATTTGCTTCAAAATGATTTTTTTAAACCTCTATCATAAGATATAGAATTTTAAAACTCATTAAAAGCTTTTATAAATCTAATTAAAGCTCTATTATACGCTTTATACGCAAGTCTTGCTCGATGATATGCTTGCTTGTTAAAGCTCTATTAAACGTAAAGGAACCTCACAGGTGAAATAGTATTTTTCGTTTTTATTCTTATTTAAAGAATTTTAATCGTTTCAGAAATAGTAAATTTCCCCGTCATTTCTCCGCTGCTTCCAAATAAATAGAGTGAAATAAAATGCAAATAAAAAAAGCGAGAAACATGAAATCCGTTTTTATTGTTTACAAAGCATTCATGAGTTTAAATCAAATGGAAGAAAAGGTAATGAAGCTGAAATCGTCTATGCGTTTAACCAAATAACGGAATTAAACTTGAGTAAGAAGACAATTGAAATCTTTATCCACTGTTCTTTGAAAATGTCCACTAGGTCTATTATCTAATCACAGTTTAAAAGTAAATTGAATTATGTACCATTATTACTTTCGGACATTTTGTAAACAAACGTTGCTGCTGGTAAATTAGCGCATGATTTTGCCATTTGCATTGTTAATCATGCGAAGAGTTATTTACGTTTTACGTAATGCGTAAGTATAATAATGTAAGTATCTTGCTAGAATAAATAGAATATTATAAATTAAATTTTATAATAATTCAAACGATCACAAAATATTATACAGCTATAAATCTTCAGTACACTTAGCTGTTTAGAGCTCTAAGAAATCGTAACTGTAATTGTGTATTCATAATTTGTAGATAGTTCGAAGACATAATTCTGATTCAAAAGAAATATATATTGAAAAGCTGACTGGATATGGAAATACATGCGCAAAAGAATTCTATATAAAAACAAGAGCTTCTAAATTTTGAATTTAAAGCATAACATAAGTAATTTAATAAGTAAGCATAACATAAGTTTAAATTTGAAGCATAACTTATCCTAACATAAGTATTTTGTCACAAAATTGGACTTTTTCAAAAATTACCTACCGATTTCCATCTATCTTTCGATTGACTCAAATTATGCCAAAGTGCCGAGCTTTGTAAAAATTGCTAAAGTAATTTTTAAAACGTCGGTTATCTAAACTACAGCTCCTCTAAGTTTAAATAACTGTAACTAAGCTACAGTTTAGCTTATGTAAACTTAGCTCAGTTATCTAAACTTTAGCTATCTAAACTTCAGCTCTGTAGTAATTCTTGTCATAGTCGAATTCAATATATATTGTCAATTTCTCTGTTTTTACTTCCTTGTACGAAGTAAAAAGGAAGTATTGTAATCGCGAAAAGTTTCAAGCAGCATATTTCAAAGAAAATATCCATTTTGACCGCTATCGAATGCAATTTAACGATGGTTTTGCGTCATATCTGTACGAAAGAACAGAATAAAAGACCCGTTTCCTCCAAAAAAATTATAATACTGCTTTAAAATTAATTCTGAAGAGAATTTTTTGTGGCGAACTGTACGAACGTATACGTTCGTGCGTACGTACGTACGTATCTCGCATAACTCAAAAACGAGTAGCCTCAGAACGTTGAAATGTAGTATATAGGACTGCTATAACATTTAGATGTGCACTTCGTAATTTAGTTGCAATCCGCCGCACCAAACGTATATAAATATATATTTATATATATATATCCACTCTGCTACCCTGCTCAGTGATCTCAGTTTCTTTACTCGTATAATGTTTGCAAATTGTACATTTTCTGCTTTAAAAATGATTGAATTATGTTGCTTTTATCTTCCGGTTAAGGTTTTTATGCCTTTAGTAAATCTGTATGCAATATTTCTAGAATTATCAACAATTTTAAAGTTGTTTAAGTGCCGCTAAGGTAATAATGTTTTTGATGACGGCCATTGCTTGTTTATATTTCAAACAGCAGAATAGTGGATTTGTTGCCAATCTAGAGAAACTTAGCTTCGCAACAACAAAGATAACGCCTTTATTTATTATAACGAATTAAATCATGCTTAATCCTTTCTGGGCATTTTTCGAGGAAATAAGTGTTTAAGATTTACTTCGTAATTTTTAATATAGATATTTTGAGTTTTTATGTATTTTTGCCTTCTCGCGAAGTGAGAACTGAATTAATTGAATGAGAATACTAAATCGTCTGTGAAAAACTGTTTCTTTTTTGTTTTATTTGCTTAATTTCTTTTATACATCATTCTAGCTTTATTGTAGTATTTGAATAGAACATGTGGCAACGATTAGATAATTCTATTCTTTAAATGATATAAATTTTGTGCATTATGAGTTACAATATGAACGAAATATGATACTGTTAAGTGAATCTAGCGCCAGAGTGTCGCTATGGTAAACAAATACTACAGTGAATTTTAAAGAATGTATTTATTCTATTGTGGTTTATGCGCTGTCGGCGAAGTAGATTTAATTCAATCCAATAAGTTTAAATGATATGAAAGAAAAAATGCGTATAATTTAATATTCCGTACAAGGAAGTGATGTGGTGTACACATCAGATTTTTTTATTTAAATTTGCTTGATTTCTTCTTTCACGGATCGAAATTTAGGTTCAACCCAAATAAAATTTGCAGATATATCCTGATTCACTTTTAAAATTCGTAATTTTTATACTTTTTTCGAAAACATTTTTTGAATTATAACCTGCGGAACTTTTATCAAATATACTTTCAAAAAACATCAGAATATATTATTAAAATATCCCAAGATATACATGAATAAAAACATACAAGTTTCGCAACATTATCATTCCCTTTAAAAGATATAAATGCTGCTTTTTCAAGTAAGGCTAGAGTATCTATGTTAGCATTCAATGAAAAGATGCGTACATTTAAGTTATAAATTTAAAATCAATTGTGTGTACCTCAAGGCATTCATTTAGTAAACTTTTCAGAACATTAATAGGAACATAATATTTTTTAATTAAATAAAAAGAAAAAAGGTCTGATGATTAATATTCTAAGAAATAAATCTTTAACATCTGAAACCAATTTATTGTAATTGACAGACAAAACATAATGCCACAATCTTAAACATTTGCCAAAAAGAAAAAAAAAAGAATCCTTGTCTACATAACTGACATATCTGTTAATGCTACCGTCATCAGTCCTTTAAAAACTGCAAGTATTGCCGTTTCAGCTAAGGGTAGATGTAGTACCCATACTTGTTATATGGAGTACCTTTGTGCGTATAATAGGTGGACTTCCTGTATGGTGAACCCTTGTAGGTGCCATATGGTGCGTAGTAGGTATGATACAGTAATGGAAATTCTGGAGATGCAGCATGGTGTAATTCGGTTGAATAAAGCAAAGGTTTGTTGACAGTTGTAGAGGAAGGATCAGCTGGAGCAACTCCTGGTTCATTGCTTTTAACGCGGGCTCTGAAACCTCCAGCATCAGCAACATAGTCGACGACTCTATAACGTCCGTCAGCGTCCGTCAAACCATATGAGCCATACTTGTTACCCCAAGAATCGCCGGATTCTTTACGGAAAGTGCTACCAGAAGAGTGAGCTTCATTGTAGCCGAACTGGTAGTTGCCAGTGGCCTGCGAAAAAGAATCAGACGATAATAAATATTATTGGGTAGGTACAGCATCTGAAATGTATGAAGTATTTCTTGTGAATATTTTACTTGCAAATACACAAAATATATTTATACATAGCCAGAAAGAAAAACAGAACTGTAAATCTTGCTGCTTTTTTTTTCTTCCAAATTCGCATTTTCCTAGGCAGACATTGCAGTTTATAGAAGAGAATTCATTTACAGTTTAAGGTTATCGAAGTACTGTATGAGCTAACTGCAAATTTGTAGCTTTTTTTCTGGAGATTCCTAGCACAGTATTTGCCGGCGTATAAGACGCACTTTTTACTTCCTTGTACGAAGTAAAAAGGAAGTATTGTAATCGCGAAAATTTTCAGGCAGCATATTTCAACGAAAATATCCATTTCGCCCGCTATCAAATGAAATTTAACGATGTATCTGCGTGATATCTGTACGTAAGGACAGAATAAAAGACTCGTATCCTCCAAAAAAATTATAAAACTGCTTTAAAATCAATTCTGAAGAGAATTTTTCGTGGCGTCTGTACGAACGTATGTACGTACGTGCGTATCTCGCATAACTCAAAAACGAGTAGCCTCAGAACGTTGAAATTTTGTATATAGGACTACTATAACATGTAGATGTGCACCTCGTATTTTGGTTGCGATCGGCCGCACCAAACCTATATAAATATATTTATATATATATCCACTCTGTCACCCGGCTCAGTGATCTCAGTTTCTTTAATCTTATATGTTTGTAAATTGTACATTTTTTTTTTTGCTTTAAAATGATTGAATTATGTTGTTCTTATCTTCCGGTTAAGGTTTTTATGCCTTTAGTGAATCTGTATGCAATATTTCTAGAATTATCAACAATTTAAAGTTGTTTAAGTGCCGCTAAGGTAATAATGTTTTTGATGACGGTCATTGCTTGTTTATATTTCAAACAGCAGAATAGTGGATTTGTTGCCAATCTAGAGAAACTTAGCTTCGCAACAACAAAGATAACGCCTTTATTTATTATAACGAATTAAATCAATCTTAATCATTTCTGGAATTTTTTCGAGGAAATAAGTGTTTAAATATACTTTGTAATTTTTAATACAGATAGTTTGACTTTTTATGTATTTTTGCCTTGTCGCGAAGTGAGAACTGAATTAATTGAATGAGAAGTACTCAATCCGTCTGTGAAAAACTGTTTCTTTTTTGTTTTGTTTGCTTAATTTCTTTTATACATCTTTCTAGTTTTATTATAGTATTTGAATAGAACATGTGGCAACGATTAGATAATTCTTTAAATGATATAAATTTTGTGCATTCTGAGTTATAATATGGACGAAATATAATACTGTTAAGTGATCCTAGCGCCAGAGTGTCGCTATGGTAAACAAATAGAGTGGAGTTAAAAAAATGCATTTATTCTATTGTGGTTTATGTGCTGTCGGCGAAGTAGATTTAATTCAATCCAATAAGTTTAAATGAAAGGCAAGAAAAAATGCGTATAATTTAATATTCCGTACAACTAAGTCATGTGGTGTACACATCAGACTTTTATCTTTGAAAATAGGTCTGAAAAACGGGATGCGTCTCATACGATACTGCGTCTTATACCTCGATACTCAGTTTTTGATTACATTCATTTCTGGATATGTCCTTTATTCGGAGTTTCCTTGCGGAGTGTGGGAATATTGTAGAGGTCAGTGAATGCGCATGCGCTATCATCGACTATTACAGCTGAGTTCGTTTAAACTTCCCAATTTTTGTTAACGACTTTTAAGTGTGTGAAATTTCTATTGTTCAATTTTCTTAAATTTATTAGTAAAGTTATGGCTCTATAACGATGCCGGCCTTGCTATAACATAGCATACAATCTACATGTGATTGCGTATGCTAAAAAACATGGAAACAGGGCTGCAAAGAAAGTCATTTCCGACTACCCGCAACTGAGAAAATGATAAGAACTTGGTAGAATCAGGAAGAGGTTCTAAAAAAAGCAACACAGAGATTGAGTATCTGCAGAAAGTATTATTTGTATTTGTATTACTTTATATTTAAAACATTATAAATTCAATATAATTATCAATAATAAAAGTTTATCCTTCACATATGTGTTTAACAAAAGGAGGTCCGTCTTATACACCGGTAAATACGGTTATTTACAGAAAAATAGACAAACGAGAACATATACTCAGTACTGGAAATAAAGCCCAAGTAAATGTTCACAAGTAACGTTGTTCTCAGCTGCCTCTTAAATTTTTTTTTGAAAAAGTAACATACAAATATAACTATTGTTTATTTGATATCATGAAGTATTTATAAATAATAAATCACGGCATCCTTCTATAAACTAGTTTATTTTGAAAACAGAGATATATCTCTAGTTGTTAGACTAAACCAAATACCACAGCGGTTTATATTACACTGAGACATGTAGTAAGTTTTGAAAGAATCTTCTAAAGAATGTGTACACTGAGACATGTAGTAAGTTTTGAAAGAATCTTCTAAAGAATGTGTAGCATTATTACTTACTTTAATTGTAAAATTAGAACTTTTACTGTTTTTTTTTAACTATTAAGTATCTCTTAATTGATTGGTAACAGACATTTTATTTCAATTTAAGGGATAAACCAAATAAAGTACATCTGGATTCATTTTATTTGTTTAGTTTGGTTACGTAACACTTATTGATAAAATTATAACTTAAACGTTTATACGGATCCAGAGGAAAACATTTCAACGAGAAAGATATATTTTGAAATCGATTTTGCGAAAAAGAATCGATCATCACTGTGCGAGCAAAATGACTCCAATATCGGACATTGATTAAAATTTTTGGGCCTATCTAAACTTTTCTAAAAACATGTTTAATTACCCTTTTTGCGGTATAAAATCATTCATTTTAGAAACATTGGTTTCAAAATATTATTTGCAATAATGTTAAAATTCAGAATTTTGTATTTAATGAAAATGAATCATACAAACTCTAAACCTGTTTCATTTTAGTCAGGTTAAAATGGTTTAAATCGTACATTTATAATAATATTATGAAGGCTTATTATAAAGACATGAAGTAATTTTATGCTTTTGATTAAAAGCAAAAGTTTTGCAATTTATTTAAAATTCCTCTACAGCTCTCTGCAAATGCTTAAATGCTCCTAAACCTACAGGTATATTTATAAAAACTGCATCCATGAACTTCACACTATAAGAAATGTCAAGCATGTTGATGTCATCAATTTGCGTCAAAAGTATCATCGATTTGTGTCAAAACTGACATCGATTTGTGATTGTCAATTTTAATTTTAGAAATGCTTGCATAAGCGTTTGGATTTTAATGTGTGCATATATGCTGTCTTTTTGGTAACTCCACTAAGCGAAATTTATAATTTATATTTAAAATGAATTTATATTTAATTTTATTATCTTCATAAAAGAGAGTTTTATACTTAATAAAAATGTTTAAAATAAAAATGATCTTGGTTTAAATAAGGAAAAGTCTCAAGTTTAGGGAAGCGTATGTAATTAAATGACAGAAAAGTGAAACTCTCATCAACAACTGACATTGAGTCTCCGAAATCTCATATAAAACACAAGCAAACTGCGCAAAATGTTATCAGCTACGATAGGATTTATTTTAGTCTTATTTTTTATCAGATGGTCACCTTACATTAGAGTTTTGTAACGATAATGTAAAGAGATCATCTACTAATACATTTGTTGCTTTTATTTAATAATCTAAAATTTTTGCATATTATGATTAAATCTAAAAATTTATTTGCTTATTTATTTATTTTAACAAAGGAGACTATTAGAAGCAATTTTATTTGAAATATTTTGATTTCAGTGTTCATAGTTTTCTTCTTACGAAAAAGGTGTTTATAGGCAAAGAAAATGCTCTTTCATTCAACGCAGGGCTTTGATTGTTAGGTTATTTCTACGTAATGCCACGAAAAGGAAGAAAAAAGAAAAAAAAAAAAAAAAAACTCGCCTAACTTTGAATTTCTAATGAAACATATCATTCCTGATTTAAAGAAATACTTTAAAATATCTTATGGAACAATTTCTTAAAATTCAATTTTGTAACTTCTAAAATGCTTATTTTTTCATTTTTTCAAACTTTAATCAAACTTGATTATTTAAATTCCATGTTTAAATCAAAAAAAAGTTATTAAGTTCAAAAACGTGCAAAAGGATGGATTTCAACATTTGGATTGATTTGCATCAAAACTTAGCGCTGAAGAAAGGTTTAAAATGAAGTTTTTAAACAAAATTCAAAGTTATCAAAATAATCAATCATAACTGCCTACTTAACAACTCATTTCTAAATTATGTTAGCTTACATTTCTAAAGAGAAAATTATTCATTGAATTCTGTAGGGCAATGTGAATCTGTAAAATGAATTATGTAATGCAAGACTAATATTTAATATTTGTTAGCGGAATATTACATTTAAAATGCTTTTGTAACTTATTCTGTCTGTTTTGCTTTATATGGTTTATCTCTAAAGAAAATAAAGTCTCTCTTCAACGAAAGATTCTCAATTCATGTTAAAAATATTACAATCTTTAGACAACACATAATAATTTACTGGAAATACTTCCATATATATACACACACACACACGCATATATATATATATATATATATATATATATATATATATATGTGATGTACCAGCTTTTGTCCGGAATAAATAGATTGTTGAAGAATTATCAATGTAGCCGTAGCTTAAATTATCAGACGATAAGTTTTAAAAAACAGGATCCATTTATTATACTTCAGGAGAAAATAGCAGTTACAAAATCAGATATCCGGAGTAAATAAAAAGAATTACTAATCACTTTTTGCATGAAGTTTACTGCATCGTGACATTAAAGAAAAAGCCCCGATATTCCTTTTGCGAGTCTTTTTATAGCCTCTGGAAAGGCGGAGCTTCCAAGAAATGACGTCAGCCTCGTCAGCCAATCCAGTTCGCTTGAAATATTTCCAGAACATTCTATAACTGTACGTGTAGAAAAAGCGGGAAAAACAACTTGACTACGGGGCTGTGGATTTAATTCCACGTACTTTCAAATAAGAGAACGTCGCCATTAGAAATGAAAAGAACATACAATTAGAATTTTAATTGTATTCTTGACTATGGAATTTTATTATTACATATATATATATATATATATATATATATATATATATATAAATCTAGAATATAAATAAGTTTGTTAGAGTAAGATGAATGAATATAATAATTTTATAAATGGATTACCGTTTTCAGTCTGAATGGTTTAGTTCGACGAAACGTGCTATTTCATTAGCTTGATTGGAGATTTCAGACACTTTTCCCTTGATAAGATCTGTCTAAAAACTCGAACTAAGGGAATTGACCATTTGTTTCTATTTTGTTGTATATAATTTCTCTCTATTTAAAATGTTTAGGTTTTTTTAAGCGAACATAATTCGATTTTGTTGTATAGATTTAAAAAAAATTAGTATTTTCAAAGTACCAATTTTGATTTTGTTTACAGGTTTTATTAAATTTTGTAGTATTTTCAGTAATTTTTTTTTTCGTAAAATTTAGCTGCTTTTGTTTATTGTAATTGTTTTAACTTGGTGTTACATGTAAACTTTAGAATTAGCTGCATCAAATGTACTTTAAAGCTTTAGCTAATTTTTAACTGTCCTTTTCATAGACATATATTAGAGTGTGAATGACACTCACAAGGGCGACAAACAATGGAATAAAGTTAATGTTAACTAAGTTTTAAAATAAAAAAAGAAATCCGTGTAAGTAATTGAAATGGGAACTGTTTATTAAAGATTGCTGTATTATTTTCCGATATACTGAGTTAAGTGAAAATTTTAAATGTTTAAGTACCAAGAAGTTTTAAAGCTAAAAGTTTGTTTGTAATACTTTCCTTGTTGTAAAACATTCATGTTATTTAAGTAGATGATAAAAATAATGTGTTTATATCAACATAATAGGTTCTTAATTTTCAAAATATCACTTTGAATCTATTGTGTAAAAGTACTTTAACATATGTGAGCCAGCGCAGAACTCAAACAACTGCACATTTAAGTTTAAAATTTATGTTTTCAAGAAGCTATCAGCGAAATAACAAAAATATTTGTAAATACATTACTTACATCTTGCTGTCTATATTGTTGACTGGTTCCAGTGCTATCATAATATGGATACCGATACACACTAGTTGCCTGTGATAAAGCCAGTATCGAACAAAATATGAGGAGCTGAAAGAATAAAATACCAACTTAGAAAGTTCAGTTTCAAAATAAAATTTAAGAACTATAACGGTTATATGATATCATATCTAAATATTTTGCTATTATTGTAGCATGTTGTTCCATCGAATTGTTTTTTAGCTCTTTTAAACTAACTTGATATACTACAATAAAAATGCTTGAAAATTTATTTACTATCTGAATATTAAAACTCATTTTGAATTTTTGAATTGTGAAGGAGGCGTTCATTTCCGTGTCTGGAACCTTGAAAACCTACTTATAACAAACAGCTCAAGCTAACAAAAATTTCAGCAAGGCCTCCACCAGGCAATCTTGCTGAAACTTGCCATTAATAGCTTTCTTTCTCTGATATATTATAGAGAGGTCTTCTGCATTATTTCGTAATTAACTTAGAATTCATGCTATTAGAGAATAAAGAACTCTATTAGAATATTGGAATTTACTTGAAATTAAGTATTCTTAGATTCATTCTTATAAACTTCCATTTTTGATGTCATCCAATGGTAGCTTTTAGAAGTATTTTAAATAATAGCAAAATTTATTATTATTTCAAATGTAATAAATTATGTTTATGTAAATGAAAATCCTATAAATATTTTAAAACTACTTCTTTATTATCATTCTTTTAATTTATAAGGGGCTCATTTTTTGAAAGTCTCAGCCTGAGTTATAATTGTTTCAGTTTAAGTAAGATTTAAAATGGATGCAATAAAAATGATTCTAACACTGTCGTCTAACTTTCCTTCTTAACAACCTTGGAGTTCCATTCACAACGTTCATGAATTCCGCAATCAAAACTTGAAAATATTTTCAACACTACATGCGCCTCAAAACTAATAATTTCAAATAAATAATTGAGTAATACTTTATTTCTGTCATTATTTTAACTAAAATATTGGAAATAATGGAAAATAAGCCTGTTTTTATAAATAAAATTTAATAAAATATTTATTTCTCTTTCATTTTTCACAAAAAGTGCAATCAACATTGATAAATGTTTAATGTAACAATAACATTAATTTTTCTGAGAATGGGAAAGGTTCTATGAAGAGAATTATAGTTGCAGACATTCTAGGTAAAGTATTTATAGTTTTAATAGTTCTCTAAATGAAAATTGTAATTTTAGGGGTTCTTAAGGATTTGAAATTTTAAGAAATATTATCAAGCGAGAAATAAAACTGTTTTTAACATCCAAATTTCTTAGTTATTTCATTATCTCATATTTTCTTAACATATTGTATGCATCACATAATTACATACGACAATTTTCGTCGCAAATACAAAGGCTGTTTACAAATTTCTAGACGATTTTACTTTGCTATAGCAAAAGAAAATCGTCTGCTTGGGATTTTCTTTAACTGCAACTATGTTTCTCAAAGTATAAATTATCTTCTGCTATTTAACTCTTTCTTCCATGCAAAATGGCGCTTTTAAAGAAGCAATGGATCAAAGGCTATATTTGTGCTCTTTCCGAAGAAATGTTTTTCGTATCTAGTTATTAAGAAACACTGTGAAAGCTATGGTTTCTTGATATCTAAATTTGCGACAGGTAATATTGGGAAGAAGAAAGGAAAATAACGTAAAATTCCGGCTTCGAACGGAAAATGTTTTCCAAATACATATTCAAGAAAAAAGCTGAATGTTTCTAACGTTTGAAAAATAAGATCTTTAATGTTAAAAGAAAATTCGCCAAGTCAAAGGAAAGCTGCAAAATTGTTAAAATGCTTAGTGTTAAATGTAAACAAAGCGGTTTGGGCTGATTCAAATCTTGAAAAGTTGGAAAAGCAGAATGTGTCTCCGCTTTCTCCACAACCATATCGCCAAACGCACGGCAGAATTCTTTATGAGAAACATACTAAAACCGAAAAAAAACTGAAAATGTTGTCACAGTACAAGAATCTCGGATGTATTTAAATGACTGCAATAAAAAGAGATTCACTTATTATGATAAAAGGGAAGAAAAAAATTTTAAGACATTGTTCAAGGAATCTAAAGAAAGTTATTCAAAGGGATTTACGATTTTTTGCTGTTTTTTTAATACAACGGCAAATTAAAAATAGGAAGAATGAAAAACAACTATTAAACTCAACTCCACATATCAACAGAAATATATTTTATACCCAATTTTTAAGTATGATATAGCTACTTTTTAACCAAAATGCCATCAATTAGTACAACAGCATCAAGAGAAAGCAGCCACACGTCCACTGTTAATTTTCTGGAAAAAAATGGAACAAAGAGCGGGTACCTAGGCCATACCCTTTATTTATATAGCTACTAAATTTTCTGATGTATCACCTACGAATTTTACGATTTTGGACTTTTGAAAAGCGGATTGTCGAAACGTGGACCTATAGCCCTTCTGGGACTTTGGAAAGCTTTCAAGAGGTATAGAATAAAATACCTCTACAGATAAAAGGCTTTATTACTTTGGAAATTACGGTTTAGAAAGATAGTAAAAAATAAGGGTTATCAAATAGAACATATTAAAGACAAAAACTCTTAGATAAAATATTTCTGTAAATACAGGAATATTTTATCTAAGAGTATACATATTAAGTTTTTTTAGACAATATAGGAAAATTGTATTAAAAAAAGAATGAACAGCCTCTGGTTTTTTCTAATTTTGCAACTTATATTACTAATCGCATAACCATTTATTACATATGCTCAATCAAATTTTGCTTCTTTAATGATGCTATCAAGAAAAATTTTAATATTTATAGAATTAAAAAATATCGTATTAAGCTTTCGTTTTTTTCCAAAGCATTTCTCTATACAAAAAAATTCATCACTTCTAAATCAGTATTTTATTTTAAAAGTGGCAGTTTAAGTTAGAAACGATTTTAAAAGCATTTTGTTATATTTCTCTGAATTCCTCTAAGTCTATAATTTTTTTCTAAGAAAAAGCATTCAAATTTGCACATTAAACTTTAAAAAAAAGAATATTTTATGCTCACCTTCATGGCTTCAGGAACGAATGAACCTAACTGTTGACTGTCAACAATGAATATGTAACGTTGTGTTCACCACCATATATATATATACCATGTCGTCCCTTCGTTTAATTACAAAAAGGGCGAAGACCATCAAGATACATAATAATTGTCATCATCAAGTGGGAAGATGTATTCATCTGTTACGGGTAGGGCATACCCGGCGGAGAGGGCGGGTAAAGGACCATGGTAGGACGGAAGGTCAAAAATGTTCTTTCTGTAAGTTCTTTTTTATGCTCCAGCGTCATTTTTTGGAGATCTACTCAATGGGAGGTAGACCCATGCAGGACGGGAAAGTAATTGATGGAGGCTGTCATATTCATGTATGTCTGTATATACACATAGGTACAAAGATTAAAAATTATTCTACATAAAAAATAGCAACTGAGTCCTTTTCAGGAGAGGCTCTGTAATTAGTTTGACAAACTGCTGGTTTTCCTTTTTCTTTTTCATATACATAACATATTTTGCAAAAACAAAAATTTAATAGTACTACATATTTGTGGCGCAGTTGCATTCATATTTTATGTTTTAATTTGAGTGTAAAAACTTTAAATAAACGAAAAAAGAGCACAAAGCTTTCGTATAAAAATAAACGAGCAGAGCTTTGCACAGTAAAAATAATTCAATAATTTAGTTTTCAATTTTAGGCTATTTATAAAGAGCTAGGGTTATATGTGATTTTGATACACTTACGTTTTGCTTATTTCTGCGTGGTACTGAGTATTATTATGAAATCCACTAAAAACAGCGCTGAGACGACGAAGCAAGGGGAAAACGCATTGAACAAATCATTGTAGAAAAATATCTGATATGGATACCACATGAATTCCTTGTATGGCCTATTAAATTGTACACATTTTTTCTGCATTTCATTTAAACACATTTCCCCAATTTCTTTATAGATATCTTTCTTATTCAAATAATTCAGTTCTCACTTCTCGATAAGGCCAAAAAAAAATAAAGAAATGGAGGCCTCGTTAGGCTTACCGCCACTTAAATTTTTAATATTTTACAAATATGAATGCAAATTAAGTTAAGGCATACTTTACTTCGTACAAGTTCCTAATTATTACTTCGTAATAATTAGGAAGTAAAACGAAGACGAAGAAGAAACAGGCAGTTCTGAAACATCATCATACAAATTGTCGTAACAAAAATATAAGAATAAAAAAACTGAGCTTGTACGGTATTTCTCCCCCCTTTTTGGCATGCCTTCGTGGTGTGGTGGTCTGCACGCTCAGCGCGTAAGTGAGAGGTCCGTGGTTCAATTCCCGGCGAAGGTGATTGCTCATTTTTCATCTTTCTTACTTCCGAAGTGCCTAATGTCTCTAAAAGCTCACTGAGCCAAGTGACAGAGTGGATATAATATATACATATATTTATACACTTATGGTGCTGCTGATTGCAACCAAAACGGGAGGTGCACATCTACATGTTATAGCAGTCCCACATACAAAATTTAAACGTTCTGAGACTATTCGTTTTTGAGTTATGCAAAATACATACATACATACGTATATACGTACATACGTACGTACGTACAGTCGCCACGAAAAAAATATCTTCTGAATCCATTTTAAATCAGTTTTATATTTCGTTTGGGGAAAAATGTCCTTAACGCTGTCCTTACGTAAAAACATCGTTAAATTGCATTCGATAGCCGTCAAAATGGATATTTTCGTCGAAATATGATTCTCGAAATTATTCAGAATTACAATACTTCGTACAAAGAACTAAAAAGGAGGCGAAAAATAAACATTTGTGTTCTGAAACATCGTCACACAAACTGTTGCGATAAGAAATAAATCACCCTAATACTATAACATAATGATAACACTGCAGACATGCGTTTTTTAACTATAATGATTTTAAGTGAGGTTCCGTGTAACGATTCGCAAGCAAAAGAAGAAATAAGTCATGTTCCTTCCTTTATTGTATTTCACACTTTCTAGTTCTAACGAATAAATTTTTATTGAAAAAGGTAAGAAGAAAACTGGGCTTTAAAAATTTGAAAATAAGTAAAAAATTAATGCTGCGTATAGTAGCTAATAAAATTAATTTTTACTAATTTTCAGATTTTTAATGCTTACATTTCCTTCTTGCTTTTTTGTAAAGCTTTATTAGTTAATACAAAATTACGAAACAAATAAAAAGACAATTACTTGTTTCTTCTTATAAATAATTTTTTCTCAGTCCGAAGACGTATGTTTGCTATGTTATCATCATGATATGATTTACATTTATTTTATTTTTATCACGATAGTTTGTACCACGAAAGCAGTGCGAAATTTTTTGCGGCTTTATTTTCTACCACGATGACTTATCTCATGATTTGTTTTAGATCTGCGGTGTATTTTCTCCAGCGATGTTTCCGTACAACGACATTTCCCCTTTTCTCTCGACATTTTCTTTCGCGAAGTTTTTCTTATGTAACCTTTATTAGTGTGCATGCTTTGCTTATTATTGTTGTTTGAAAATTTCTTTTAAAATGTTGTTATTGTTTTTGCAAAGCTCCTGCGATTAACTGTAGAAGAAGGAAATTAATTCGCAAAATTAATCAGAGAATAACTTTAAAATTTAAATAGCTCTAAAATTAAAAACAAAATTTCATTCAAAGTCACATATATCTTTTACCTTGCAATCTTCGCAGTTTTAGGTCAACAGAATATGCGTCTTCAGACATTAAATACAACTGAATTTAAATGATTTAAATACTTCAAAAAACTACAGAAAATAATTCTATTTATTACCCAAACAAAAATTGTGCAGATAAATGGGTAAAATAATTCAGTATTATTTTGAATTTAGACCTAGAATTTGGAGCAATTAAGTGATTCTACGATTTTGCGAAATTTCAGAATATTTAAAACAAATTAACAATAATGGTGGTGTGGTGTATTTAATTATGGCAAAGCACACTAGGGCTATCTGCCTAAGGGGAGGGATGCCTTCGTGGAGCACTTTCTAAGGCAAATTGGCTCGTATACACGTTACACGTGGGGAAACCCACGAAAACACCCATGCAGCCAGCCCGTTCGCGGGATTCGAACCTCGGACCGAACTACCAGTATTCAGCGACTTTACCGCTCGGCCACTGGTGGACCTAATTAACAATAATGAGAATACATTATTAATCACTGATTTGCATTAGAAAAGCTGAGTATACCGATAACATTCTTTTATTCTCTGCTTTCTAAATTAAAAAATATGTCAATATTTAAAAGAAGAGAAATTTTAAAAATAAGAGAAAAAATAGCGAATTTTTTCATTTCTCTTCTTCTGAGTATCATTATCTGGCTTTGTGTAAATAGTCCTGCTTGAACATAATCATACACCAATCTTTTTCATTTAATTATACAGCAATCTTTTTCGTTTAAGAAACGAATCGTGTAAGGAAGCTTTTAAGCACCGATAATTTCGGTCAAATGACACATTTTAAAAAATTATATTTTTATATGTGCCCTGGCACAGAGGCAGTTCAGAAAAGTAGGTCTTTAATTATCTGCTCAAATTTACAGAAAGGAAGGCCAGACTTTGCAACAGGCAGTATTTACTGCGAAAACATTAAAGAAATTATGTGACTAAAGAACACAATAGTTCTTATTGTGTTCTTTAGTCATTTCATGAAATCAAAGAAGTCATTTTCAAAAATGACTTTTTCATGAAATCAAAGAGTCAAAACCATCAATTGTAGAAATAGTGAAAAAATGAATTGCATTAGAAGAAAATTACTGAAATTTAGCAGTTCTAAGAATAGGAGCTTAAAAGTCATATTCATATATTCTTACGTTAAACGTAGTTTTTACAAAATTGTTTAAAAAAATTTACTTGCTTTCCTGTTTTTAATGATACTTGAAAACAATCTCTGAAATGTTTTATTAATGAAATCTCTATAATTTTGAAAGTTTTTGGGGATGGAAAGGGAAAAATTAGCTTTTTGAATCCCTCGCCCCCCATGGACCCATATTTTCCCTATGGAACCTTTCCAAAACTGAAGTTCGGAAATTTTATTAACGGATATTTTATTTCCGACAGAAAAAACTTAAAAAAAAGAAAAGAAAATCTAAAAGATTTCAGATTTTAAATTACGTCTAAAGAGGCGTTTTTAAAATATTTTTCTGTTAAGTTTGTTTATTAAATATCACGTTATTCGCCCTTAACCATAAAATTCAGTTCAACAGCAATATCGCAAAATTGTTTTAAATTGAGCATATCTTTAGAATTTCCGATACAGAGTCTCGTGCGCTGGAGATAAAAATATTTTTTCTGTACAGCGTTGCCATTGCTCGCTTTGAATTTCTTCAGTTTGTTAATAAAAAATTCGTTGAAGTGTTACAATATATGAAATTGATCATAAAACAAATTTCAAATTCAAATGAGGGCTTCCACATGCCTATATTCTATGGAAGATTACGTCATTCAAAATTCGATGGCGCTATATACCGTTGTTTTATCAGAATGCGAGTAATATACATACATATATGCAGATTTTTTATTAATTAATTTCTTTAAATATTATGCAGGATTCTGGCATTTGGTGGCAACAGTTTGAAAAGTGAAACGGACATTTATAGTGAACCAACGCAAAATCGCAAAACGAAAACAATAGTCCTTCAAGGACAAAGCTCTTTGGATTAAAAATGTAAAAGTTAACCTACATAATTCATTTCGTTTATTATTTTTTTTCCATGGAATCACTTTTTACCTATGGAAACTTGAAAAAACGTAATTTTGGGACATTTTTATTGACGGCTATTTTATTTCTGATATAACCTCTGAGAAATATAAAAGCCTACTTACAAGAATTAAATCTTAAGCAGGGATTTTTTTTTCAAATTCTTCTAATATGTGTTCAGCACGTATTTATTTCTAAAATTATTTTGACAATTCTCTCCATACAATAACATTCTTTGATTAATGCTTTGTAGGTTGAATTTTGTAATAAATTACGTTTGAAATAAAATGCGTTTTCAAAAATTGAGATGATTAAAATTTTTATTTTTGAAATATTTTCCCCTTGATTCTTTATATTATCTCCTAGATATACTGTTGGAATAATCAATACATTAATTAACTCGTATTGATCGTATTTTTTTGCTTAACATCAAATACGATTAGTTCATAAAATCTAACACAAAAAGATTGCTTTTGCCTCCATTTCTCTGAAACCATAATACCACTTGTAATCAGCAAGAAAGAAAAAAAAATCTTTGAATATTTTGCGTTAGATCTTATTTGTAATCGCTACTATCTTAATAATTTTTACTATAACAACTGAACATTATAGTTACTTCGCGAATTTTATAAACATGCGATTACATCTTAGCCGAATTTCCAATCATGTATACTTATTCATTTTATGGTATGAAAAAGCGGAAAACGAGAATAATATAGAAATGGCTCTTCACACAATAATCAAAGGAAATTTTATAGTTTCCAAGTGGACGATATATAACACTTATGCACACTTCAGTGTTCTATTGAATTAATAAAATTCATCTACATATATACCAAATGTTGGTTTTATTTTCCTACTCTCCTACACATGCTGAGAAAAATTATGGAAGCTTTGATTACATTTGCCAATTAATCTCACTATATCCCTTTCATAAGAGCTATTTCTTTCGATTTCGCCTCTTTACTTTTTCATTTTCCAACTTGTGTCATTATATGCAGATTATTAGGCTTTGACAAAATCCTATATTCTCTCTTCTCACTCATTCTAGTTTTCTTCAATTATATTTTAATACCATTAAAACCAGTAGAGACTGCAACAAAACATGATAACATTTCCTTTCCAAAACCAATCTTTTTAATTCCTTCGAGTAAAGAAGACGTGAAGCTTAGTAATAAGAACTAAATAAAAAAATAATATTAAGATTGTAATACCATTTCAAAATTTAAAAATGAGATTCCATATATTATTGAAGAATTACTCAAAACGCCCAGATGAGCAATAACTGAAGATGAGAACGTTTGCCTAGCAGCCCAATGGTACAGTGGTTAGTGACGTTGACTACAGTACCGAAGGGCCCGGGTTGCATATAAGCATTCCGTACCTCGTCACGGCGCACAGGGCAAAATCTATCCTCGTGACTGGTTATAGGTTTCGATGACATCATTTCCTCCACGTTTAAGAAAGCCTTGACTTTGCTTGGTCTCGAGGGTACACCTCCATACCGTTTGTTTACACTCTGTTAGCAGTACCAAAAAGATTATTACTGTTAATGACGTGCGTTATTAGTATTTATGTCGTGCCTTATATTTTGTTGTTAATCGATTACACCTCTTAGGGCACTGAATTGTGGTGAATTTAATATAAAGAATGCAATGATTTTTTTTCTTAGAGAGAAAAAGTGTTATTTCTTCCAGTGTGCTAACTCCGTAAATTTGTATTCGGTGAATTATGGTAACTTTACATTATGGTAACTCGGCGGCGATTTTTGGCGAAACTTTGGCGACCAACCCTGCTACAGCAACCTGCTAGTTTTGTTTTGGACGCCATTTTGTTTTCACGAAGTAAAGGCATTTTTTTTTTTTTAACTCAACATTTTTTCCAACAATCTGCTAGCCGAATTACGCTTATACTAGAACTTTTATGGAACAAAAATGCTTAATCATGACGAAGATTAGGTGTGAAATTGGGAGAAAGTGCAGAATCGCAAACTGCTTGCTGCGTTTTTAAGAATTGCACATACACGTCTATGTACACGTCGACGTATTTTCACTTAAAAAAATATCCCAGAATTGCACAAAAATGGCATTGCGCACACTCTTGACTTTATCTATGTACACATCGACCATTTTCACTTAAAAAGTCAAAGAAAATTGACAAAAATCCAATTCTTCTTACTCTTGTAAAAAGCGCCAAACAAATAAGTGGGCGATTCTGCACTTTAGCAGCGAAATTGTTATGTGCTTATTAGCTAAAATCACGATCGGAATTTTCCGGAAAATGTCACATTACATGTCTTATGATCTCTCAGTTCTCTGAGACAAAATAATCTGTGATTCGAACCGTGTACTTCTCAGATTATTGCTAAAGTCCTAGCTAGTAACCTTTATCGCCTTAAAAAAATGTCGCCAAACTGCCTGTTACCATATTCTAAATATTAGCCTTGTATTCATATTAAGTGCAGAAGTTTTTAATAAATGTATTTTTAGTTTAAAACCGTTTATATTAGAGGTGTTACGATTATTTAATTCATTATTTGTAGCTCATTAGATACACATTCTTTGCAGATGTAATTCCCGAAAGCATGAGACAAATTCAGTTTTTCGCAGGTAGCAAAACGTTTACGTGCAAACATAATACAGAGTAAATTCACGATATTTTTTTAGTAAATGTTGAATTTAGACTGCTGCCTATTTTATAACGTATAACATCTTTTTGCACCTTTGCATAAAAATATTTTTATCAGAGAAGGAAACTTTAAACTATCATTGTTGTATATCATCTTCAGCAGATTAAATTTACGCGTGTGAGACTTTTTTATATATACCCTCCTATCTCTTTGTTGAATACCTTGCAAGCCAAGGATAATCATATTTGCAGTCTTATTCCAATTTATTAGCTTCATCCTAATATAATAGATACAGCTCAGTATAATGAATTCCAGCTATTTCTATTGTAAATGGATACAATATGCGCACAACTTCAAGTACCATGAATAATTTATAGCAAAAATTATAATATCGTAAAGATATTCTTAATTTCAGAAGAAATTTTGCTTCTGAAAATTCATTTCTGAAGATTTATTTTCGAAAATGGTTTATTTCTTACCTTCCTAAGTTTCCTATTGTCCTTAAAGAAGATATAAAATAAATAATGTTCAATTCATCTTTAAGAAAGAGATATCAATAACTGAGTTGTGGAAATTATTTAATTTTCAAACTAACTGATAGTTTGAAAGTGCGAATTATTATCACTATGTAAGAAATTCTTGAATTTAAATGTGTTGGTTTTAATAAATACTTAATTTACACTTAAATTATAAATTGAACAATTTTCTTACTTTATTAAATATACGATGTTTTGTTTGATAATGATTTTGGAATAACTTATAATATTGCTGAAGAACCACGCATTTTGAATTATCAGTTTGACTCACATCTTTATCAGAAGCTGTCATTCATGAAATGTCTGAATATAGTAAATTTTCCGTTGTTTGTAAAAATAAGAATAGGGTAACCATGTTTGTATTATAACTTGTAGGATGAAGATATGCTTGCGTGGCTGTGGACCTGCCGATTAAAAAAGTGGAGAAGATTAATGAATGGCAAAGAAAACTTACGGTTGCGAGCTACGAAGTTAAAGGATTTTTCAACAAAGTAAAATTCTCGTGCAACCATTGGATATTAAAAATTACGCATTTAATAAAGGGAGGAACACTTTTAGTTGATTGGATGAAAGAAATACATGGGAGGCAGAAATGGAAAATAAATGCATTAAATATCCTTCCTGTTAACTGTGATTTTGATTTTAATTTCTTCTTTGACATCTGCAAAAGTACGTTTTGGTCTACTACTGTTTTTGGTTTAATTTAGGTTTACAAGAGAGCTGCAAAGAAAAAGCAAGTATGTACAGGGAATTTTTACACGATATAATACGTACGATAAGATGATTGTCGTTATACGAATTCGTGATACACGAAGCACAGAATTAACTGAAAATGGAAGGTTCGGTTCCAAAAATTAATAAAAAATATCGTATTTTTCTCATTATAAAGCTTCAATTTATGACACTGTGTACGTATTCCAGATATTTTCAAATTCATATTCAAACCAAAGGCTTGTAACCTCCGTTTACGGGCCTAGGTCTAGTAGGTTATAAGCCTGGGTTCGGTTACAAACCTGGGTTATCAGTATGGTTACAAGCCTGGCCCTAGAAGGCGATCAGCGCCGTTTTGAAATTACATTTGTTGTTTGACATTTTTATATCATATTTATATTTAAGCTATTCGTTTACTTCTTGCAAGATAATTTATACAATGAACTTTAAATGTTTAGTAGCTATACTGGATTCGTTGTCTGCAAGGGAACTACTTTAAATATATGTGCTATTAATATTGCTCACCTGATAAATTTCTATTTTTTCCTTTCAGAATATTAGATTATTTTTATAAATGTCATTCATTCGTAATATGAATTATTATTGATATTTCTCCCATCATCTCAAACTAAATCAATCACGTTATACCGAAGTTAGCATTACTTAAAATCTTATCTCTAAATATTTAAGTCAAACAAAGAATTATAGCTAAACTTATTAGTCTCGGAGAAAACGGCCTGCCATATTCTTTAACAAGTTGAGCAGCAAGATTTGCTTCGCCAAATTTAATACAAATGATGTAGCAATATAAATGGGCGTAACGTATGCAATTTATAGTACTGTATTAGTTTCCGCATCTGATGCTTTGGATGCTATTTTATTACAAGTAGTCTAACTGTGAGGGCAAAACAAAGTTTTTGAAGGTGTAGAGACTTTAGATAATTTTTTGGAAGAAGGCAAGATGAAAAATGAGCAATCGCCTTCGCCAGGAATCGAACCACGGACCGGCTGTGCCGACCACTATACCACGAAGGCATGCTAGGAAGGCAGGAGAAATACCTTATAAAGGAAATACAGAAATGCTACTTTAAGGAGCATACATACGATTATAAGATCCCATTTAAGTTCTTTAACCAGCTGTTTTATGTTAATGGATTTTCCTATCGCCCTCATTTTTATTTTCCTGCCAAAATGTACTTTTTTACTTCTTTGTACCAAGTAAAAGGTTTGCGATACTTCCAACCGGTATTTTGATTAACTTCGCTGACTGCCGTGCCGAAGGACCGGGTTCGAATCTCGGAAAAGGCATGGATGCTTGTAAATGCATAGTGACTGTGCGGCATGGGAGCACTCTAAATATGCGGCGAGGCAAAAGTCCTCTCGAGAGGTAGGTGGTAGGGTTAGAGACCCTCGGACCCGTTCCCCGTGCTGCCTTCCGTCAAAACTGGGAGGGGAACTGAGGTAAATCGCACTGCTACCTATAGGCGCTCAATACTTGTCTAGGACAAGATATGCCAGAGACAGGCATATCTTGTCCTTTCCACAAGGAATTTTTTATGTTTAAGTTTGAATATATGTCGACAAGTGAAATTTAGTCAACAACAACAATAAGAACAAAATTTTCTTTACGAAGAAACATGAAAGTTACATGTGCGATGTTCTTATTTTTTGAAGTCATTAATTCGAAGATTTTCCCCAGGCTTTCGAACAATGGTATACTGAAGTGACAAGCGATAAAGGGAACCATATGCATATGATTGGTGTTAAAGGCACAAAAACGGCGTACCTAAAACAACAGACCGGGAAAAATCTCACCTCACCGAAGTACCTTGCTGCCAAAATATAATTTCCCAAAATGGTGGGAAACTGTGGATAAGAAATGTTTGGCAAAAGCGTCATGTTGTGTTAAAGAACCCAGAAAGTCTTTTATTCTGGGACATGTTCAGATTGCATCTAACGGATAATACGAAAAAAATATTGAAAGAGTGGAATACAGACGTGGCAGTTATTCCAGGCAGATTATCGTCATTAGTTCGGCCTTTACATGAGTACATCAATATAACATTCAAAGAAAATTTTAAACGACAGTGGAATATCTGGATGTTAGAATGTGAAAAATATTCACAACGGACGCAAATACCTGATACAAATCAAGAAATAGTGTGTGAGTGGATAATAAAAACATAAAATCAAATTAAACCCGACTTGATTAAAAAGTTATTTAAAAAATGTGGTATTTCTAATGATCGAGATGGAATGAAAATGATTTATTTATTCAACTTTTCATGTTGTCTGCTAATGAAAATTTTTGAGTTTATAAGCTTATGTCATTTCGTTTTAATAAACAACACTTACGTACGAGCAGAAATCTTATTTTTATTTGCTCATTTTTTCTTTATTTTTAAATCTATCATTTTGATATCAGACGACAGGCAAATTTCGATCTTATTTTTTGTATAAAAGTGCGCGTTGCACTCAGGTAAATATATTTCATAATTATCGGTTTATATATATTTGCAACGTTTGCGGAGGGACTATTCTTATTTTAAACTATGATAAACCAGTGTTAACACTACGCCCACTGAATATCAACTAAGCATTTGTTTTTTTATACAGTAGTAAGTAAGTATTAGAAGAATGTTTCGAAAGCCTTTTTACTTCCTTGTACGAAGTAAAAAGAAAGCATTGTAATCGCGAAAAGATTCAGGCAGCATATTTCATCCTAAATATCCATTTTGACCGCTATCGAATGCAATTTAACGACGTTTTTGCGTGATATGTGTACGTAAGGACAGAATAAAAGACTCGTTTCCTCCAAAAAAATTATAAAACTGCTTTAAAATGAATTCTGAAGAGAATTTTTCGTGGCGTCTGTGCGACCGCATGTACGTACGTATCTTGCATAACTCAAAAACGAGTAGCCTCAGAACGTTGAAATTTTGTATATAGGACTGCTATAACATGTAGATGTGCACGTCGTATTTTGGTTTCAACCGGCCGCGCCAAACGTATATAAATATATTTATAAATATATCCACTCTGTTACCTGGCTCGGTGATCTCAGTTTCTTTAATTTTATATGTTTGTAAATTGTACATTTTTTGCTTTACAAATGATTGAATTACGTTGTTTTTATCTTCCGGTTAAGGGTTTTATGCCTTTAGTAAATCTGTATGCAATATTTTCAGAATTATCAACAATTTTAAAATTGTTTAAGTGCCGCTAAGCCTAATTTGATGGCGGCCATTGGTCTTGTTTACATTTTTAAACAGGTGAGTAGCGGATTTGTTGCCAATCTAGAGAACCTTAGCTTCACAACAACAAAGATAACGCCTTCATTTATTATTTAAATCATGCTTAATCCTTTCTGGAATTTTTTCGAGGATATAAGCGTTTAAGATTTACTTTAATACATAATAATAATGGTAAATGGTAATTACTTTAATACATAATAATAATAATGGTAATTTTTAATACAGATATTTTGAGTTTTTATGTATTTTTGCCTTGTCGCGAAGTAAAAACTGAATTAAATGAATGAGAAATACTCAATCGTCTGTGGAAAACTGTTTCTTTTTTGTTTTGTTTTCTTAATTTCTTTTATACATAGTTCTAGCTTTATTATAGTATTTGAATAGAACATGTGGCAACGATTAGATAATTCTTTAAATGATACAAATTTTGTGCATTCTGAGTTATAATATGAACGAAATATAATACTGCTAAGTAAACCTAGCGCCAGAAAAGTTATGGTAAACAAAGTGAATTTTAAAGAATGTATTTATTCTATTGTGGTTTAGGCGCTGTCAGCGAAGTAGGTTCAATTCAATCTAATAAGTTTAAATAAAATACAAGAAAAAATGCGTATAATTTAATATTCCGTACAAGAAAGTTATGTGGTGTACAAATCAGATATTTTAAAAGTTATAAAAAGACTATCTAAGCGTTTTATTGAACGCGAGCTTTATTTATTTTACGTTATTATTTTCGTTAGAAATGGTGTCGCATTCCACCGGCTACAAAAACTAATGCTTGCAGATGTATATTTCGCGATTGACTCATAACATGCCACGAATACTCGGGATTTACGGATTTCTAGGTACAGAATATAATCAACAATTGTCAGCAATATACTAGTGAATAAACTGAGACTTTTAACATAATCTGATCACTCAAAGATCTAAAGGCTCTTTCTATAATTGAAACTTTCCGAAAACGTCTAACTAAAAGAAAGAAATAATTTCTAAAGAAAAGCCATTTTCCTAATTTGTCATTTCACTTGATTCATGACATTAACTCCTCCCAAACAAAAACGATCAAAGAGCCTCAAACTAATGTTATCGATCATTTACGCCTGAAGCCAAAGATAGTGGCAGGTCGTAAAACATCACAGTGCATTTTGCAATTTAAGCTTTCACTGAATTTCTTCTTAATGAACAAAATCTCTGTATTGTGAAAACGGTCATATCAGATAACAAAGTGTTGATGAATTATCAAAAAATAATTTTCTTTTTTTTTTTTTTTTCTCGTCTGCTCTGCAGAATATAGATAGCAAATGCTTAAAGTGATAGGTTTTGATTGTGAAAGAATTTTGCCCTCACATGTCAAAACTAAAAATGAAGTAAAATAGATCGTTACGTTAATTTAACACATAAATGCTACTTAAATGGTGTTTCTTTTTTAAAAGCAAACAAACATATGCAAAGTAAACTCTCGAATGTAAATGCTTAATATTTTGGTTGGATTCACCAAAACATTAAACGTGTTTAATGTTTTGGTGAATCCAACCAAAATATTAAACATTTGCATTCGAGAGTTTACTTTGCATATGTTTTTTTTTTTCTTTGCATATGTTTTTTTTTCTTTGCATACGTTTGTTTAAACAGTGTTTAATGTTTTGGTTGGATTTTTACATGTAGTACCTGAGTGTTGTTTATTTAAACGAAACGTCATAGTTTATGAACTCAAACATTTTCATCGAGAGATAACATGAAATGTTCGTCATATTTGTTCGTCACGTTTTGAATATTCTTTAAACTAATAACAACGTACGTTTGTCTTTATTAGAAAATTAGAAAAACTATCAGCACTATGTGTTTTATAAGATATTAAGTAACATTTTGACATTAAGTAACAATCATTTCTTTACCAACGAATTACTTCTTTCAGTATCTGGCAAAAATTCTGATTTAAAAAAATAAAAAGTTGAATTATTATTTAAATTTTGTTATTTTATATTGATTTTGATTTTTACGTCATAAACAGAAAACGGAAGTTTTGTAGAAGATTTCTTAGCAGAGTTGATGAAATTTGTGTAATAAAATTACGTTCGCAGTAACGTTGTAACTAGCTTATTCTCTTTTTTATTATGTTCCAAGAAACGGAATTGAAAGTACCATTTTTGCTGTTTCAAGTTTGGACGTTCGAATGTTATTTCCCTATCTTTATAACGGAAGAAATTGTCACAGAAGTTGCCATTCTACGCTTAGAAAATGCATAAATCGAAAACAATAATAAATGGCTTAAAACCGTTTCTTTAACAAATTTAATTTGCTGTTTTTCACAACCTCATATTCATGTTAACATGAACATATATTACTTGTACAATGTTTAAAATGAGCAGTTAATTGTGAAAAAAATCAAACATTAAATGCTCAAGTACAAATTACTCTGGTCCTCTTATAAGTGAATTAATTTCTTATAATGAATTTCGAAATTCAGGAGACTCACATCACGTAGCATATAAATATCAGAAACTTAAAAGATTTAGGCGTATCATGAATTCTTGATATTTGCATGCATTCGAGGTCATTTTATATCAATTAACATAGCTAAATGGATGCAGATATTTTATATAAAGATAGAACTTACCAACATGTTAAATTTTGCACACTTGTAGACTTCACATAACGCCTTTAAAAATGAGATAAATGCAATCAAACGTAAAGATTAATAAAAGCCACAACCCTCTTCAAGAATCTGCTTTGACTGATGTTATGATAAAACAGTGTATTTCGAATATCTGCTGAAAGTGCCAGAAGCTGCTACTGATCGTCGTCCAAACATTTTGTCAGTTTAGTTAACTGACCATTGCAGTAAAAAATGTGTCCTTGGCTTTTACATTTTCAACATACTTCACATGTAATTCAGTTAACCGTATGGAGATGAAGAACAGTAGAGGGATCGTGACCACGTTCCCCCATCACTCATTAACACACATGTAATACTTCTAGAACAATACAGTGAACTGTAAACGAACTATCCATAACTAAGCCAAGAGATAAGTCAAGGCACTTACGAAAGAAACGGAGTTACCTTTTATACACTTCAGCTTTTTAAATTCGGTAATGTTTTCTAGTTTGGCTTGGTTTATATGATTATCGCAAAGCACACTTGGGTGATCTGCTTAAGAGGAGGGATGCCTTCGTGGAGGATTTTCTAAGGAAACTCGGTCATATACAACCAGCTCGTTCGCCTGAGAGCGAACCCAGGTCAAACTACCAGTGGTCAGTGATTTATAAGAACACTGATATCTTCGAACTATCCAGATATACTTGACAACTCATTTATGGATCTTATATTCACACGAAATATTAGTTGACAGTTTTTGAATTATATTTGCTGTTGTTCCTTTTGATTTTTACTTCCTTGTATGAAGTAAAAAGGAAGTATTGTAATCGCGAAAAATTTCGTGTATCATATTTCAATGAAAATATCCATTTTGACCGCTATTGAATGCAATTTAACGACGTTTTTGCTTGACATCTGTACGTAAGGACAGAATAAAGGACTATAACATGTAGATATGCACGTCCCATTTTGGTTGTATATACTATCATATATATATATATATATATATATATATATATACCCACCCTGTTACTCGGCTCAGTGAGCTCAGTTTCTTTATTCTTATATGTTTGTAAATTGTGCACTTTTTGCTTTAAAATGATTGAATTGTGTTATTCTGATTACGATTTTTACGCCTTTAGTTAACCTGCATGCAATAATTGTGGAATTATCAACAAGTTAAAAGCTTTTTTTAAGTGCGGCAAAGCCTAATTTCCGATCACAGTGGCAGCCATGTTTGGTTACTTTTGAAACTTCGCAGAACAGTGGATTTGTTGCCAATCTAGAGAAACTAAGCTTCGCAACAACAAAGTAACGTCTTCTTCTATTATTGCGAATTAAATTATGCTTAATTCATTCTGGAATTAACATTTAACTTATTAGCTTGTTTTGGCGTAGAAACTGTAATTTTAATAATATTTTTTAAATTGTATTTGGTGTTTTATGTTTTTCTATAGCTTTCAAATTTTAATGAAAGTATTTTGAATTTTTATGTATTTTTTCCTTGACGCGAGGTCATTTTTATATGAATTGCGAAGTGAGAATTGAATTCATTTTTAGCGCATGCGAATTAGGTAAGCGTATCTGAATGATCTACGAAAAACTGTTTCTTTTTTATTTCTTTAATTTTTTACACATCATTTTTAGATTTATTATAGTATTTGAATAGAACTTGTGGCAATTTTTCAGATGATATAGGGTTTGTGCACTCTGAGTTATAAATGAATATTAATGCTGTTAAGTGAACGTAGCGCCGAAGTGTCACTATAGTAAATAAATAGAGTAAACTTTAAAAAGTGCATTTATTCTATTCTGATTAATGCGCTATCGACGAAGTAGATTGAATTCAAAATTCGTTAACTGTTAATTCGATATGTTTAAATGAAATGCAGGAAAATTGCATATAATTGAATATTCCGTATAAAGAAGTCATGCGGCGTACACATCAGAATTTTTGCTTTTCTTGTACGAAGTAAAATATTGAACATTTAGAGTATTATGCTTTAACGAAAATACCCATTTTGACCGTACCCGAATCCATTTGGCTATATTTTTGCGTGACTTCTGTACCTTTGTACAGAATGAAGGACTCTTTTTCCAAAATGGATTTAAAACGGATTCAAAAGGGTCTTTTTCGTGACATCTATACCTTCTTACGTATGTATCTTGTATAGAAGCGATTAACCGTAGAACGTATTGAATTTTTTATAGAGGACTGCTATAACATCTAGTTTTGCACCTCTTTTTATACATACCCACGGCTTAAAGATTCTTGCTCCGCTTTTATTTTCGGATTCATTTGTTGTAGTCATATACTTCTAATCATAGGGGTTTTAAATGACGAAAATATGCATTTTTTTGGTCATGCATGTCAAATTTGAAAAGAAATAATTTTCGGCAATTAACGAATTCAAACTACATATATAATAACAATTTATGCATGGTGTTAGTCTAACACTAAATATCTAAGAATTATAAATGTCTGATTATTGTGGTTCTAGAAAAATATTTATTAGGCCATACAAGGAATTCATGTGGGGTCCACACCACTTTTTTATTTTTTATTTTTGTATTTTAACTTCGCCCCATCAGCGGCCGAGCGGTAAAGTCGCTGAACACTAGTAGTTCGGTCCGAGGTTCGAATCCTGAGAACGGGCTGCCTGCATGGGATTTTTCGTGGTTTTCCCCATATGTAACGTATAAACGAGCCAGTTTCCCTTAGAACGTCCTCCACGAAGGCATCCCTCCCCTTAGGAAGTTAGCCCTCGAGGTTTTGCCATAATCACACACACGTATTTCAACTTCTAAACGTTTTGTTTCTTCACTTTACAGTATTTTAATTTTACCATTTCTGTATTATTTATTGTTGTCATTTATTTTCATATATTTTTTTGGCATTTCACTGATTTTACGCATATCATATAAAATCGTTGGGATATATTATCCAAATTAATTTTTTATTTTATCTATCCTGATAATATCCAGTTTAATGTAGAGCTGCCATATTAAAATTTATTAATTTATTAATTAATTTACATTTATTAATAAATGCATAAATTTATATTTTCGTTGAAATATGCATTTATTAATATTACATTTATTAATAAATGCATAAATATATATAGTAAGAGTATAACTGTAATAGATAGTGTTATACTCTACTATATATATTTAGAGTAGATAATAAAGATATATATATATATATAAAAGAGATAAGATATATATAGAGAGAGAGTAGATAATAAAGAGATATATATTATATATATTTAGAGTAGATAATCTGTACAGCAGATAATAAAGAACTTATGCATTCTTTGTTTAATCTTATAAACTGCATCATACTTGCTAGACTTACATATATATATATATATATGTTTGACAAATAAAGCTCTTAATTTTTCAGAATTCGAAACCAATATGATTTTGAATTATGCTTAACAAACAATTATTGAAATAGACTGTAAAGGAATTAGACTGAAAAGGATTTATTAGGAATGAAATGTAATTCATTTTATTTTGAAAACAAATTTCTTTTAATTTACGCTCATAAAATGTAAGATCTTTAGCGAAGGTTTATCGAAAACTACAAAGAGGGAATCGGCAACTGTTCTTTGAGCATCCAAGACAGCTTCGATGCTCATATAACAAAAGATCAATTGATAACGTCAATGGCATTAGTGAATTTGCGAAAGATAACAAGCAGTTTTATTACTTTACTTTTAAATGTTACACTGAAACACATTCTATTAACAAACAAAAGAGACACATAAAAGCAATAATTTACTATATCAGATCTTTTCTAGTGAAAGAACAGTTTCGAAGAGAAAAAAGAAATTTCTACATTGGGTGTGACCTTAAAGTAATTAAAAACATCGACACCGCCCTTTTTGTTTATTATCTTTTTTATTATTTGGAAACTTCTGATGAGTTAGTAGTTGAACTGACGGGTTGTTTGTCCTTTTGGGGGATTTCGATGATGACCGGTAGACCTTGTGTTAGATGACCGGTTAAGAATTTCGGATTGTATAAATACTGCTCTCGATTACAAGGCAAATATCAGTTTCGTCTGAGACAACTACAGCTCTAATCATGCAGGTAAGTTGGAAACTTTATATATCTGGTTTCAGGGTTTTGTTAACTTTCATTCTCGTTTAACTCTTTATAAAATATATTAGTTGTATGATTATCGAATGTCATAATTTCTTGCATAAGTTTCTGTTGCCGAGTTGGTTTGGTTAAATTTTTAAAATTTTTTTTAAATATGGCAAAGCACTCGAGGGCTATCTGCCCTAACGGAAGGGATGCCTTCGTTCAGCACATTTAAAGGGAAACTGGCTCTATATAGTCCGTCTATCATAAGAAAAGCTCTCGCCAGTTAGTCTGCAGCTGTCTGTTGCGTAAAAACGAGCTTTGACACGTTTTACGTAAGAGTGTCTTCAAGATTTGCTTTCAGTTTGCCATCTTTGTGCATTTAAAGATGAATTAGCAACCATTGGTTCGCCCCTATTTGAAATTTACTAGCCCTGTTGCTATGGCGACCGTCACCCACCAGATACTGTGGCGGGAGCTGTTCTTTTCGTATGCAGACAGTACATGCTGCACATGGGGAAAACCGAGAAAGCCAACCTGTTCGCCAGGATTCGAACCTAGGACTGGATTATCAGTGCATGCATGAAATTCATCTGGAACTCTCACGATGGTGCTTCGTATTATGTTACATATATCGGAACTACTACATGAAGCTAAAACTAATATCATGGTATTGGTTTGTTAAGTTATAGGGAAAATATGCTTAAAATTGCTTCCCAGGTATTTATTGCTGATTGGAAATATTCCCTTCACAACGTTAATTTCTTCAATTTTCGCTCAATTTAATTGGATTATGGTATTGGATCGCACGGTTTTATTGGATTCTGACGGTTGTGGGTTTATTGGGTCACGGTTTTATTTGATTCTCACAGTTGTATTGGATCTCACGATTTCATTAGATTACTATCTTTGCATCATTTCTTTCAAACCAATATGTGTTAAATTATTGTTATGTACTAAAAGAAAATTATTCTTTTAATTCAATAACATCTTTAAAATTATCTTCCTCAAATAATTACCTATTTTTTAAAATCAGCAAAGCAAAAAGCTTGTGTCTGGAGTAATCGATTTTGATGTCAAGCTGGTCTCCCTTCATCGGGAGCAATCGAATCTGCAAAACTGGTTTCTTTGCTCCTAATGAAGAGAGACCTCTACCAGTTTGCCTTCGAAATCTTTTACACCAAACACAAGGTGCTTGCTTTGCTAATTGAATGTTTCACTCTGGCATGTTTCTGTTCTGTTTTAATCTATTTTTTATTCTTCCACCTTTGAAAACTATTTTAACTCTCATTAATATACAAATTGCTCTATATAAAAAGCTAAAGCTAAAAAATACTTTTTTTTAAATTTTGTAATATCACATTTCTCTAAATTACATTAGGTTTTAAATCCTACGATTATAATATTCCATTATCAAAACTGCATTATTTATAAACTTTCATATAATTGTAAATGTATTTATAAACTTTTATAGTGAATCAATCAAAAAAAAAAATGCTTTAAGATAAAAAAGTAACAAGAATGGAAGAATATTTGCATAATATAATTCTGACGCATGTATTTCACTTACTTAAAAGTTGCTATTTAAAAGAAAGAGAGAGAGAGAGAGAGAAAGATGGTTAGGTTATTTGGTAAGGCGAAGTATACTAGGGTTATCTGCCTAAGGAAGAAATGCTTTAACAGACTTTCTAACAGAAACTCTAACAGTTAATATTTAGATACACATGGAGAAAATCATTAAAACATCTACGCAGTCAAACATTTCGTCAGGTCCTGGTCTGATTATCAGTATTAAACGGTTTTAATCACTCCGCCACAGTTGGGCCCACGCGAAAAAGGGAAATCATTAAATGTACAGAATTGAATTCCGTGTTGCCATTTTAATATGTAAAACTTCAAAATTACTGCATTTATAGACTATCATAATTTCTGTTGAGTTTTCTATATTTTCTACTGCATGATATTTCAAAGCATTTTAAAAAATAAAAAAAAAATCTGAAATGTTTCAGATTTTAAATTACGTCCAAAGGGGCGTTTTTTAACATTTTGTGTGTTACCTTTCTTTATTAAATATCATGTTCCTCGCACTTAAACCATAAAATTCCAGTGCAACAGCAATATCGCAAAATAGTTTTAAAACGAGCATATCTTTAGAATTTCCGATACAGAGACTCACGCGCTGGAGATAAAAATGTTTTTTCTGCACAACGTTGCCATTGCTCGCTTTGAAATCCTTGAGTTTGTTAATCAAAAATTCGTCAAAGTTTTAAAAAATAGGAAATCGATCATAAAACAAATTTCAAATTTCAAATTTGGTCTTCCACATGCTCATATTCGTTGGAGGATTACGTTATTCAAAATTCGATGACTCTATGTACCGTTGTTTTATCACAATACGAGAAATATACATACATTTATGCAGATTTTTCATTATTTAATTTCTTCAAATATAATGCAGGACTCTAACATTTTGTGACAACAGTTTGAAAAGTGAACCGACATTTATGAGTCCGACGCAAAATGCCAAAACGAAACTAATAGTCCTTCGGGATTCAAATCCCTTTGGACTAATTAAAATTCTTAAAGACTAGTGAATAAATTGGATTATCTGTTGTGTCTGCTATCAAGCCGTTTACAACATATAAAACCAGATTCTTTATTTTATAGTTTACAAAAAGCATCATAGAAATCTAATTCAAGAGTTAAGCGAAAGAGAATAGAGGAGAATGCCTCGTGCATGTTATTCTCTGAATTTTTTTGCGAAAACTATGTAGTATTTAACTATAAAAAATATTAAAAAATAATGTATTCAATATTTGATATATTCTGTTTGTTGTCTATAAAAGCTTTAGATAATGGAATTTGGACATTTTTAGAGGCAATGTAGTGTTGTTCGCTCTTATCTTGCTAAATATAATGTCGAGGAACTTAGTTAACTACTAAACTAATAATAAGTCCAAGGAAAAAAATAACTTAAACTCAAGAAGGGTTATTTACCCTTTATTTGCTCAAAATAAAGATTTACAGTTGGCCCCTTTCTCAGAGCGTACATGAAAGCCTCCACTCAGGCTTAAAATTAAAATGTAAGAAATAAGATCTAACTAATGACTAATTAAAGAGATTTAGCCGAAACTAACACAATTCTAAACTAGTTGGCCCATAATATAAACTTACCCAGCAAAGCTGTCAAAAGGCAAGTAATACGGCCAAGCGTAGTAACAGTTAGAGAGACGTCGCCAAAAGGCAAACGCACCTCTCTCTCTTGAAGTCAGTGGAACTTTGACTTAAATACTTTCTACTTCTCATTTGCATTTAACGCGATTCTAAAGTCTCATTCTGGCATGGAATTGTAAGCTGAAGCTAGAAGAGATAAGAAAGTCTCATAAACTTAAAATAACTGTTATAAAATTAAAATGTGCCTTACGGCATTTTAACAGTTTTGTCTTTTGAATATTTTTTGTCTTAATTAGCGACTGCAGATATTTAAAATGCTCATTTTGTAAATGCAAATGGCATTGATTACAAAATATCACCTCGCTTTAAAAAGCACTAGCATCCAAAGAATCCACTCAGTTCTTTTTCTCCGGTTAACTCAATTTTGTGAGTCTCTTCAAAACCAAAAATGTAGGTCAACAGAATGGAATTGTTTTCAACTCGTTTTAAGAGTTTTGCTTCTCCTAATGTTGTAAAATGAAGGGCAAAGAGCGTTTTATGATAACAGGAATATTTCTTAATGAATTATCGATGTTTTAGGAATTTAATTGAAAATTAGGAAAATATTTCTTGATATTGAAGATAAAGTTAATTCAATTTTTTAAGGGCCTTCAATACTCTGTTATCTTTTAAAATAGCTTCAGTTGGGAAATGGGCAGAATTTGAATTTATAATTCTCATGAATAAGATTTACGTCTATGATAATGTTCATATTAACATTCCCAGTTCAATAACTGCATTGATTTTAGATGTATATGCTATGTTCATTAGATGCAGTTCAGAAGTGTTGTTTCATGTTTATATTATCATTCCCAGTTCATTAATTGCTTGATTTACATGTATATGCTGATGCAGTTCAGAAGTGTTGAAATAAAATAATTAGTATATATATAGATATATACATATTACCAAAACCCATTTCGCCAAAATAAAGGCTGCACATACAAAATGTTACATTACGTATGTTAATAAAATATGTGCATAGAACGTAAAATAAAAAGTGAAAGGTATTAAAAAATTATCTTTAAAAATTAAAAAAATTATTAATGCTAAAAAATGTACTATGAAGTCCGGAAATATGAAGCGCCTAAGTACCTAAATTTTAATGTGTAAAGATATGCGTTATGAAATCAATTTGTAAACTGAACATATTTTGAAAATAAATAATTCAGAAAACGTCCCGTAAGCAGTGGAACTAAGTTTATTACAATGCAAAAGTATTAGGGCAGCGTTTTCACCAAACACGCACTTTAAGCAAAGATATAAGGACACGCTATTAAGACTTAATGTTAAGTAATTGCTGGCCAAAGTGCAAGGATACGTTTCATCTCACTGCACTATAGTTAGATCATTTCAACTTGATCTTACACATATTAAAACCATTGCAAGAGATATGAAAAAATACAAGCATAATCAATGCCTCCAAGTCTGTGGAAATGCCACCAAGTCAGTCAAACTGCCACCAAGTCTAATAAAGAGCCAACATTGCACCGCTGCACCCGAAAAGACGCTACCAAACCAATAATTCGAATAAGTAAGATAAAGCATGCATGAAAAGATTAAATAAAAGTGATATAAAATAACTCTGAAAATTATTCGACACTAGTACACTACACAGCTAATAGGCACCAGCGACAGCAACGAGCGCTCCAGGTTTGGCTCAAGCTGGAAAACCCTGTTATTCATTATGGGTTTTATTATCGGGAAGTGAACAACTTGCTATATGGTACTTCCGGTAGTTTTTTAGCTCGCAAGATAAACTCACACCAATGTGAATTTAAGTCCTTTAGGATGAAGACTATCAATAAACAGATAAGAGTATAATGTTGTATTCCAAAATGAGTTAACCAACCATTTCCGACAGCGTAATGGCAGACCGCACATTGAGTTGAACAGTGTTAAACGAATGTCGCATACTGCGCATGCCCAGAAAACAATTTGGCATAATTACTATGTTGGCGCGATTTGAAAAGAAGATAAATACGGTATATGGTAGATGTACCGCCATCTGATTGTAAACAAATCTGGCGTTTAAATCTTCGTAGAGTATAATGTAAATGTAAATTAATTACTGTGTTAAAATACTATTTTTTGCTGTACTGCTCAAACAACTAGAAAGCTGAAATTATTGTGAAGTAATGTGAAGCAGTGTTTGCATTCAAAATGTAAAATATAATACCTATGAAATTCTGCACACTCCTTTGGAAATGTACAAATTTTCGTTCAGAAAAAGACTGAAATTTAGGATATATTAGTTGAAAATTTATTCATTATACTTTTAAGCAATAAAAACAATTCAGGATTTACCATACGTTCCATTCGTACATACATAAAGAAACACTGAGGAATATAACAAGTGCTTGCAAATAACACTGAAGAAATTTTACAATTCCTTAATGCTAGTTATTAAATTCTTTGAGAAAATAAAAGCGCGAATATACGCTAACAAACTAAGCGAGATACTCCAGTTTACAATTACTGAATTATAACATGTAAACAAATTACATTTAAATAACGAATTATTACGAACATATGTTAACAAATATTAAATGCACTGTTATTGACAAATTACAATGAAATATATATTAGAAAAATAAGCAAGTGCAATCGGTATGAACGTTAAAATAACTAATAAGCAAAGTTCGACAACATTACAGTTGTAAACATCATTCGAACACACTCGACAGCCGTGGTGATCACGAATAAGCCAGCGTAGGGTTGCTTAGTCGCCAATATTAGTCCCCGCGCCAAAGGTACACCATCAAGCATGCGCAGTAAGCGAAATTTGCTTAACATTGTTCAACTCAATGTGCGGTCTGCCATTACGCTTTCCGACACTCTTTTGTGACTTATTATTAAAAAAATACGTTAATCTTCATATTCTGTTTGATATTGCTTTAAAACGTGTTATTAATGACCACCTGTATAATGAAAGAGAAAAATTAAAACTATTGAAAGCTGTTGAACTATTAACAACTGTTTACAAAAAAACTTCCAAAGAAAGCAGTACATCTAATTTCCAAAGAAAGCAGTACTTCTTTAAAATTATGATTTACATTTAGTCTTATTTTTGTTGTTTTACTATAAGAGTATAAGTTGGCCTAATATTTTTTCAGTAGTATTTATAAATAACTTCATATTTTTTCAGGCTATTATCCTCTTCGCTCTCTTTGCCGCTAGTCAAGCAACAGGGTTCTACTCTGTACCAGCACTTCTGAGCACTGGAGCTAGTAAACAGTACAGAGCTCAAGATGTAAGTGATGAATGGTTTATGCCTAACTTATAGTTCGACCATCTCAAGCGCAACCCTGGTTGGCAGTCTGCCAAAACACATAAACTCGTCCAAAAGGGGCTGTATTACTTGCTGCGACGTGAAATGTCTTCTCTTCTCCGGAAAGAACTATGCTGGAAGGAAAGAAAGTCCCCATTCTTCCACCCTATTTTGAGAATAATTCGGCTCGAATGGCGCATGCGTGTTTGCACTCATGGTCGCGGATGAGGCGGTCGAACTATACCAACGTTTGATTTTACTTACAATTTTAATATGCTTAGTGTTACACAGATTAAAAGATAATTACTCTTTTTTGTTTTAAATTAAAAAATAATGATTTCCTTTCCTTAACGTGAAGCTGTGAACTTTATTAGTTCTTCAAAATAGGAGAACAGTTATATAATTTATATTAAAGTATTTTACAAATATTTGGAAGGAATTTTTTTTTTTGGTTGATATTCCAATTCACCTGCAGGAACATTGTTGCAAACCTACTTTAGCAAACGTAAATGAAACCGTTTTCATTTGTTAGCTGAATAATTGGAAAGATAAACTACCTCTTATTTTTTCAATGCGAAATATTTGCGCGTCGGAACACTGTTAGTTTTAAAGATGATCGAAAAGAGACAAGCAAAGTGAATAACATTCTAAATACCTGCTTGGAAATGCATGAAAAGAGTGAATTAATATAAATTTCTTATTTATCTGCTGAAAAATTACAGCGATGAATTTTATTTTTCAGAGCATTGGTAACTATCAGTTTGGTTATGATGAGGGTCATCTTTCCGGAGGATCCTTCCGAAAAGAAGCTGGTGATGCCTTTGGTAACAAAATCGGATCTTATGGCCTGAGGGATGCTGATGGTCGTCAACGTATCGTCAACTACGTAGCCGATGCAGCAGGATTCAGAGCAGATATCAAGAGTAACGAACCCGGAGTTGAGCCCAAAGACCCCGCTGCAGTTTCCATCAATAAGGCTATTGCCATTGCCCCAGCTGTGGCCACCTACGCAGCAGCAGCTCCAGCTCCCGTCTTGGCCACATATGCAGCCCCAGCACCCGCTTTAGCTGCCTACGCTGCAGCCCCCGCTATCTCTTATGCTGCCCACTCTATCGCCCCTGTTGCCCACTATGGTCTCTATAAAGGTTCAGCATACCCATATGCTGGGCTTTACCACTTGTAGATAAGTTATTTAGTCATTTTTTTTTTCATTTTGAATTCCCTTCGAATTCGTCTCCCACTGTTTGACAACGATGGAAATTAGAAATAATAAAGAAGCTAAATCCAAATGATTTATTTCTATCATTGCCGACGTAAAATTTCACTAAACAAATCATGGACACGTTAATTTCACAAAAATATGTACACTTTGTGATATTTACATATGTATGAGTAATGTATGCTGTTCTTAAAAATAAGAAAAATCTACATTTACAAGACAGTCAAGAAAACTTTAAAAAAAAGCTCAAAAATATATTTTTTGAAATTTTAGTTATTTTTTTACAAAATGTTATGATTTTTAAACTAAATCCAAAAAGCACATATAATGTCTATAATTGATAAATTTAATTTATTAAATTTATCAATTATAGACATTACTTTATTACAGTATCTAATAAAGTTTTATTTTTTAAATTTAATTTCATTTTAATCAATGACATTGTAACAGTTACTAATTTTAATTTTAATGTAACTATATTTAAAATTTTATTATCAGTTTAGCGTTTAATACTAAATATTTTTAACTGCAGCACAAACTTAAATGGAAACTTAAACTGATAAAAAAAAAATTATAAAATATTTGACTTTTGGACAAAATGAATGAAAAGTTCTTAAAATAAGCAATAATAAAAATGATAAATAGTTTTCAATTTACGATGGATTACTCTAATTATATATTCTATCAAAAATCTTACAATGAAGTGTTTGCATTCCATCTTCAGTTTTCCTGCTTAGTTTAGATTTATATTTTCGAGCTTGATTGTATTTAAATTTATGAATTTTTGTAAATGAGTTAAAATGTTTTCTTAAGATAAAGCATTTCGTACATAATTGAATAATTATGATTATGAAAATTGCGTTCTTTGTTAAAAATGCACATTATTATTTTCAAGAAACTTAATGTCAAATATAAACAAAAATTTTTACATTCTACATATCCGTGCCATTGATTTATATTTATAAAACGTTATGACTCATCTGTACCCAAGCATAAAAGTCTACCAAGAATTAACGCACAAAAATATTAACTATATTATAACTGTACATTTATACACAGTTTGGAATTTGAAAAAAAAATCCTTTGATTTTTAGAAGCTTCATAAAATTTAATGTAAGATACATAGCACGTAAGAATTTAATTCATTTTTGATTAAATAGATGACTTTGTAAAGTTGAAGAATTAATTTTTTATAACTTATGAGAAGTATAACGCACGAAATATACATATTAAAGGACACCTTACATAAGGAAAACTTTGTTAATTTAAATTATAAAAGCTTCTAAATTAGAAATATTCAGTAACAGTATAACTCTGGAAAAAACAGAGCAATGAATTCATAATACATTCCTTGAAACCTACACAGGGGCTTTATAAGCATGTATAATGAACGTTTTCAATCCTAAATGCTTTCGTGGAGGAATTTTTAAAGGAATCTGACACACTAAATGATGTTAAATGTCCACTTTTATATTGTTAAGCGTGTAGAAATCCACGAAACGTCCCACGCAGTCAGGCCATTCACCAGGTTTTCATCCGGGCGAGCTACCAGTGTTCAGTGGTTTTAGCCAGCCAATTAGTTGAAATACTTATATTTTGAGCAGTATCTTCGAAAAAACCCCTAATAGATTTACAAGTGTAATAGTTAACGACAGCGAATGTCCTTCACTCTATGTGCAGTTTTGTAACTAATAGGAGGGTATATGGAATAACTATTACATTCCTAAATTCGCTAAAAAAGAAATAATATTTTTGCGTGCGTTGAGATAAAAAATATTTAAGATCGTAAGAACTTAGACATAACAGGGAATGCGAACCTTTATAAATCATCCATTTGCGATAAACATTTATAGTTGCAACATACCTTAAATAGTTCATAATCCTTAAACAGTTCACTTAGAACGACAAAGTGAAAATGATATATAAAACAATTTTTTTTTTAAATGTACTTGCTTGAGAAAAGGACAGGATTCAAAACGAAGCAGAAGGGGCAAACTGAAGACAGTTTGCGAAACAGAAGTGGCGTTATAAGTAGATTCATTAACATGTTGACTAGAACGTAAAGGTGTGTAATTAATTTAATTATGGCAAAGCACACTAGGGCTATCTGCCTAAGGGGAGGGATGCCTTCGTGGAGGACTTTCTACGGGAATCCACGAAAACGCCCATGCAGCCAGCCCATTCGCGGGATTCGAACCTCGGACCTCGGACCGAAGAACGTAACGGAAAGATATTTTACCTCTCGAAATCGAATACTTAAAATTCAAAAAGAAACTTAGTAGGAGGATTTATTGAAATATGACTGAAAGAATTTTAATTAAGTATTCTTTGTTGCCATCAGATAAAACAAATATGTCACTAACATATTGGATCTAAAACCGAAAATTTAGTAATTTATATAATTTAAATCCAATAGTTTATATCAATGTCACCGAAAATACGTTTGGAAAGAATAAAAATGCCTAACACTTCAGTCTAGTTGTAACAATTATTTCACAGCATATTGAAGAATGTTCTGCAACAAACATGAATTAAAAGAGCTCTGCTTCTTTTCTTGTATTTTTTACAATATTCTAAGACTCATTTCTAATAGCAACTGAAGAAAGCGATACATTCAGATTTGAAATCAGTCCTGCTTGCATTACGATAATTCTGATGGCTAATTTTGAATCCTTTTACTAAACATTCTCTGTTGGTAAATGAACTGACTGTGCGATCAAATTATTAGTAATCAAGATAATAAAAATTTGAGCGTAAAATGAAAAGAAGGGGTGTACGGATATCTCAAAAATGAAAAAATAGTCTACATAGATAGAAAACATAGGAGATTATATAAGAGTATTTATCAATATCTCTCATATAATCTCCCCATAATCAGTGGGATATAAAAAATGAAATCTGTATATGTTTACAAAAATTCATTAAAATAAAGCATTTTTACAATGATCTGATTTAACCTATTAAAGCACTGATATTATTCAACACTTCATCAAAAAGTATTAAAAACTGTAATACTTTTGAAACTAATTAGAGCAGTCAAAATGTTCAAAACAAAAAATGTTATTTTCAATACTATGTTGTGGGATTTTAATTGTAGTTCAGAGTTAAATATTTTTTTCTCATCATCACACGTTTTCCAGAAATAGGTTAGTGGTTTCAGATTTCCAGATTTCGGTGTTTCGGTGATCTCAAAACACCAGTGGTATAGTACTAATTCAGAAGTCAAACAACAAAAATCAGCGTTATATTTACAAAATTTTCACTGGGAAAATTTTGTAAATATAACGCTGATTTTTGTTGTTTGATTTCTGAATTAGTATTTATTCGGCGTGTTATTGTGCCTTAGTGGTATAGTAGTTTTTGCTCGGGAGCCAAATTTAAGACAGTGGGTATTGAAAACTTTCTGCCTTAGACAATTAAAAGCAATAGTATAATATCTCATTCGCCATGGCGATTTGAGAAAAAAAATATTGTTTACCATAAAATACAAGAAATAATGTGTTATTTCTAAATAAACTTTTCTCTTGAAATGACGTTTGTAAATTTATGTTTGGAACGCTTTTTATACATAGGAAATGGGCAGTTTTTATTCCATGCTGTTTAATATAAAATTTATATCTGCTTCCATTTTATAATATTTCTTGGTACAAATCGGGAATTTAGTTAAATAAAAAATCAAACTTATCCTGCAAAATGTAATCAAAATATTTCTGAAACTTTACAGGCAAACTGAGTAACAGTGTAACTATTAAATTTGTGTTTCTTAATAAGTGATTGTAAAATATAATTTGTGTCTATTTGTCTTTGCTAAAAGTCTCTTTACATCGCATTTACTAATATTCCAACAACAGAAACTTCCTACTTTTATTTACTGTTAAAGGAAGGATTGAATAAAACTGTATCCAGTGAGAATATATCCTAAAATTCCCTATAGCGGAGTCATTTACGCTAGAAACTTTTGTATTTAGGTAAACAAGGTCGCAACAACAAAGCTTTAAAGTACCAAAAAATTTAAAATGCTGAAATGTTTCTAAAATTCGCCAAGTGTCAGAGATACTTAATGTGACTTAAGGTATTCACTACAAGGCTAAGAGATTCGAGCTCAGCTTAACCTATAAAAATAAGTTCTTATTGATCTGTGACTTCTTTGACATGTGTATCCTCCATTTCTTAACATTTTTACCTATTCTTGAGGAATAATGTGTGGAAATGCACAGGGAAATGATCTTCTTGTCAAAATTGTTTATAACTTTAGTTAAGTTCTTTTATTGTTTTACATTTTTGCACAAACTTCTTCTGAATATGTAGCTTTATGACAGCTCGTTTTCACAGAAAATGCTAGATATTTCCTTATCCGTGAAAGAAGAAGGAAGTTCATTCGGATATTGATTGAATAAATGGAGACTTAGCATTGACTAAATGGCATGTGTTTGGGGAGGCATTCTCAGCAGCATTGATAAAAAGGACACCTATGTCAGATTCTCTCGAAATCATTTCTCTAAACGTAAAGTCAATTTAAGAGTGAATTTTGCCTAGTTTTAAAATTGAAGTTACGATATTTCTCTCCTCCATCAGTTAGATATTATACTTTAAGGGGACTCGTACACCTTAAACTCCTCATGATCTTCGAATATGTGACTGTTGCAAGAATTGGGATATTTTATTTATTTTAAAAGCAATTACTTCCAACTTTTTATAGCTGACTACATAATATAGCTGCTTTGGAAAATAGTAAACAGAAAGTTTGTGTTGCCACATATATTTTTGTAATTTAATCCTCTTTGTGACAAAATATTTTGCAATGTTTCCACCTTGCGCGCATGATATTTTAAAAATGGCTAATGGTACATACTTGAAATTTGACGAAATCTTTATATGTGCACTATTTTCTAACTGAACCAACAATCTGATGAATATTTTAATACTGAAAAATTTTATGGATGAAAACATTAAAAGTTTTGTTAATAAAATACATTTTATAAACTTAACTCAAAATAAAATAAAAATTTAACATGAAATATTTAGAATTTTAGGTTCACAGTAGTTTCCAAATGTTATAAAAGCTATATATTAAATATGGAATTAAATTATGAAACAGAATGTTTTAAACTGTGCGCGCAAGTTGGAAACATGGCGAAAATTGTTGTCACAAAGCGGATTAAATTATAAAAATATTTGTGGCAACACAAACTTTCTGATAACTATTTCAAAAAGCAGCTATATTGTGTAGTCAGCTGTAAAAGGTTGGTAGTAATTGCTTTTAAAATAAATAAGTTATTCCAATTCTTGCAACAGTCACCTATTCGAACATCTTATAGGTTTTAAGGTGTATGAGTCCCCTTAAGACAATGAAGCAGCAATTGAAGAGATATTTTTCTTTTTTGATTATGTTTGAAGTGATGCCATAGATGCTTTAATGTCTAGCCATACTTACATGCAGAATCGTTATCGTTCTGACAAATAAAAATCACGAAACTTGAAACCCCAAGCTGCCTGAAAATTTTCTTATTGCTGTGACTTATAAAAATGGTCTTAGAATATTGAACCGAAAACGAACTAAAAAAAATTCAAATATATACTGATAGTCAGTCCACGATTCTAACTATGAAAAATACTAAACATAATTACCCGATTATTCAAGATATCTATAACATCTCTATGTCGAATCCCGATATACATCCTACTATTTCATGGGTTAAAACACTCTAAGCGGCAAGGCCGTATATATACGGCCTAGAATATTAATTGTGATATCTGTAAGAACGTATATATACGTGCATATTAAAATATGTAAACGAAATTAAGAAAATATATTAAAATAAAACAAATCCAGTTATGAAATACCAGAAGAGTTTTTGCATTAAAATCAAAAAAATAATTTTTTCTCATAGTAGTTTTGGGAAATTTGCGTTTTCTTAGCGAAAATCCTGGCCGCCCAGAGGGTTAAATAACACGTGGGAATTTCTGGAAATGAAGAAGCAGCTAAAGCATCAAAATCTGCTATTACTGACACTGACGCAGAATTAAAAAATTCCTCTTGGCTAAAATCTCAGCTAAAACATCAATCTACGGGAACAAGCACGAGAAGTCAAATGGAAAAATAGTGATAACTGGAGAAGACTCTTCCAACTCAACCCTCATATCAATACGAACAGACGTAGTACGAACTAGTATCTAATCAATAGGTTTATGGTAGGACATGGTCCCTTCCCCGCGTAATTTTAAGAAAGAAACATAGCTCCTTCTGAGCAATGTATATGTGAGGAAAGGGACGATCCTAACCATTATATCTTCAAATGTCCATTAACAAAAAACTATCACTTGAAAGTTCCTGAGACCAACATGTATCAGTGCTTGGAAAAACCATTAAAAATCAAATGACTAAGAAGAAAAATAGGACTCTCAGTCACATTCCTCGCTAGTAGAGGAGAAGAATTGTGCAATGCAATACAAGTAAATAATAACACACTGGAACTTCCAAAAATTTAATTAGAATTGACAAAATGACCTACTTTGCAAAAAGTACGGACTAGAATTGACAAAAAGACAAGAGGACCATACAACACTTCTTTACATCCAACAAAACAATTTAAATTATCAAATCTAAACAAAACAATCTAAAGAAAATCTAAAATATTCTGAAAAATAATTCACATACAAAAGGATTTCTGCATGTACTCAGTATACATTCTTTACATATACAGGCAAAAAAAATACTCTTTCATTTATATATAATCATGCTATATATATGTTTGTAAATGTGTTGTTATATGTATGCCATTATGTTTTAATATTTACTTTTATGTTCTGCATTTACCATTATGTTCTATATTTACCATTGTGCATTCGAATACGAAAGGCCCCGTATGTCACAATTATATTGTAACCAGTATGTAAAAATTGTAAATATGTCAAAATTCTTCAAAAAAATAATAATGTTCAAATAAAAATATATAAATCTAATGTATGTATTCACCGACTTTTTACTGTCTTTACATCATACTTAGTTTTGAGCTAACGTATATTAACAACCATAAAAGGAAACCAAGTAAATAAACTTAGTTAATATACAAATTTCACGAGCGCAACATTTTTCAAAACATTATTCATAGAAATCATTTAAAATAATTAATATGGACTTACTGCTTAAGACCTAAATCAGAACTAGTGAAAATATATGCAAGAGTTTAGCAGATTTGATCGGCGAATTCAAATAAAATTACATATGGTTTCATTCAATATACAGACTCACGTGCATTCAAACGTAACACCAAGATTTTTAATGCTCATACATTTTTCTAATTTTGTTTAAAGTTCTTTGATTCAACAAGAGAATATTTTGCCTTTGCACTTTTGAAATAAGAGTAGATAAATCATTCTTTCGTAGATTTTATAAAACTGAAAAAAACAATGTAAGAATACTAAGACAATGTAAGAATAAGACAATAGACTATACAATACTAAGACAATGTAAGAAAACAATGTAAGAATACTAAGACTAACTACCACAAATACTCACCTTTCATGAAAATCAAAATATAGATTGGTAATGCAGGGAAAGTGTTATCAGGCAGAATTCTTGGTAAGCAAGTATTTTACGTATATTTAAAGCATTTATTAACTATTTTCTCCCTCTTTTCTACGTGCCTTTGTAGATGCACGCCGGATACGTAATCGGGAGGGCCAAGGTTCGTCTCCTGATGTGGACATTGCACATTTTTCATGTTACCTGCTTTAAAAAAATAACACCTTAATGGTTCTGTAAGTGGCGCCTGAAGTAAAAGATGATGGACGATAATTCGTCACCACCAGGATTTGGTCCCTTCATCACCAGTCGCCCTTTAAAAGGGGGGGGGAGTGTAAAGTATTTTATCCCTCCTTTCCGCATACCTTCATGGTGTAACTGGAAACGCGCCCAACGCGTAATCGGGAGTTCAGGAGTTTGAATTCCCAAGAGGGCATTCAGAATTTCTTCAGTTTCCTCGCATGGAAAAACTCTAACCCCTTCCTGAAGATTTCAAGCACATCCGGCAGCAGGAAGTCCAATGGAACGCTTAGGGTTCATCATAGAAATTATGAGAACATCAATGAAATCAGTCATTACTTTCTCTGGTAGAACTTCCACAATGACCTACGTGGAGCAATTATAATCTTATTTTTATTATACCCTGTTCTAGAGCTACAGAAGTCCACCATAGAAACCGCTGCACTTCGAAGACAGGCCAAGAGCTGGTACAAAGGTGTTGGTAAAATTTAATTGGGTGAACCAGGCCGTGAGAGTTATATGTTTGATATGTTTAAAATCGCCCTTTTGGAAACATTTGTCGTGGTTTAAGATAACACGAGCTAGAAGCGAAACATTCGGTATCTTAAGGAGAGTTTCTGGCACTCGGGTAATATTTATCAGAATTCTGCCAGGTGTTGCTAAATGTAAATATCTCGGATTCGCATTCTTGTGCAATCGATACTATAAGGTTGCGCCCGGTTAATAATTTGAGCCAGCATGTAACTTGTTCTTTAACTGTGAAACCTTAAACTATTGGTCATCTTTTACTGTTATTATTTATTATTTGTTATTTGACTGTTATTATTTCAAGCACCTAAATCTATGTAAATCAGCCCTTCGCGCCAGAGAACAAGGGATAAATTACCTGGTGAACGTTAGTTCACCCTACATGGAAAATGCCCTTACCTCTAAATTTATTCAGTTTCAGATAAAATACACTCATGTCCATAAATTAAGAATAATGCAAAATCAGGCAAAGGAAGAGTTAGAAGCAAAATAAATTTGACTTATTTGTAAAGCTTATTTATTAAACAAAAGGTAAAGAGCAAAAAAAGTTGCTATATGTTTGATATTATTAAAAAAATTAGCTAATTTTTCTCCCTGGAGCAAATTACAAAAAAAAAAAAAAAAAAAAAAAAAAAAAACACCTATTTGCAAAAAGCCAATATTACATGGTTGGTGTGATTGTTAATACATTGTATGTCTCCCAGATGATGCTATACAGTCCGTACAACACTTAGGCATGCTGAGTATCAAATTATAGATCTGATCTTGGGGGATATTACACCACTCAAAACGCAATGCTCTCCGAAGTTCCGGTAGACATGTAGGAGGAGGTTGACGGGCTGCAACTCGTCGGCAAAGCATGTCCCCACACGTACTCTACTGGATTCAAGTCCGGTGAGAATGCTGGCCAGTCCATACGGGTGATATCCTCCGATTCAAGGCATTCGCTTACGATGTTTGCACGTGAAGACGGCCGTTGTCATCCATAAACACAAATTGTGCGCCCATGGCGCCCCGAAACAAACATACATGTTGTTCCAGAATGACGTCCCGATAGATTTGGGTTGTCATGGTTCCAATTTGAACGTGCAGGTCAGTTCTGAAACCCAGAATATTTGCATCCCAAACGAGCACTCCTGCACCACCGTAACGGTCTCGTTCAATGATGTTTTATTGGTAGTAACGGGTACCTGGAGCTTTCGATATGAAAGTCCAGCGAGAATCAGACTGCAAGCTAAACCTGGACTCGTCGGAAAACATCACACAAGCCCACTGTTGCGGTGTCCACAATGCATGCTCTCTACTCCAGGCTAACCGCAGGCGACAGTGAGTAGCAGTAAGTGGAACGCATCTGACAGGTCTACGAGCATATAGACAATCTGCCCTAAGCGTCTGTGTACGCGGTCTGCCTTGAAATTGTCGTACCAGTGGCTGAAGAGAGCTGACGAAACAGGTCTGAGGCTGTGCTCCGCCTGTTTATTTTGGCAGTAACTGCCAAATACCGGTTCTCATTCGGCGTTGTAACTCTGGGGCGTCTGTGTACGCGGTCTGCCTTGAAATTGTCGTACCAGTGGCTGAAGAGAGCTGACGAAACAGGTCTGAGGCTGTGCTCCGCGTGTTTATTTTGGCAGTAACTGCCAAATACCGGTTCTCATTCGGCGTTGTAACTCTGGGGCGACCTGTGCTGTAACGTCTACTCACATTACCATCATCTTGGAATCGTTGCCAAAGCCTGGAGATGACACCCTGGGCAATTCCAAGTTCGTCTGATACTTCCAGTTGGGTACGCCCACATTCCAAACGGCCGATAATTCTACCCCGTAAAAAATCATCCAAATGCGTCCTTTGTGTCATAACTATTCGGTTATTGCAGTGAAATGCTTACAAAGCCCCTGCGAACAATTTTACTTCTTTGCATGTATTCCTTATATATCACTCTCTTCCACTCTCGTCATTGTGACGTACCATCGGTGTCATCTGGTTAGTTCCTGAAATTTGCATATGATTCTTGAAGATTTGTGTAGTGATTTTACAGGTGATATATTTATTTTAGAGTTCGATTTCCGCGTGACTCCGAATTATCCTTAATTTATGGATATGAGTGTAAATACATTGGCAAACAAATTACAATGAGACTAACAGTGTGCAATTTTTTTGACAAGTCTATTAAATAGTCTTTGTCAAAAACTATGTCAAAAGTAAAATTAATTTCTTTGAAACTTCAACATCTTAATATTACGTTAAGCTGTTAACAGTGCATTTCAGTGACAAGTACAGAAACAAGTACAAGGCTTTAGCTTGGTACAATATTTACATGGTACAATTTTTATAATATATAGCATATTTATAGAGTTATGAAGCTGTACAATTAATCGTAGGTACATGAATGATCTATGAAAATTATATTGCTATATCAATGTATTTAGTTACAGAAGACTTTTAAGACTACATGAACAAATAAAGCTTGTTTTTCAGTTCTATACTTATACTATTTTGCCTGATACAAAATAACACAGTAATAATATAATCAGAATTACCTATACTAGTACAAATCAATACATACTACACCCTGTATGACCATGTATGATGTTACCGTCAATAAACACCCGATGCGATCCTTATTGGACGCAGGGAGTGGGGTAGCTCAACTAAATAGTTGCGAGTACCGGACGCATATTTTACAAGTGCACATCTATGTAGCCACCGAGGGAGGGGCTTCTAGGATGGACCAATGGGCATCCGGTAATATTTCTCTTACGTCACATGACCTTTCACGTGTTTTAAGATTTATGCAAGATTGCTAGAAATACTCTGACACGCAATTTTCTGTACAAAATAATTAAAGCATCGTCGATTTCTTCTGAAAATGTTTTATGCAAAAGTTAAATCAAATATAAGCAATTGTAAAGATTTCACTACCTGGTTGAAAGAATTTGAAATACATACAAACATATGTTGGATACTCCGCAAAAATATGCATGTGAAATATTACTTAATAAGTGGTAAATAAGATGAAGAGAGAAATATGTGATAAACATGAGCCCAAATGCTGTCTATACATAAAACTATGCATATGAGAAAAATATTTACACCAATTATGTATGTAAATAGAAATCAGCACCTTTTTTGCAGTCTATATGAAAAACATGTTATATAATAATAGCCAATGCAGAATTTTATTCAAAGTGAAGTTTACTAATTTGCATTCGTATATATTTAGTGCATTAAATTTCACATTTAATAACTGTTCACTCTTAAATATACTGTCTACACAAGAAATGCTCATCAAACAGAATAAATGTATCTTAGTCACAACGAATATATTTAATTTATTCATATATAACTTTTAGTGTTAACAATGGATATAATCAAATCATACACAATATGTATTCTAAATCTTACGCTTTCAAAATCAAAAGAATGCAAGCACTGAAACAAGAAAACAGTAGATTTGTTGTAACACTTCCAGTCCTTCTCATCTCAATTAAAAAAACTATACACTTGAATTCTCTTAATCCACGGATGTTAGTAAATGCATAATATTCGAAGCTAACTGTAGCTTGAGTCATTTTCTCGACGTAAAGAGCGATAATAATATACCGTGAGCATCAATCCAAATATTATTGCGTGATAAAAAATCGCGAAAGTGAAATTTTAGCGATTAATTAAACTCATGAAACGAAAGCATTACGAGATTTTGTACTATTAAGCCATACATTCATAACTACGAAACAAATGCCAATTAAAAGATAAACAGCATACGCTTACATGCACGAAGATTTAGCGTCACAAGAGCAATAGAAGCTGATTGGCCAATTTTCGAAACCCCTCCCTCAGTGGCTACGCTGATGTGCACTTGTGAAATATGCGTACCGGACGATATCCGATTTGTCATAAAAAGCCGTAAGGCCCTGCATTTACCTGTTATTATTTATTCGCATCGCCACAAGTGGGCATTAACTGAAGAGCACGAGCTGGCCCTTTATGTTAAATTTGAGTTTAAAAAAATCTGATGTGTACACCACATGACTTCCTTGTACGGAATATTAAATTATACGCCTTTTTTCTTGCATTTTATTTAAACTTAATAGATTGAATTAAACCTACTTCGCCGACAGCGCATAAACCACAATAGAATAAATGCATTCTTTAAAATTCACTTTGTTTACCATAGCGACACTCTGGCGCTAGGTTCACTTAACAGTATTATATTTCGTTCATATTATAACTCAGAATGCACAAAATGTCATTTAAAGAATTATCTAATCGTTGCCACATGTTCTATTCAAATACTATAATAAAGCTAGAACAATGTATAAAAGAAATTAAGCAAATAAAACAAAAAAAAAAAAAAAAAAAAAAAAAAAAAACAGTTTTTCACAGACGATTGAGTAATTCTCATTGAATTAATTCAGTTCTCACTTCGCAAGAAGGCAAAAATACATAAAAACTCAAAATATCTATGTTAAAAATTAAGAAGTAAATCTCAAACGCTTATTTCCTCGAAAAAATTCCAGAAAGAATTAAGCATGATTTAATTGGCAATAATAAATGAATGCGTTATCTTTGTTTTTGCGAAGCTAATTTTCTCTAGATTGGCAACAAATCCACTAGTCTCCTGTTTCAAATGTAAACATCAATATCCGCCATTAAAACAGGCTTAGCGGCAATTAAACAACTTTAAAATTGCTGATAATTCTAAAAATATTGCACACAAATATACTAAAGGCATAAAATCCTTAACCGGAATATAAAAACAATATAATTCAATCATTTTTAAAGAAAAAAATGTACAATTTACAAACATATAAGAGTAAAGAAACTGAGATCACTGAGCCGGGTAAGAGAGTGGATATATATATAAATATATTTATGTACATTAGGTGCGGCCGATTGCAACCAAAATACGAGGTGCACATCTACATGTTATACCAGTCCTATATACAAAATTTCAACGTTCTGAGGCTACTCGTTTTTGAGTTATGCGAGATACGTACGTATGCACGAACGTACGTACGTTCGTACATAATTTTTACTGTACATTAACTGTACATTAATACAGTTTTATAATTTTTTTGAAGGAAAAGAGTATTTTATTCTGTCCTTACGTACATATATCATGCAAAAACATCGTTAAATTGCATTCGATAGCTGTCAAAATGGATATTTTCGTTGAAATATGCTGCCTGAAACTTTTCGCGATTACAATACTTCCTTTTTACTTCGTACAAGGAAGTAAAAAGGTGGCCATTTTATAATGGAAGCACCCAACAGGTGGCTGCCGTTTCCTTTTATGAAGGGACGGACAGTTACAACCCTGACTTCTCGAGGATTCGAACCCAAGCCCATCGCTATGGCAGTCGGGGTCACTATCCACTCTACCAGCTGGGCGGTAAAACCCAAAAATGTAAGTAGACTGCGCACAAAAAAAAAAAAAAAAAAAAAAAAAAAAAAAAAAAAAAAAGGACAGTTCTATAGCTCCCGTTCTACTGGCCAATTGATAAAATTCAAATTGTGTTTTTCATGTCTCGAAAGCGCGACTTAGAATATATATTAGATTTATCTATAGCATTGTTCTAACATAAGTATTTTGACACAAAATCGGACTTTTTCTGCAAATGGCATGCCCATTTTTTTTTTTTTTTATATATTTCGATTTTACGACTCAAACTATGCCTAGATAATAAATTTTGTAAAATTTGGTGCGAAATTTACGGAGAAATTCAAAAATTTATCTTGACGAATTTTTTTTTTTCAGTTTCGCCAAGAATAATTCACTTGGCGAACTTCTTAATATATGGCAACCAATTTTCATTTCCCTTCCATTATGCCGGAGCGGAAAAAAACGCACCTTGTTCCTACCTTTTTACATTGTGTATGAGCGGAAAGAAAGTCACATTGTTTCTACTTCCGAATAATTTTAGTAAAGTGTTTAAACCACATTTGATGTTTTATCGCTTTCAACAAATATGCCAAATTTCAAGTATAAATTTCAGTATATAAATTCACGTATATCTTCGGAAATTTTGAATAAAAATTGTAATTTTTTGCAAGGTATGCTTAGAAATACTTCTACTTTAAGATGATGGTAAAAATTTCATAGATTATAATTCAAAATTGTTTTTGAAAAATTTCTAAATAATATTTTAAAATACAAATTTTAGAAATAAATCATAAAAAAGGGGTGAATTTTATTTGGAATGAACCTGAATTTTGAAATGTGGAAGGAAGAATCAGATAAGCTTAATACAAAAAGAGATATTAATAAATATATACCAAATTCAATTAACACTGTGGAGCTAAAATTTTGAGAGCTCATTTTTTAAAAACTACTCGTGCGATTTTTACAAAATTTGATAGTTTGGCGTAATGTGAGTCGCAGAATCGAAATATGGAAGATAATTTGTATGTTATTTCAGAAAAAGTCCGATTTTGTGTCAAAATACCCATGTTAGAACAATGCTATATATAAATCTAATATATATCCTAAGTCGCGCTTTCGAGACATGATAAACGCAAGTTGAATTTCGTCAATCGGCTCAGTAGAACGGGAGATATAGAACTGTCCAATTTTTTTTTTTTTTTTTTTTTTTCCGCAGTGTGCATTTAAAATTATTGGCTACTATATTCCATGCAAGGAATGAGCTTCGTTCCTGTCAAACAGTTTTCTAAAATTTCACTTTGTTTTGCTCTTATTGCTTGCAGGGTTTCAAACTATTCAGACAGAAGGGCAGAATCTACCCTTGTTCAAAAAACCATTTTACTAATTCCGCTACGATCAAGTGACACATCAGATATAAGCGGAAATGTAAAGTCCAAAAATTCTATCGGTATCTCTTGGCATTTATTTTAGTCTAAAAAATTTTTGAATTGTCAAAAATTCTTTTACTGTTAAGTGAAGCTGCATTTTCCTTTCTCTATATACTCTCTCCGCTACCCGAAGCTCCAGTTCTTACGGGTCAAGGGACGAATGAAATCGAAATTACATTCCAATTCTAAAAAGCAAAACAGTAAATGAAAAAAAACATGCTACTCACACTCTGAAACAAAAGCCAAACAAACAAAAGGATTCACATCAACAAACACAAGTCAGAACCCTTTCTACTGGATGACTGAATTGCAAAACTAACCCAAAATGGTTTTCTCTTTACAATGGGTGATAAACTGCTTCGCCTGCATGCCTCAGCAATCTGATTGCTTATAGGGACAAGATCGTAAATAAGAACCTAAAAGCCCCTTTTCCAGAAGATAGCACAATGGTGAGGGTAGGTTAATTCGAAAAATGTGGAGTGCGTTTGACGTGGAAGGTCGAAAGCTATCACCACTGACCTTCCATTTAATGATGTGACACCAAAATGCTTGAATACTTGACTGAAAATATGCATGATGACTAAGTTTTGGTTTGATCAGAAAAGGGGGGGGGGTTTCTGTGACGTCACGAGTACCTTCTTCAGCACTGAACCATTGCCATATAAAAGACGCTGGTTGTGTACTTCCGAATGCAGTCCCAATCCGGAATAACTCCGGTTTCTAAATTTGTGTTCTATCAAACTACACCATGAAGGTGAGTTGAATTCTTTTGGATATTTTCACAAAGAATTTGTAGAGTAAGTTCCTATGACGGTGGTTTTCAGTTTTAACGATAGGCAAAATATGGTAAATGTAAGAAGTAAAACTAACAAAAATTAATATCATTGGGAATAGTGTACGAAATGATTAATTATTTTGGGGGGAGTTGGAATCCTAAACTCTTCAAAAAATTGTGATTTCGGATTTTTGCATTTTCAAATTCTCTACACTTTGATCTTTCTAAAAATACCATTCTTTAATCTCTATGAAAATTGGAACTGTAAAAAATCTAGTTTTAATTTCTCATCTACTGCTTTGATCAATGAGGATTTTTACATAAAAACTCGTTTTTCTCCAAACGTGATTTTTTAAAAATTTTGTAGACGGATGGCCAATATATTGGCAGTTGTATTGCCTGTTTGAATGGACGGTGTTGTCCACTTTATTGGCCATGTCTTTTTCCCCCATTTTACAGGCTGAAAAGTGGGGTGATATGTCAAATTTGACGTCCCTGGGTTTTCAACCACTTATCTCTTTCAAAGATCTCCCTTTTGCGACATAGATGCACCCCTCTGAGAATCCATTAAACTACACAGGAATCTTTGTTGTAAATAGGAGGTGATTTCTTAACGGAGGGAAAGCATTCGGTTCAAGATTTCCCGTCTTTTGGTAGCTTTTACTGCTACCAAAGCCCCGGCCTCAAAAGGTTAAACTCGATGTACCTTTTCTCAGGAACTACCGCTCACAGGTATCTAAACTTTTTATGTCTTATTTATTAGGTTCCCTAATATTTATTGAAATGAGCTTTTTGTAATAAACTTAGAAAAAAAAATTTAATTTTTTTGTGTGAGAAAAGTGCCAAGTTTTACTATGCCTAACAAAATATCTTGTAATTTACTCTAAAATTCAAAATGTTTCAAAAGCTCATTTCAGTATAATCTGATAGGTATACTTTAATTACAGAAAAAAATTTCAAGCTTGTATCTACAGCAGATTTTGAGAAAAGGTTCATCGAAAAGGGCCAATTTAACATTGTCGGTATAGGGGTTTCTGATACCCCTTAACACCAGGAAGTGTTATAGTTCCTTTTAAAGAAATTTGAATAACGCAAATTTTACGAGATATTACCCGTTTACGAACCATTAGATTTTTCACTACTTTCCATATTTTAACAGTAGAAAACTCAGCAATGTGACAAAGCGAACAATTTTATAACATTTGTCTTGATAATATTTTGAAAGATAGCATAATATTAATAGAAGATCTGCTGTTGAACAACTTCTAAGCTATAGTTCTATTCTTATTCTTAAATCGAAGAAAAATATTTACATTTTGTGAAAATTAGTCTACAAAACATTTATACTGTATTTATACTGAAAAAAAAGACTTTTGTAAAGTTAAATATTGTAAATATTTACCATAGAATTTTTTGTTAAGTTTATTAGTTAAATACAGAGTCTGCATTAAAAATAAAACCTGATTATGAAAATAATATCTGACATAACTATATTGAAACTGCCTATGCGAAACTTTTCTTTCAAATTTCGATGTGAAAAAAATAGCTTTATGTTATAGTAACCTGAATGTATTTTTGCTATTTATAAATATAAGAAAAATATTTATAAAACTATAATTTATAAGTTGTAGTTTCCTTTTCAGTGAAATCCGTTACTTAGAGTTTGGAAACTTGAAAATTCCTTTTTAATTTATATATCGTTTTGCATGAACATGTATGAAAGAAATCCGACCCTGACTTTATGCTTGCATTAAATATTTCTATTTACAAGGAAACAGAAAAACTGATTCGATTACTTTAATTTGATTCATTACATGCTTTATAAATCTGAAGGACCACAGTTTATTTTACATTTCCGTAAATGGGTAAATTGTGCCAAGAGTTTAATACATGTACCAATTAAGTGATAATTACTTATTGGCATTTTCTAAGAGTAGGTGTATTATCTGTTTTAAATTTTAGTTAATAAGCCTTGCTAAAAAATTCACTTAAGATTAAAAACAAGGTTAAACAAAATTTAACTTCCTCACATAGCTTATGAAATAAAATTGATTAGTCTTGATTATTTGAAAAGGATGTTACTTCTTGTCCTTGATAAATAAGATATTTAGTGTTCAAATGTGTTCATAAAGATATGTCTGTAATTATCGAGTACAGAAAGGAGAAATTATAACTTTTTATTAATATAATTAATTTTCACAACTAATTTTTTAATAAAAATATCAGGTACTATTACATAAAGTTAATTCATGAGACAATTTCGTTAATTAAAATAAGGAAGTGTCTTGTTATCGAATGTTTTTGTCAGAAATATCACTTTTACTGGATTTTTACTTGCTAGAAGTAATTAATTTTTCTATGCTGCAACATTTCACGCTGCTATTAAGTTTCCGTTACTGCCAGTAATGCTGTAATTAAAAGAATTCATTTAGTTTGCCCTTAGAAATTATTCGCCTTGTATAGATCAGTCAAATAGAATGTAGTTGTTTTGTTAAGTCTTTAATGAATATTAATTTTTATTGAAAACAATAACGCCAACCTTTTAATTAATCAAAGCCAAAAGTATCTCTGTAGAATAACTTACCACATCACGCCATTTTTAAATGAGTTTACAACCCTAGACTGGAAAATAGATGAAAAACGATGAAAGTTGAATGATTTATTAATTGTTTTCTTCATGTCATACTATCAGATGAATTTTCTATCCAATAATTCCTACGTTATGCTTTTGAGAAGTTCATTGTCGTCTAGCATCTTATACAGTTCGGAAAAACTTTTGAATTTATTGATATTTATAACTGTAAACATTAGTGTATGTATTGCAGATAATAAAGGTTTTATTATTTATAACGGCTGCATTTTAGGAAATTTTTCCATCTGATAAACAGCAATTGTCTATTACTAATACTTTACAGCAATATAATATAATTTGCTCCTTGAATGTAATTTGTATATCTGAGGCACAGGAAAGCAGCATTGTGAAAAGAAAAACCAGTAAAAAATGAGAGAGTAAACTAAAAATTTGCTTTCATTCTGCTGTCAACTAGAAATTTGTAGACATCTTTGTAGAGAGTTTGTCTTTGTAGATATGTAGAGATAGCAGACTCTTTTTGGAGCAACAAACACGAAAGATCAGCTAATCTATTGTCAAGTGTCGTACAACGGCTCTACTTGTAGCTAGCTATCTGGACATGATATCTCTTGTGTCAACAAAAGCATTCATATAGGAATATGATAGCGACTTAAAAGGAATAAGTACAACGTAAAAAACAATTCAAACCTAATTCAGCTGTACGCTGATAGCAACATCAAATAGTGGTAATAATGTAAAATAAAGCAAAAATACGTTTAAAATTCATCCTGTATTCAGTTCAGAATAAACTACATTCAAATACCAAAAAGGCCAGAAGCACAGTGGAAAACTTCAAGAAATAGAAGTGGGGACATGCCAAAACCGATGCTGGAAAATGCTATTTGCATCTTTCGTTACATCAGGGAAGTTGATACAACAAAAGAAGTAAATACATAAAATATCCGGTTTTAATATTAGAAAAACGATCAAATTAATCTTTGTCTCTATCAGTCCAACACCTACGAGTTACAGTAAACAGTGCAAAAATCGTAGCATCAAAAACATAAACAAATTCAAAAAGACTGCGAATAATATACAATTAAAAAAAATATTTTGAATCGATCGAATCCAAGAAACAAAACTTGCAAAAGTAATAATCCAACACTTGAAAAAAACAAAACTATATGCAATATTTTTAATTTCAAATTGAAAAATAAACTAAACTAAATGCAAATTTTGGAAGCATGCTGGCTGGACTAAAAAATTAAAGAGCATTTCACAAAAAAGCGTAAAAGTTTAAAAAATAATAAAAAATTTCAATTTGAGTGGATCGAGTCCAAAAACATATAAAACAGAAGTAATCCAACACATTAAAAAATGAAATTTTTTTTAAAAATTTAATCTAACAAACATATAATAAAATTAAAAATAACAAATAGAGAAATTCGTTCTTAAAATCTTTAACAGAAAAGCAACAAAAGTTTTGAAATGAAAAAGTATACTATATACTCCTGTTTAGTAGCAAGCTTAAAATGTTTAAAAGCTAAAATTAAAAAAACAAAAATCTGAAAGGTTTCAGATTTTAAATTACGTCTAAAAGGGCGTTTTTTAATGTTTTGTGTGTTACCTTTATTTATTAAATATCATGTTCTTTGTACTTAAACCATAAATTTCAGTTGAATAGCAATGTCGTAAAATAATTTTAAAATGAGCCTATCTTTACAATTTCCGATACACAGTTCCGTGCGCTGGAGATAAAAGCTTTTCTTCCCCCCCCCATAGAGTGTTGCCATAGCTCGCTTTGAAACCCTTGAGTTGTTAATCAAAAATTCGTTAAAGTGTTACAAAATATGAAATCAATAATAAAACAAACTCCAAATTTCAAATTTGGTCTTCCACATGTCCATATTCGTAGCAGGATTACGTCCTTCAAAATTCGATGGCTCTATGAACCGTTGTTTTATCACAATGCGAGAAATATGCATACATTTATGACGATTTTTCATTATTTAATTTCTTCGAATATAATGCAGAACTCTTACATTTGGTGGCAACAGTTTGAAAAGTGAAACGGGCATTTATAGTGATTCAACGCAAAATCGCAAAACGAAAACAATAGTCCTTCAGGGACAAAACCTCTTTGGCAAAAAATATAAACTGAAATTTCCACAAAAGTAAAAATTAGTTTTACTAATAATCATAGCAATTAGTGATTACAATTAGACTAGCAATTGCAGTGTATCTAGATTTATAAATACAAATGCTGATTTCTCTTGAAATCATGTTTTCCCATGCAAGTAAAGATGATCTTTGTCGGTTATTACTGTTAAGCCTTATTGAGTAGAATTGTTTATTTAGTGTAACACTGTGGAAAATATAGCTTTTTTGTGGTGCGAGATATGTAAATATTTAAACACCTTAGCCGAAATCGATGCATGGATGATTCAGTTCCTAAATAGACATAATAGCCTTTATAGATTATAATAGAATAATAGCCTCTATAGAGCGGAACCTCGAAATTCGAGTTTAATTCGTTCCAGCATTGAGCTCGTATAGCAAATTTCTCGTATCTAGAAAAAAACTTCCCCATTGATAATACTGGAAATGCAGTTAATCCGTTCCGCACCTCCCCAAAAAAATATCAAAATAAAAATCAATTTTTCTAATAAATAACATTGGTAAATAATATAACCGTAGTTTACCTTTATGATAGCTTACACTGAATTGCCTTTGAACTGCTTCTTGTTAATCCACACCAACAACGGCTTCTCAGCACTTTCTAGGAGGTTTGAACGCTGCTTGATAAGCCACTCGTCTTTTCTAATGACGTGATACCTCTTATCTGTTCTGAAAGCTATAACGCATTGGGTAATAAATCTCAGACATAACACTTAGTTTAAAGTGACTTACGTTTACTACACATGAAACACAAAAATAAAAAGCTGAAATTAACGATTATTAAGAAAGCACAGCCAAGTATGTTTTGCACACGGTGATTCAAAATTAGAGAAACAAACATATAGGAGGTAAATTACACAGCAATGCAGATTCGAAAGTGTAGTTCTAACGAGATGCCGCCCAGACGGTATAGTGGTTAGGGAAGCCTGACGTCGATACCGAAGAGCCTGGGTACGAATCCCGGAGAAGGTATGGTTGTAACTGTCCGTCCCTTCATAGAAGGTGATGGTGGCCCACCTATTAGGTGCCTCCATAATAAAGAGACCACCAAATCTGGCCTTGTGTAGATTACTGGACTGTGTTACCCTGTAACTGTTCACAATCTGCCATTGGAAAAAAAAAGTTCTAACGAGATGGGGGGAGGGGTATTAGGAAGTGTTGCCAGAAAACTGTTCAAAGCTACCCGTAGAGGTATGACGATGGAAAATATGAATACATTGTGATCGCAAATTAACATTTAAAGATGGTAAAAGTAAATTCTGACTTTCCTGATGATAAAGGTTGTAGAGTCATTAGGTTAATTGGAAGCAGACAAGAAAAATAAGCAATCGCCTTCGCCGGGAATCGAACCACGGACCTCTGGAATACCGGCCCAGCGTGCAGAACCACTACACCACGAAGGACTCTAGGAAGGTGGGAGAAATACCTTATAACGTTCCCGACATTTCGTAACGTGACAAAAGCATGATATCTCGGACGTTTTGAAATGCATTGGGAGTTTGGAAAACGCCAGTGAAAAAATTTATGGTTTAAGTGCAAAGAACATGATATTTAATAAAGGTAATACACAAAACGTTAAAAAACGCCCTTTCGGACGTTATCAGGACTCTTGTGTTTCTTTTGACTTGCTTTGGAAACATGAATGATCCTGACTCGGAACAGGGAGCTTACTCAAGCTATGTTCAAGAAATTGTGAAGTAGACAATACAAGCAGGAAGGGTATACGAAACCCTTTATTTTCTATCTTTGCAGGTATTCCCGAACTTCGGGATACAGAGACCAACCACTTGTGGTCTGAACGTAAGAATATAAAAACTACTAACTAAAACTCTAACTAAAACTAACTTTGAATTGGTATACAAGTGCCTAGCATTAAGATTGGCCTTTATTTTAACAAAGGTCCGTATGTAGTACGCCGAGCTGCTAAAACTACGATACGTTTGCAATTATCAAGAGGACTAAACCTCTGGCCTTGAAGGCAACCAGCAACCGAGTGAAAACTCGTAAAACTACAATGGCAAGCGGTTCGCTTCCAATAACTCCTTCCTCTCTCTTGCTTGGCAAAAAGCCACAACTTAAGTACTTGACGTTAGCAAGACAATTTACATAAATAAGTTAAAGCGTTTAATTCTGGCCGGAAGTAGAAAATAAGAAATGATGGTAAAGATTTAAAATAAAATAAACGTTAGTAAAACTTAGGATCCTTACAACGTAATTTAAAATCTGAAAACTTTCAGGTTTTTTTTAAATTTTATTTAATTTTGCTCATAATGAGGAAAGAACCATGATTTCAGTACGCTTTAATTGTTCAGGTTTTTATGTTTTAAAATATTACCCGTTGACGAGTCGATTGAATCATTAAAATAGGAATAATCAGTTTGCGTTTTCATATTTTGGGTTTTTCGGGTACAGTAAGACCCCGCTTAACGCTGTTTCGTTTAGCGCTGTTTCGGTTTAGCGCTCTTTTATTTCAACCCGGGGATTCCACGAAATCGCTCGCAGCATACGGGGATTCCCCGAAATATTATGCAGCGATAGGTTTCAAATACATATCCGAAAGAGTGTACTTGTATTTCTTGTTTGGTGCGGTATTGTACAGACATATTTTGAAGGGGTAAATGTGGAAGATGTCGAAGAAATAATTCAAGAAGCAGCGGCTAGTCTTTCTAACGATGAGCTCAAGGAATCAACTGAACAAGAAGAAAACAAAAATGTTGACAGCAGTGATTCAGAAGAAGAGCAAAAAGAACTTTCGATGGCCTTTGTAAAAAGGAGTTTGTCTACCATAACTGAAATAATGGATCAATTCATTGAAAATGATCCGAATTTTGACAGGAGCTCAAAAGTAAGGCGTGGTGTTAGAGATGCTCTATCCGTTTATGAAGAACTTTTAAGAGAACAAGGAAAAATTAAAAGGCAAACAACATTAGATGCTTTTGTCACAAAAAGGCAGAACACTGAAAACGCGGAAGGCTAACTAAATATGACTGACTTAGAATTTTATTTGTTTTTTTTTAAGAATATTCGTTTTGTTATTTATATTTTGTTTTTATTTTTGCAAGAAATAATAATGTGGTATTAATTTGGGCTTTAAGAAATAAATGTTTGGTTTTATTTTTATTAAAAAAACATACTTTTTAAATTTAATACCTAACCAATTTCCTAGCCATCTTCCCCTAACCCCAATATTTACATGTTAAGATAGCCTCGTTTAGCGCTGTTTCGCATTACGCTCTACTTTGATGGAACGTAACCCCCGCGTTAAGCGGGGTACTGTATATCTAAAACAATTTTTCAAATAATTTTTACCTTTCATCTTGCGTATTACTTAATTCTAAAATATAATGGGTTTCTTTATTTTTAAAATTCATTTTGTGTATTTTTTTTTTTTTTTTTCAGAATGGTATAATCGTTTTCTTCTAAATTATAAATTTTAAGCTGTTTAAGCTCTTTAGCTTATACATTCATTTCCCTTATTTACAACATTTATTGTTAAACATGCAAGCTGCTATTGGGCACACAGCCTCGCTTACAGTTCGAGGACGAGAATCTAATTGATTAATGACACCTATTCCTTGCTTCTTTGCATGTTTGAAATTCCTGTTTTTTTTCCTCCTCACAGATTTGGGTGCTGTTGACTTTGCTCTTCAGTTGTCAAGCAGCTGTCATCCTCACGCCCAGAAATCCGGACGACGTGGGAGCTGCAGTCACTTTCAATAACCAAGACGTAAGTAGTCCTTCAAGACACTAGTGTTTACTCGGAACGACGGACCACCATTGAGATCTTTGCGTAATTGTCCTATATTTTAAATTAATTCGTGTTACTTATTCTAAGTTAAATATTATGTATTATCATTTAGTGTTGAAATCCATTTGTATCTATTGACTATTTATTATAACTTGCCTTTGTAACATTTTTTAATTTTTATTATAGAAGCTGTGACACATTTGTTCCTTGAATTTGTTTTACTTACCTTTTTTATGAAGCTTGCAGTTTATTTTCTTTCGCTATGCTTGTTGTTTGGACGTAGCATTTAAATTGAATGTTAATGATCTGTGCTGTACTTAACAGCGGCATCCATTCTATTTTTTAGTCCAAAGGGCTTTGTCCCTGAAGGACTATTGTTTTCGTTTTGCGATTTTGCGTCGGACTCATAAACGTCGGTTCACTTTTCAAACTGTTGCCGCAAAATGTTAGAGTCCTGCATTATATTTGAAGAAATTAAACAATGAAAAATCTGCATAAATGATTGTCTATTTCTCGCATTTTGATAAAACAATGGTACATAGAGCCATCGAATTTTGAAGGACGAAATCCTACTGCGAATATGGGCATCTGAAATCACAAATTTGGAATTTGTTTCATTATAGATTTTATATTTTGTAAAACTTTAACGAATTTTTGATTTACAAACTCAATGCTTTAAAAGCGAGAAATGGCAACGTTATATAGAAAAAAAAATACTTTTATCTCCAGCTCGCGAGACTGTGTATATCGGAAATTCTAAAGATATGCTTAATTTAACATTATTTTGCGATATTGCTCTTGAACTGAATTTTATGGTTTAAGTGCAAAGAACATGATATTTAATAAATAAAGGTAACACTCAAAACGTTAAAAAAACGCCCCTTTGGACGTAATTTAAAATTCATTCAGATTTTTTTTTTTTTTCGTATTTGTTTTATTTAGTTTTCGGTCATTACAGCTGCTTAGAAAATTAAATAATGTGTGATGAGTCCATCCTATTTGCGGCAACAAGGGTGTTATTTAATGGTGCTATGAATGAATTCCTTCTTCTTTCTCGCTGCTTCAAAATCTTGGCAAGATTTGTGGAACAATGCTCCACAGGGAAGACGCACATATAACCTCATCCCCAATGTAAGCTTCGCATCTCTGAACTTGAATCCTTCACTAAAATTACTTTATGACAGGACATGGACCCTTCCCCACATATTTCTACGCAAGAAATTTGGCAAATTCTGATATCTGTATATGTGGGGAACAGGGAACTCCTGATCATTACACTTTCTCATGCCCCTGAACCAAGGATATTCACATAAAGTCACCAAGAACTGACCTCCTGGCATTTCAAAGGTTTTTAATTAAATATAAACATCAATATCCAAAGTTTCAGAAAATTATGCAACGACTCTCTTCCTACGGCCTAGATCTCTGCCAAGTGTAAGTCCACATACAGTTTAAACTTAGTGAACTTTTACATGCTGTGATTATGGACAAAATGGATCCGCTCGTGAACTTTATAAACTGCAATAAACCAATATATTTGAAATAACCCATGGACACCCACCTCTTTAGCATTATTATAACAATTCATTTTCACATTGTGTTGCCAGTACTAATTATAATTATCTCATTATGTTTATTTATTTATTAATTATGTTTATCTCCTATTTTCGTTGCACCAAATCAGATGTTCCATTTATCTTGTGAATCTCAAATTGTATTCCGACTGTTTTGTAATCTACTTATGCCCTACACCATTATTTTTAATAAATACTGGATGCGGGGCGTACCGTGGAATTGCACGATGTACCATTATAGGCAAACTCTAGACCTTTTGAAAAGCTTCAGTCTATGCAAATTCTTATAAAACTTGCAATTACACCCCCCTTTTTTTTCAAAGAGTTAGTATGGGAAGGGATTACCAATTGACCTATAGTACATCGCTGGTGTCCCCCATACCTTTACCTTCTTCTTTCTCGCTAAAATGCGCCATATGCATCAATGTTTGATATCTCTTTAAAACAAAACGTTTTAATTATGATAAACATTGTTTACTTAAATAAAACCAACTTTAGAAAAGGAATTTTTATCTTTAAATGGCCCATGAGCCGCCGAGTGGTTAAAAGTCCTCTGAAAGCCGGTAACTCGACGGATTTATGTCATCGCGAACTGGCTGATTACATGGGAATTTTTATGGTTTTCATCATATGCAGATTGAATACGATCCAGTCAAATTATATACTCCAAGAAGCATCCGTCTTCTTTAGCGACAGGGCTGTGATACTTCTTTGGCGAAATGAAGCAACTGCAATGATGGAACACAGCAATAACTTTTATTTAACACTCAAAAAAATGGCGACATACAAACAAGAAAAAAAAACATATTCTAACATTTAAAAATAAATTACATTCTTCGTGCGAGAGTCGCACGAGGCACTCGAGTCTGGTTTCAAATATTGCCATTCACAAATACCTTAATGTTCATCTATTTAAATTATTTAAACTACAAGATTTTAATATTATTTAAAGCTGTTACAACCTCTCCCCCAACGGAGAGGCTTTTGCCGAAGGGAAAAGTTCTGTAAAATTCGAAAGTTTATAAGCTCGGCTTGCTGAATTGCTTAAAGAGAAAAGATAACTTCTCTCATAAGTTTCCAAATTACCAGTGTTCAAATTAGTGTTCTTTTTTTTCCTTGACGGCGCCTAGATCTCTTCCATGGTGGACCAGTTCCTCGGCTATAATTCACAGCAAAGCCTTTCCTCAGTTCATCTGTGCCTTTCGGATAATATTCATTTGACATTTGCTTTCGACAATTGTTTTCTTCATCTATTAGTAGCGGCTTTGATATTAAATCAAAAGCCGAAAGATGATGATAACGCTGCATTGCAAAATGATTCTCAATATTAATTTCTTTATCGTTTTTTAAATTTTCGTGAACATCTTCCTCTTTTAATTCTGGTGATTTAACTTCTTCTTCAAATACATCTCTGGATGCTTTATTTTCTTCCTTCATCGGTTCCAAGATCTGCTCTTCAGCTATTTTTCTTTTCCTTTGAGCTCTAGTCGAAATGGCATTAAAATGGTATCACTAAGTTTACGTTCAAGTGATAAACTAATAAAATAAGGCAGTTCAGTGTTAACAGGAAGTAATAACCTGATATCACTAATATTACGTTCAGTGATGAACTAATAAAATAAAGCAATTCAATATCAACAGGAAGTAATAACCTGGTATCACTAATATTATGTTCAGTGATGAACTAATAAAATAAGACAATTCAATATCAACAGGAAGTTACGTTCAGTGATGAACTAATAAAATAAGGCAATTCAATATCAACAGGAAGTTATAATCTGGTATCGCTAATATTGCGTTCAGTGATGAACTAATAACATAAAGCAATTCAAAATTAACAGGAGGTAATAATCTGGTATCACTAATATTATGTTCAATGATGAACTAATAAAATAAAAATACGCACGATTATTCGATCTTGCCGGTGCCTCCAAACATTGTTTACTTAAATAAAACCAACTTTAGAAAAGGAATTTTTATCTTTAAATGGCCCATGAGCCGCCGAGTGGTTAAAAGTCCTCTGAAAGCCGGTAACTCGACGGATTTATGTCATCGCGAACTGGCTGATTACATGGGAATTTTTATGGTTTTCATCATATGCAGATTGAATACGATCCAGTCAAATTATATACTCCAAGAAGCATCCGTCTTCTTTAGCGACAGGGCTGTGATACTTCATTGGCGAAATGAAGCAACTCCAATGATGGAACACAGCAATAACTTTTATTTAACACTCAAAAAAATGGCGACATACAAACAAGAAAAAAAAAACATATTCTAACATTTAAAAATAAATTACATTCTTCGTGCGAGAGTCGCACGAGGCACTCGAGTCTGGTTTCAAATATTCCCATTCACAAATACCTTAATGTTCATCTATTTAAATTATTTAAACTACAAGATTTTAATATTATTTAAAGCTGTTACAGGGCCCTCGTGTGCTTTGCCTCTTCAATCAATTAAACTGCATTTAATTTTAAATGAATATTTAGCGTCTTTGTAACCTCACGCGAAGTCTGCATTTACAATGTTGCAGGTTTTGAGAGACATATACTACTTCAAAGGATTTTACCTTGTTAATTAAATAATTAAGCATAATTTTGTAGTGTGATTTGAATATATTTCTATATGAGAATGATCACAGGAAAGCCCACGATTGCAGAAAGTTTAAAGCAAGAAAAAAGCAGAAAGTTTAAAGTTTTTCCGATTCTTTTCGGTTGTTGATTCCCGTAACTGAGAGTTATGTTATTCATAATTATACCAAAGAATGATGATTCAATGTTTTAAATTAATTACAAATCATGATGATAAATTAATAAGTAAATAATTTAAATGATAAATTATCTAAATTGTTAATTATTATGACATCCAGTTATAATTTGCATGCACATATCGATTTGAAACCTGTGATTGGTGCTTTACGCAGAACAGAGCTAACGTAGCGCCATCTTCTGACCAATGGAAGTCTTAAATATACGTAATAGTACTCAAATCTTGAAGGTGCATTTGTTGTTCGCTTCAGTTAGACTTTTTATAACTTTTTGTATTATTTAATTATAATTAACTTAGGCATCTGCATCTGTTCTGAACAAAATGTAATCTTGTAGTTAGCATAAATCATAAACCGACGTATCATTACCCAAATAGAAAAACGCTACAGTTGTTTTCCTAGCAACTTTCTAATTACCATTACTGTTGTTTTTATTATGACTCACTCGCTAATATTTCTTTAAAAGCTGTATTAGAATTATTTTAGTTAATTAGCAAGATGTAATCATATGATGTAATCAGATATTAAACTTTGCAATACCTAATGTTGAAAACCACCAGTTTTTTTCTTTGCATAGATTCTATTGTGTTCCTTCTAGAAAAAATATTGCTTCGCACAAGTACAGCAGTGAATACAGAAATTAAATTTTAAAACATGTAACGCAAATCTAAAAATTCATATTCACACCTATAAGGAAATATCTATTTAAATACTACTACTTGTATTTTGATAGAAAGTAGGTACATTTTAAATAACATCCGAAGAAAATTCATCCCCTCTTCAAATACTTATTTTTTTACTAAGAAAATATTCTTAATGCTGGTAAAATATAAATACTTGCAAAAGAAACGATTTCCTAAGCATCCTTAGAAAATAACGTAATGAAATGGAATATCAAATACCATTATCCATTATAGAACCCATTATTCTGGTAACATGGAAGTTAGATATTATCGTAGCGAGCTAGTATAAAGTATTTTGGATTTGTGTGTATGTATAATGTCTTTTTGCAGCTTATAAATAATATTAATGAAATATACTACCCTCTGAGAAATTAATACAAATCTTGCAGAGATTGTTTATACCACTAAAAATGTTTCTGTACTTTATAAAATGCGTTAACGATAAATCACAACTTTACTAATCAGAGTAATTTTTATTATTTTCCCTCAAAACTTTTGTCTGTCTCGAATAACGTGATGATAAAACTACGCGAATTTGCCAGTCTTAGTAAGGGGACTCATACACCTTAAAACCCATAAGATGTTCGAATAGGTGACTGTTGCAAGAATTGGGATAACTTATTTATTTTAAAAGCAATTACTACCAACTTTTTACAGCTGACTACATAATATAGCTGCTTTAGAAACTAGTAACCAAAAAGTTTGTGTTGCCACAAATATTTTTATAATTTAATCCGCTTTGTGACAACATTTTTCGTCATGTTTCCAACTTGCGCGCACAGTTTAAAACATTCTGTTTCATAATTTAATTCCATATTTAATATATAGGTTTTATAACATTTGGAAACTACTGTGAACCTAAAATTCTAAAAATTTCATGTTCAAGTTTTATTTTATTTTGAGTTGAGTTTATAAAATGTATTTTATTAACAAAATTTGTAACGTTTTCGTCCATAAAATTTTTCAATATAAAAATATTTATCAGATTGTTGGTTCAGTTCGAAAATAGTGCCCACATAAAGAATTCCATCAAATTTCAATAATGTACCATTAGCCATTTTTAAAATATCATGCGCGCTAGGTGGAAACATGGCGAAATATTTTGTCACAAAGAGGATTAAATTACAAAAATATTTGTGGCAACACAAACTTTCTGGTTACTAGTTTCCAAAGCAGCTATATTATGCAGTCAGCTGTAAAAAGTTGGAAGTAATTGCTTTTAAAATAAATAAAATATTCAAATTCTTGCAACAGTCACATATTCAAAGATCATGAGGGGTTTAAGGTGTATGAGTCCCCTTAAGTCACACTCTGATGATTATCACGCTCTGAAAAACTTGAAATCACGCATTTTTCTTACTGATTCGTTATATAAAATGTTCCGTATGATATAAAATAGTCCTAATTCAATTAAAATAACGAACCTCTGAAGTAATCTTATATAAAAGAAAAATGTAAATACAAAATGAATAACTTACAAAGTCTTATTATACATTAGCTTACTTGCCTTAATTTAATTCACGTAGTAGAAATTTGTGGCTTTTTGGAACGAAAAGTGTGAAGAACTGAACCAGTTTGTTAATTTATCACGCTAACTACTTACATTATATGATCGCGCATGAAAAAAGGCGATAATTCCTTGTATGCTGTCCCGCTTAAAAGTGTGAAGAGAGAAAACCACAAGGCAGATTAAGTTAGTACAAATCTGTACTATTCATAGCATTTTTAATTGAGGCGGCATTACAAAATTAAAGCGGGAAGCGAAACAAATCACTTCTGTTATTCAAATTATAGGCCATCTACTTCAACCGCTATAGGCTCAAACCACTTACATCCCGACAGGTGCCACGGTGAAATGCCTATAATACCTTTTAACCTATAATTGACCCTAATTACTCTAGGATTAGATAAACCAGATTTATATTGCTCGAAAGTTCCTATTAGATTAAACAAAAAGATGGAGAGACACGTTTCATGTTCGGATCACAATGCTTAATCTCAACATTTCCTTTCGGCTAATAAATGAATGTAATTAACTATACAATTAACTCTGAGTATTTTCTAATTATTTTGTAATTTGTTTAATCTCTTACCATAGACTTTCTCAGAATTTAAATCTCATTTTAACTTAAATTAATTACAAGGTAATGAAAGAAGGTTAGTTTAGTTAAAGTATCAGTATTATAATATTCAGTTCAAGTATATATATGGCTTCAAAGTTTGCGAACTTCCGTAACTTCGGTTTCTCGTGATACAATACAATTTCTCCTCACAATTATTCATCAAGAGTAGTTTTAAATTTAGCGGTTACAGAAGATTTCGAATATTATGATATGATGTTCCAATAGGGTCTCTTATATGAATGATTGTATATTTTTGGTTTTTGATTAAGAATATACATCACTAAAACCCATGCATTGGTTATTTTTATGATTAATATGTGGAATATATTTATGATGAAATATTAACACAGTGAATAAAATTTTATATTACTTTCACAGGGTATTGGTAGTTATGATTTTGGTTACAGCGAAGGACATCCTTCCGGATCCTCGTTTCGAAGAGAAACAGGTGATGCTGCTGGTAACAAAATAGGTTCATTTGGCTTAAGAGATGCTGACGGACGTCTAAGGATCGTCAGATACGTCGCAGATGCAAATGGATTTCGAGCAGACGTAACATCTAATGAACCTGGTGTAGCCCCTCAAGACCCAGCTTCTGCCACAATAAACAAACCCGCTGTTGTTCTCCCAGCTGCTCCCGTGGCACCAGTGGCACTGCCACCACCACCACCGCCACCGCAACCAGCACCGGCGATACCCGTTCAACCTGTTAAAGCTTTACCTCCGCCACCTCCACCACAGTACAATTACATCTACTCTGCTCCAGCACCAGCTGCACCAGTTGCTTTTGCTCCAGCTCCAGTAGCAGCACCTCCGCCACCACCTCCAGCTTATTACAGACCAGTTGCTCCTGTGGCAGCCGCCCCAATTGGAGTTGCTCCCGTTTCCAAGAATTTCGCTGCTTATGGGCCTCCACCTCCTCCACCACCACCACCTGCGTACTATACCAACCTCGTACAGGGGAAGGGCTATGTGAATGCTGTCAGAAATTATGCTAGTCTGCTACCCCCTTTTGCTGCTGTACCACCACAGTTTGGATACGTACGAGCTAAGCCTCTTGCCGCCTTCCAAGCCCTCGGGTATCCTTTATAACATACAAACGCCTAGATTAATAAATATTTACTTGTAGACTGCAAAGCGGCGGTACAGTTTAAGGTACCTACCTGCCTATGATAGCAAGTCATAAATTTGTTAAAAAAAAAGATGTAATTTTAAGCTTTATTCGCTCTACTTATCTTGGGTCAAACCATTTAAAAGTAAATTTAAATTATTCATTACCAGTTTAGGATAATTATGTGAAATATTGAAATTTTTATTGCCTTTAACCCTCTGAGCGGCCAGGGTTTTCCCTAAGAAACCCTGGCCTAAGAAAGCAAAAATTTTCTAAAACTACTTCGAGAACAAATTATTTTTGTGATTTTAATGTAAAAACTCTCCTGGTATTTCAGAGCTGGATTTGTTTTCTTTTGATATATTGCCTTAATTTCTTTGACGTATTTTAATATGCACGTATATATACGTTCTTACAGATAAAGTAAAAATATTCTAGGCCGTATATACACGACCTTGCCTCTTAGAGGGTTAAGCAATTAGACTTATTTCTTAGCGTTTTCTCTCCTTTCATTAAAGTTCGTAACACTTAATTACCATTGTCACATTTCTTTAATTTCCTAAACGTATCTAGCAGTATATTAGTTTATGCACTATAAAAATATCAGATATTGAGCACAAGACTTTTTGTCGTAATAAGTTTGAGTCTCAGAAATCTTTTTAAATTTAAATGCTTTCTTTCTATTTGTCTTTTAGTTTCATTAAAAGACATGCAGCACCTTTTTTTGCTTAGGCTGTCTAGCTTTTTTATACTATTTTGATAAAATTATCTGAAATTTGTTATAGATTCTTTTTGAAAATTCTATACTACGTGCTTTGAATAGTTCTTAAATTTCTCTCGAAAGAAAAGTATTTTTTTTTTTTTTTTCAAAGATAATATAAGCCCGTTCCGAAATTCTTCCGTATTAGTAAAAATAATTATTGAGCTAATTATTGATATAATAGTGATATAGTGAATAATTACCACGTTGAATAAATACATACTGTTATTTAAGCATGTATTTATTCAACGTTTTAAGTATAAACCTTAAATTTTCTTTTCGACTAACACCAAAAAATTTGCATTAAATTTGCTATTATTAAGGACGATTATCCAGCCAATTATTTCAAACATGTGTTTATGGAATTTGTTTTCTCTTCACTTTTAAATAACAGATAAATCTTAGTTTTATGCTATGGAAATTAAATTGAGATTTCTCTCTTAAAACTATATTAGGATTAAATATGATTTTAAATCTGTTAAGAAGAATATTTTGAAAGCTTTTATTAATTTATTAAAATTTTAATAAAATTTTCTAACTAAAATATACAATATGAGGATTACAAAATGAGATTTATATCAATATTTTGCGCACCTGTATATAAATAAATCTGAATGCTTTTAATAGCATTACATTTTTCTAAATTCTAGTAATAAGATTTTTTCTGTATTTAAACTTTCATACTGGAGTTACTGTTAGTAGACCACCATGCTTTTATTCCATTGATAAAACTTAGTAAAAAGAGTAAACAATTAAAATCTAATTGTGTAGATTAACTGAAAAGCTCAATAGCGAAAGTCTGCCTAGTATATCAGAAGTATTTACGTGTTTTTCATAATAACGCCTACTTTGTTCCCTTATAGTATTAAATAAATGTGTTGTTTTTCGTTTAAAGTACTTCTAACTTTGTATGCAGTTAAGGTTATTGCAGATGGGTACATGAAGCTGTATCGCCGCCTTGTTGAAACATTGTGATAGCTGATATGTGCAAGATTATTGTCACTTTTGTTTATTTTTTATTTATGTATATGATTCGAATAAAACTTTTTTTATTTAACATGTCTGACAAAGATTTATTTTACTAAATATTTAATCCATTGCAATGTTTTAGAAGCCGTTAATTTATATTTTGAAAAAAATTGTGAGAAATGTAACGAGACTTAGAGTTATGTTTTATTAAATAGGAAAGCAGGTTACTTAAAGGATTCAAAAGATTTAAATCTGTAAATCTTATAGTGGCATTACTCTTTTAGGATATAAACAGTTAAATATTGAAAAACTATTAAAAATAATTCAAAATCTTCTCAAATTGAAATTATCCTGGATAGATGATTTCAAATAACGCTCATGCATATACATACATATATATATATATTTGTAATAATAAAATTCCATAAGCAAGAATACACTTAAAATTCTAACTGTATGTTCTTTTCATTTTTAATGGAGACGTTCTCTTATTTGAAAGAACGTGGAATTAAATCCGCAGCCCCGTGGTCAAGTTGTTTTTCCCGCCTTTTCTACACGTACAGTTATAGAATGTTCTGGAAATATTTAAAGCGAACTGGATTGGCTGACGAGGCTGACGTCATTTCTTGGAAGCTCCGCCTTTCCAGAGGCTATAAAAGGACTCGCAAAGGAATATCGGTGCTTTTTCTTAAATGTCCCGATGCAGTAAACTTCGTACAAAAAGTTATTAGCAATTCTTTTTATTTACTCCGGATATCTGATTTTGTAACTGCTATTTCTCCTCAATAATAGTAAATGGATCCTGTTTTTTTAAACTTATCGTCTGATAATTTAAGTTACGACTAAAGCTGGTACATCACACACACGCATATATATATATATATATATATACAAGGTGTGACGCAAATAAAAACGAGACTGGTTCAATAAACCAGTGTACTTACAGAGTCAGTTCTCCGTGACATTATCACCTTCAAAGTAGTTCCCTTCAGCATTCACACACTGCCTCATTCAGTGCTGCCTTTGCTGGTAATAGCTCTGGAACGAGGCTTTTGGAAGGCCCTTCAGGAGATTCTCCATTTTTTCCTGAACCTCTTCAATTGAAATAAAATGGCTTCCCTTTAAGCAAGAGGAATTAGGAAATAGGAAAATTAGGAATTCCTAAATTTCATTAGGAAATTAAAAAAAGACCATGGAGCCAAATCAGGTGAATAAGAAGGATGCTCTACCACAGTAATGTTTTTGCGGGTCAGAAAGTACTTAATAGATGGGACCGTTTGAGCAGATACATTGTCCTGGTGCAACAGCCATCCATCACTACGCAATTTGGGCCGTTTGTCTCTAATTTTTTCACACAGTCATTTTAGTACTTCAATGTAGTTGTGTTGATTAACAGTCTGGCCACTGGGAACCCACTCAATCATTACAATTCCATAAATGTTGAAGAAGACAATTAACGTCGCCTTGAATTTTGATTTGGACATGCGTGCTTTGTCCCTTTTCCCTGAAAACCGCTTACGCCCTTCAAACACACGTGCACGAGACAGTTTTTCATTTCCATAAGCCTCAGTTAACATTTGAAATGTTTTCGTGGCTGATTTCTTAAGTTTCACAAGAAACTTGATGTTGATTCACTGTTCGGTTTTCATTCACATTAGACATTTTTTTCCTGCAGAATGCAGTTGCACATGTTCGATCAATGACGCAATACTTCTAAATGGTGTGATCGGTTAAGTCGAAACTGGCCGCATGGATAGAGGAGGTGTGTGGGATGACGTCACCAAAAGAGTTGTTGCCAACTCCACTCTTTTTTCAAGCTACACTCCTAGTCTCTTTTTTTGTGTCATACCTCGTATATATATACATACTTACATACATACATATAATACAGGGTAGTCATAAAAAAAACCTCCCCGATATATAAACCCCTAAGCTGTAATATAAAAGTTAACAATGACATTCAGAATATTAGAGACTTATGTGAGATCTAAGTATTTTTATACTTCTTCACTATAAATTTAAGTTGGCAATGTATGAAATATAAGCATTTGTATGTTCTTGGGTTTTTGCATACTGAGTTTAAATGTTGAATTTTGCATTAGTAAATTCATGTCGTCACTTATCAATCACAACAGTATAATATAATCATTATGTATGATATATCTTCTTTATGTATTGAATTGTAAACTTTATATGTAACTTGCTAAAATTACTTGCTAGGGTATTGAATTGTAATCTTATGTGTCACTTGCTAAAGGTTTGTTCATAAGTACTGTGTTCACACAGATGTAACCATTTTTAATATCTATGTTTTGTAACACTAATCAATGTGCCCTATGAGTGGATCTCGTGTGGCCCTAACATGAGTCAGCTTTAGATAAGGGCGGACGTGGCGCTAAACCAATTAACCATAATGGTAAAGGGATGGTGCCCACGTCCTCCGTCACTAAACTAAACTAAGGGTCTGTTGAATCAATCTAAATTAAGTTTCAGCTATTGTTTTTGAAAATTTGATTTGAAACGATGATTTAAAACAAGAGCTCTCATGATGACAGTTGCAGTGAAAAAAATTCGAAATTTTAAAATCGCAGCATTCACTTTTTTCTACGCAAATTAATCAGCGCGTGGAAGCACCATACATAGCGTTGAAACGATACACGTTTTAACGCCATGTATGGTTGAAAAAAATTCATGGTGCAAAATATCTGCAAGAAGAACATCGTGAAGGAAAAATGACAAGAAAAGAGATGGACAAATTTGTTACTGGAATTACGTTCCAAGGTAGAGTTATCTAAAGTAAATTTGCAGTTTCGTGGCCACCTCGATCCCCCCGACCTCACTTTGATGTATTTATGGTTCTGGGTTTATCTGAAATCAAAGTAGTACAAATTATATCCAGGATTGTTGTCAGAATTGAAAAGCTGCCATTAAATATGAAGTTATAGAAATTCCTCTTTCCTGCAATGTTACTTTTTTACTTCAACAGTGCAGTGCTTTACCATCCCCTAACGGGGATCAATGAAAACTTGTATTTCAGATAGAGAGCTTTTCTTCTCTCGTTTCTCGAGTTGCCATTGGTTCTTCTTTATAAATGTTTTGGCAGCGGTTTCCGGCATTGGTGTATCGTTTCAACACCATTTAGAGTTTTTCAGCGGGCTGATCATTTTGCGCAGGAAAGCAACGGGTGTCGCTATTCAAACATTTCAAAATATTTTCAATATCAGCAGTCTCTAGCGCATACTTCAAAAAACTTGAAAATGGGAGAACAAATTATTTTTAAAGAAAAAGAGGTTTAAATTAATTAAAATAAAAAAGGCTACACTTTTGCGTACATATTATATAGTTTACCGTACAGTACTTACAAGTGCTGAAAGACATTCCTTGCTGAACAAACAACAAAGCTGTTTGACGGACACTGTGTCTGCACTTAAAATTTCTTAGCCAGCCGTTACTTGCTTTAAAGGATGAATACCAAGCTTCTGAACTAAGATCTTAGCTTTTTCATAAAAACTCGTACACAAAATTGGGTTTTCCATAGAACGTTATTGCAAAAAACCACTTGAAAACGATATCGTATAAATTTTTGTTGGCTGCTGCACAGTTTCCGTCTTAATTTTTTTCTTAAGGGGACTCGTACACCTTTAAATCCATAAGATGTTCGAATAGGTGACTGTTGCAAGAATTGCGATAACTTATTTTTTTTAAAAGCAATTACTACCAACTTTTTACAGTTGACTACATAATATAGCTGCTTTCTGAAATAGTCATCAGAAAGTTTGTGTTGCCACAAATATTTTTATAATTTAATCTGCTTTGTGACAACATTTTTCGTCATGTTTCCAACTTGCGCGCACAGTTTAAAACATTCTGTTTCATAATTTAATTCCATATTTAATATATAGCTTTTATAACATTCGGAAACTACTGTGAACCTAGCATTCTAAAAATTTCATGCTAAATTTTTATTTTATTTCGAGTTGAGTTTATAAAATATATTTTATTAACAAAATTTGTAATGTTTTCGTCCATAAAAGTTTTCAATATTAAAATATTCACCAGATTGTTGGTTCATTTAGAAAATAGTGCCCATATAAAGAATTCCATCAAATTTCAAGTATGTACCATTAACCATTTTTAAAATATCGTGCGCGCAAGGTGGAAACATGGCGAAATATTTTGTCCCAAAGAGGATTAAATTACAAAAATATTTGTGGCAACACAAACTTTCTAGTTACTAGTTTCCAAAGCAGCTATATTATGTAGTCAGCTGTAAAAAGTTGGAAGTAATTGCTTTTAAAATAAATAAAATATCCCAATTCTTGCAACAGTCACATTTTCGAAGATCATGAGGGGTTTAAGGTGTATGAGTCCCCTTAAACTCTGAAAGCGATTCGGATAATCAGCGATTCGGATAGTCGGAGTTCGGATAATTGGAGTTGTACTGTATCTGAAATGTCATTTCGAGTCGCTGAGCGGTTAGGCCTCTAGGCCTTCATATATCGGAGAAGTTGTTTGTATGACCAGCCGCTACACACATATACATATGGTGTATATATATATATATATATATATATATGTATACATATATATGTACAATTGTTTCATAAGAATCAATTGAATTAAAATAAATTTAACTTAAATACAAATTTAATTAATTCTTTGCGTCATTGCTGCAAGGAATGAAATTTAAAATTACTATTTACTTGCTTTAAGTATTTTTTTAATATTTTTTATGTAGTATTTAAGTATTTTCTAGATATGAAATTATATTTTTAAGTATATATTTGTTTTTTTTAAAAATTATGAATTAGTTATTTATGTTTCTTATTGATTTATATAAATTATGTCTAGTTCCTTTTTAGTTTCTTTTTATTGATATGCATATTCGTGTCGGGGAGGTGTCTGTAGACAAGGGTTTCTAAAATGCTTTGGTTTCTGAATTAATTTTTCTGAAAAATTAATTTTTTAAAAATTTAATTTTTTTAAAAAGTTTAATTTAATACTTGACTTTACATTGCTTATGTCTCAAAAGGCTTCATTGGTATTTTCCTTTTAGAACTTTAATTTTTAATTGCTAATTTCTAAAGTTACCACTTTATTGGTATTTCTTTTCGGACATTCTTCACTCTTTACTTTTGGTTTTGACTTTTACCCTTGCCTGCATGAATTACGAAATACGAATTGAATGATTTTAGAGTTAGCTTTGGAGGCAACTTCCCCTTGATAAGTCTGTCTCCTGCCTGCTCAACAGTCATTCACTTATGCATTTTTTTTAAAAAAAATTTAGATTAATTTTAATTTGCTAAATTGGTGAATTTAGTTTCATGGTTTGTATTTGTAATTGATTTACTTATGCTATCTAAATTTAAATGATATTGTAGATAAGTTCGAAAATTAAATCTTTTATATGTTAGCACATTTTTTAATTATTTTAACTTTAAATTAGCTTTTCTAATTTTAAATTTGTTTAAATATATATATATATATATACACATATAATAAAAAATTTTGATTTTTTTTCAAATTTGATTTCCATTTACTTTACTGCCAAGCCAATTTGCCTTGTAATACCGAAGACGAGGTTTACAGTTAACACAAATTCACGGTTATTTAGACAGATGTTAAAAAAACAGAAATGAGAATTAATCTGCGTTAAATGGAACATAAAGTACTATTAGTTACTTACTCATATTTTAAAGTAGCTTAATTTGGAAAATAAGCTTGTTTGATTATGCTTGTTATAGATGAACTGAATATAAAATCTTTTTATTTTTAGCTCCAGTTTTATTTTAAACAAACGTCTAAGTAACGCAGGAATGAACAGCATTTGAAATGAAGAAAATTAATTAAAAATTACATGCTTGGATTTTAATAAAATTTTTCCCATCATTCCGCAATGATCAAGCTTAATGTTTTTTAAACAGGCTCTTTCCTGATAAATTAGAAGCTGCATGTATGCTGAAGAATAAGTTGCAACTCTAGTAAAACACAATTTAAAAACCCATCTATAATTTATTTGAACAGGATTTGTTATATATGTAACTGTAACTGTATCTATTATTATCTTTAACCATAACTGTAGAATAGTAGATGAGTAATGTAGAATAAACGATGTTTGTGTACATCTTGTAATCATCACTGAGCACGTACCCAACACATATAAAATACAACACATGGCGCAGTTCGTCGTTGATTAAAAAAGAAAATCTTTTTTGAAGAACCATGCAGCCTCGGTAAAGATGTTCTGAACAAAAACATCATGGGAAATTGTTTACTGTGAAATCGAAACTTATATCGCTGGTAAGTGAGTTGTTTATTTTTATTGGAAGTGGCTAAAAATACGTATATATAAACTATTTAAAGTCCTAAATTAAATATGGATGGATTAAAGCCACCAAGTAATCTAAGTTTCGAAGGAAATTTAAGCGAAAATTGGAAATTTAAGAGTGTGTTTAGATCCTCAGTACCTTAACCAAAATATACTGAGAGAACATTATCACATACCAACCTTTGAAGAAATTTCATCTCAAATGACAAATGCAAAGGTCTTTAGTATTTTAGATGCAAACAAAGCATTTTGGCAAATTAAACTGTCAGATTCAAGTTGTGAATTTACTACATTTAACACTCCATTTGGTAGATATTGTTTTTTGAGGTTGCCGTATGGACTGAGTTCATCACCAGAAGTTTTCCACAGAAGTTTTTCTGAAATTTTTAGTGATTTAGAAGGAGTTCAAATATATATAGATGACTTATTAGTTTGGGGTAAAGATAAAAAAGAACATGATTCAAGATTAAAGAAGTTGTTGGACAGAGCCAGAGAAAAGAATGTTAAATTTAATTTAAATAAATGTAAATTTGGGCTGAATGAAGTGAAATATATGGGACATATATTTTCTAAAGATGGTTTAAAACCAGATGAAGACAAAATTAAGGCTATTCTAGATATAAAACCACCAAAAAATGTGAAAGAATTAGAAACTTTCCTAGGAATGATTACATATGTTTCTAGATTTATACCTAATGTATCAGAATTGACATCATGTTTAAGAGATTTGTTGAAAAAACAAGTTATCTGGAACTAGAATGCAACACATGAAAAAGCATTTAGAAGACTAAAAGATGTCTTGGTAAATAAACCAGTTTTACAGTATTATGATATAAAGATGCCAGTAGTTTTATCTGTAGATGCATCTCAAGAAGGACTATGAGCAGTCTTACTGCAGAATAAAAAAGAACATGATTCAAGATTAAAGAAGTTGTTGGACAGAGCCAGAGAAAAGAATGTTAAATTTAATTTAAATAAATGTAAATTTGGGCTGAATGAAGTGAAATATATGGGACATATATTTTCTAAAGATGGTTTAAAACCAGATGAAGACAAAATTAAGGCTATTCTAGATATAAAACCACCAAAAAATGTGAAAGAATTAGAAACTTTCCTAGGAATGATTACATATGTTTCTAGATTTATACCTAATGTATCAGAATTGACATCATGTTTAAGAGATTTGTTGAAAAAACAAGTTATCTGGAACTAGAATGCAACACATGAAAAAGCATTTAGAAGACTAAAAGATGTCTTGGTAAATAAACCAGTTTTACAGTATTATGATATAAAGATGCCAGTAGTTTTATCTGTAGATGCATCTCAAGAAGGACTATGAGCAGTCTTACTGCAGAATAATTTACCAGTGGCATATGCATCTAAGGCATTAACAGATACACAGAAGAATTATGCTCAAATTGAAAAGGAAACTTTAGCTATTGTATTTGCGTGTGAGAAATTTCACCAGTATATATTTGGAAAAATATTACTGTGGAAAGTGATCATAAACCACTGGAATCAATTTTTAAAAAGCCATTAAATAAATGCCCTGTAAGACTACAAAGAATGCGTATAAGATTACAGCTATATCAGTTTGAGATAAAATATAAACCAGGAAAAGAACTTTTTATAGCGGATGCATTATCAAGATCATTCACTGATAAAGGATCTGATTTCTTTGAAGGAGAAATAGAAGCTCATGTTGGATTAGTTGTAGAATGTATACCAATGTGTAATGGTAAAATGGAAGTTTTTCAACTGGAAACAGAAAAAGATGAAGAACTACAAGTTTTAAGAAAATTAATTAAAACTGGATGGCCAGATGAAAAATGTATGGTTCCAGAACTGGCAAAACCGTATTTTAACTTCAGAGAAGAACTATCAGAAGCAAATGGATTAATATTTAAAAATTCCTGTGTTGTTGTACCAAGAAGTTTACGAAAGGATATGTTAAGCAGAATTCATTATGGTCATTTAGGAGTAGTAAAATGCAAGATCAAAGCAAGAGAAATATTATATTGGCCAAGAATGTCCAAAGAAATTGAAGATTTGGTACTGAATTGTCAAACATGTTTAAGTTTACAAAAAGCTAATACTAAAGAACCAATGATATCTAAAGAAATACCTAATGGTCCATGGGAAGTATTGGGAACAGACCTCTTTTACTTTCAAGGAAGGGATTATCTAATAGTTATAATAATTATATCTAATAGATTATTTTAGCAAATATGTTGAAATTGGACATTTGGAAGATTTGTCAAGTGTAGCAGTGATAAAGCAATTGAAATCAATTTTTGCAAGACATGGTATTCCGAAAATAGTATATTCGGATAATGGTCCACAATATAATTGCAGGAAATATAAAGATTTTGCAAGAAGATGGAATTTTGAAACCAGAACTTCAAGTCCAAAATACCCGCAGTACAATAGAATGGTTGAAAGACATATTCAAACTGTCATGCGAATGTTAGAAAAAGCTGTAGTTGACAACAAGGATCCATATTTAGTTTTACTGGAATATCGTAACTCTCCTATTTCAGATGAAATTAAGTCACCTTCAGAATTGATGTTTGGAAGAAAAGTAAATGGATTGATAAACGATATGAAGACCATAAACAACATGTACTGAAGAGACAAACCTTAGAAAAGAGTTATTATGATAGGAATGCAAGACCATTAAAACCACTGAAAACAGGAGATCATGTTTACATAAAAGAGAAAGGGAAAAAACTAAATGAAAGAGGGAAAATTATAGAAGAAGCAGAAAGACCACGTTCATATAGGATTATAAGAACAGATGGAAGAATTGTAGAAAGGAACAGAAGAGACCTTCTTAAAGGAACTAATCAGGAAGAGTTTGCAATACAAAACAACTATGAGAATGAAGTTATAGATGAACCCGAGATACATGAAAATAGTAGGAGCACTACAAATTTAGATGTGCCTGTAAGTCCTTCAAAATCTAACAGAAGTGTTGTGTCACCAAATAGTGAAAGAGGTATAGTATCATCAAATTTTTCAAATGGACATAACTACGTCACTCGATCTGGTAGGACTGTTAAGAAACCTTATTATTTAAAAGAATATGTTTAATTTTACTATTATTATTATTTTTTATAAAAAAGGGAGATGTTATATATGTAACTGTAACTGTATCTATTATTATCTTTAACCATAACTGTAGAATAGTAGATGAGTAATGTAGAATAAACGATGTTTGTGTACATCTTGTAATCATCACTCAGCACGTACCCAACACATATAAAATACAACACAGGATTTGTAAATAAAAACTTTATTTTACAGATTGTGTACTGAGTTTGCATGTATTTATGCAGCCTCTTCTGAATTTGAATTAAATTTGAAAATTAAATTTAAGAATAATGCGATGCATGCTTTATAATTTTTAATTTCTTAAGAAAATAAAATTATATACGTTTTTAAAAACTTTGCCAGATTAAAAGATCAGTTCAGTATTTTAAGTAAACTATTCCTATTATTAAATAATAATTGACAAAATTTTATTTTGGGAGTTATTGAAAATAAACAATATGTTGTTTTTAAGGTAAGATTGAAGTTTTTTTTTTAATAATTCATATTAGTGGTCCACCAAAGTGGTCCGTAAAGTTATAATGATTGACGCCCTAACACCTGAAATATATTACTTTCATTACCTTTTTACTTCTTTCTACAAAGCAAAAAAGAAGTATTGTAATCACGAAAAGTTTCAGGCAGCATATTTCAACGAAAATATCCATTTTGACCGCTGTCGAATGCAATTTAACGTTGTTTTTCCGTGATATCTGTACGTAAGAACAGAATAAAAGACTTGTTTCCTACAAAAAAATTATAAAACTGCTTTGAAATGAATTCTGAAGAGACTTTTTTGTGGCGTCTGTACGAACGTATGTACGTATGTGCGTACATATCTAGCATAACTCAAAAAACGAGTAGCCTCAGAATGTTGAAATTTTGTATATAGGACTGCTATATAATGTAGATGTGCACCTCGTATTTTGGTTGCAATCGGCTGCACCAAACGTATATAAATATATTTATATAGATATTCTCTCCGTTACCCGGCTCAGTGATCTCAGTTTCTTTACTCCTATATGATTGTAAATTGTACATTTTTTGCTTTAAAAATGATTGAATTATGTTGCTTTTATCTTCCGGTTAAGGTTTTTAAGCCTTTAGTAAACCTGTATGCAATATTTTTAGAATTATCAACAATTTTAAAGTTGTTTAAGTGCCGCTAAGCCTTTTTTCTATGGCAGCCATTGATTGTTTACATTTGAAACAGCAGACTAGTGGATTTGTTACCAATTTAGAGAAACTTAGCTTCGCAACAACAAAGAGAACGCCTTCATTTATTATTGCCAATTAAATCATGCTTAATCCTTTCTGGAATTTTTTCGAGGAAATAAGTGTTTAAGATTTACTTCGTAATTTTTAATATAGATATTTTGAGTTTTTATGAATTTTTGCCTTTTCGTGAAGTGAGAGCTGAATTAATTGAATGAGAAATACTCAATCGTCTGTGAAAAACTGTTTCTTTTTTGTTTTGTTTGCTTTATTTCTTTTATACATCATTCTAGCTTTATTATAGTATTTGAATAGAACATGTGGCAACGATTAGATAATTCTATTCTTTAAATGATATAAATTTTGTGTATTCTGAATTATAATATGAACGAAATATAATACTGTTAAATGAACCTAGCGCCGGAGTGTCGCTATGGTAAACAAATACTAGAGTGAATTTTAAAGAATGCATTTATTCTATTCTGGTTTATGCGCTGTCGGCGAAGTAGATTTAATTCAAACCAATACGTTTAAATGAAATGCAAGAAAAAAGGCTTATAATTTAATATTCCGTACAAGGAAGTCATGTGGTGTACACATCAGATTTTTTTTCAATTATTTTTGTTTACTATAAAAACAAATGCCACTATTATCACAGAAAGACGATTCAAAACACCTTATTGTTATCTCCAAGCCTATTTGATAAAATTGATTTTCGAGTATTTTTTAAATTTGGGATTTGTAGGAGGTTCTGTAGGTTACTTTTCTAAATAACCGATGTCTGGTCGTAAACTCTTCATGCCTTAAGCATTTTATATTGTTAGGCACATGTGTTTGCTTAGACTTCAAAACTGATGACTCGAGTTTTTATCTTAAATTTCTGATAGTTACAAATTTCAAAATTTAAAAATATCGGTTATTAATGGAAGAAATAATCATAGTTAGGCTGTTACATGAGTTACCTTTCTAAATATTTAATGTGATAATATGAGTACGTAACCCCTTTATTTATTTAACGGATATATTAAAATTAACTAATATAAAGCTATTTGTGTTCACAGTTAAAGTAAATTTGAAAGCAGGACTATATTTAATTAAATACAATGAAACAAGTGCTGTTGAAATGCATTTTATTTTCTTCAGAAGCATGATAAAATCAATGGCACATAAATAAACATCAAGAAACATACGTTCTTGAAATTTAGTTATTCTGAATAAGGCGAACGTATAACAACATAGAAATTTGATATGAACACAAAGTTCAATGAAACTTCAGGAAATGAAAGGAAAAAAATGGCTGTTGAGATGGACTTGCAAGTCTAAATAAATATTAGCTTAACGTGGTAAGCTTGACTGGAAACATTGTACCTTAAGATCGTTTTCTGATATGATAAGACAACTTTGACTAGCTACCCATAGTAAGAGCTTATTTGTCGAAAGAAAATTAAAGGATCTTCCTTACATAGTTTGACTTCAGAGAAATGTCTCCTGCCTAAAGATAAACAAAAGGAGTTTTCTAGGAAAAGCTAATAAGTAGAATGTAGTAGAAAGAAAAGAAGACATAAATCATTATTTCTCTTTTCATTCAGAGGTATGAATTATTTTACATTAAGTTTTTCATTTGTTCTGTATACTGAATGTTTAATAGTGGTAGGCATATCCGTAGTGAGGGGCAGCTAAATGGTGAGAAGCATATGCTACTGGAGCTGGTGCAGCATATGCTAAATGAGCTGGAGCAGCGTAGGCTATATGTGCAGGTGCCGCTGCCAGAGCAGGAGCAGCATAGGCTATGTGATGTGCGGGTGCTACAGCGAGACCAGCCTTGTTGATTGAAGCATGAGCGGGATCTTTGGGCTCTACGCCTGGTTCGTTGCTCTTGATTTCGGCACGGAATCCAGCAGCATCAGCAACGTAGTTAACAACACGAACACGTCCATCAGCATCTCTCAGTCCGTAAGAACCAGCAACATTGCCATGGCCATCTCCAGATTCTTTTCGGAAGGATCCCCCACTAAGGTGGCCCTCATCGTAGCCAAAGTTGTAGCCACCTAAGCTCTAGAGAAAAAAATTAAAAATAATAATAAAAAAACTGAAAGCTTTCAGATTTTACATTACATTGTTTTTCAAACGTTTTGATTATTACCTTTATTTATTAAATATTATGTTCTTCGCACTTAAAGCACATAAAAGTCAATTCAACAGCAGTATAGCAAAATAATTTAAAGACAAGCATACCTTTAGAATTTCCGATACACAATCTCGCGTGTTGGAAATAAAAATGCTTTTTTTCATACAGTGTTGCCACTGCTCCTTTCAAATTGCTGAGGTTGTTAATCAAAAGTTTGTTAAAATGTTACAAGATTGCTGAAATCGATGATAAAGCCCATATTCGGTGGAAGATTACGTAATTCAAACTTAGACGGCTCTAGGTACCGTATAATAAGATTACTCGTAGTTCCTAGTATATGCTTGAGAATTTAAGAAAACCTCGCTTTGCAATCATATTTTTAGTTATACCATTCATATATTTCTTCGCGTATCTGTTTACCTCCATAATTTTTTCCCCCGTCCGTTTTCTTATATGATATCTAGTTCGTGGTACTTGCAAAAAACATTTAGTTTTTTACTTCCTTATACGAAGTAAAAGAAGCATTGTAATAGTGAAACATTGCCGGGTTTTATTTTGAAAATTCTCAGATTCATTTGCACAATTCTTTTGCGTGACCTACGCACAAAATAAAGGTCTTTTCTTTTCCAAAATTGATTGTAAAATAGATTATTTTCGTGAAGTCTGTACGTACATAACTATCTATACGTACGTACATAACTATGTATGCATGTATCTCGCATACTACATAAACGAGTCACTACAAAACTGTAAAACTTTCTGTATGGAACTGCTATAGAATCTAGTTACGCACCACAATTTTTTACTGCAATTTCAGTAACAAATGTGTGTGTGTTGATATATATATATATATTGTTTCATAAGAATAAATTGAATTTAATTAAATAAATTTAATTTAAATACAAATTTAATTAAATAATTCTTTGGCCATTGCTGCAAGGAATGAAATTTAAATCAAAATTTTAACAAACACGTATAAAAGTAAAAAAGCATAAGCGCCATCTATATAATTAATTTAAAGAACACACTTACATCTCTTTAAAAACACTTTTGCAGACCCCAATGCTCATATAGTAGGTAAATTAGAATTAAAACTTACTATTTACTTGCTTTAAGTATTTTTTTAAATTTTTTATGTAGTATTTACGTATTTTCTAGACATAAAATTATTTTTAAGTATATATTTGTTTTTTAAAAATTGTGAATTAGTTCTTTTTGTTTCTTATTGGTTTATATCGATTATGTCTAGTTCTTTTTTAGTTTCTTTTTATTGATATGCATATTCGTGTCGGGGAGGTTTCTGTAGACAAGGGTTTCTAAAATACATTGGTTTCTAGATTATTTTTTTATAAAAAATTAATTTTTAAAAAAAATTATTTAAAAAAAGTTTAATTTAATACTTGACTTTACTTGCTTGTTTCTCAAAAGACTTCATATGTATTTTCCTTTTAGAACTTTAATTCTTAAATGCTAATTTAAGGGTACCACTTTATTGATATTTCTTTTTGGACATTCTTCTCTTTTTACTTTTGGTTTTGACTTTTACCCTTGCCTGCATAAATGACGAAACACGAATTGAATGATTGGAGAGTTAGGTTTGGAGGCAACTTCCCCTTAATAAGTCTGTCTCCTGCCTGCTAAACAGTCATTCACTTATGCATTTTTTTAAAAAAAAATTGTTTGGATTAATTTTAATTTGCTAAGTTAGTGAATTTATTTTCATGGATTGGTTTTGCACTTGATTTGCTTATGCTTCTAAATTTAAATGATATTGTAGATTAGTTCAAGAATTAAATCTTTTATATGTTTGCACATTTTTTAAAATTTTTTTAAAAATTATTTTGGCTTTAAATTTGCTTTTTTTATTTATTTTATTTATTTATTTATTTATTTTTTTATAAATTTGCTTTTTATTTATTTATTTATTAATTTTTTTATTTTGGCTTTATATTTGCTTTTTTACTTTTATACGTGTTTGTTAAAATTAAAATTTAAATATATATATATATATATATATATATTTAAATTACCTAAGCTAATACTAGATGTGCATATATATATATATATATATATATATATATGCACATCCTTATCCAGTCATATACTTTAAATTACGGAACTGTTTTAAATGATGAAAATCTTCATCTTTTGGTAATGTTAAGTTCAAAAAGAAATTTAATTTTTGTCAAGTAACGAAATTTATCTTTTAAAGCAGTCCCTGTATTTGTTTTTAAGAAAGTTTTACACTGGTTATGAAGAAAATAAAATTATGATAAGTTTGACTCTCGTACGACAAAAATTGACCTGGGTATTTAATTTCAAAATTTGCAGTTTTTGACGTAATTTTCAGTTTACTCTGTGAGATCGGTTATTCAAGGCAGTAAAACTAATTAAAATAGATTTAAATGAAGTGCAGCAAAAAATGAATATAATTTAAAAAGAAGTTATGTGATGCCCCACCATTTTTTAAGGTAAGAATATTTAATGCATTTACGTAAAATCTCTTATTAGTTTAATCAATTAAAATTATACATTGCAAGCATATTCTATAACTGATGATTTTGAGGATTTTTAATCCCGATTTTGAAGGACACTTACCAGAGTGTTCACAGAAAGAGAAAAATGCGATATAACAATTTACACATTTAACAAAAATTTACTATGAAAGAGGAAAATTTGCAAAATAATGAGTTTCCAGTGAGAAACAACGCGAGAATTAAACATTGCTTTTATTAGAAAAGTTGCATTTTAGTGTAGTGTGGGAAGCATTTACAATTTGCTATGGATTTTAAAAGAAGATAACTTATAATGAGTTCTAAAATATAGAATTTTCTTAAGAAGACAAATGAAATTAGTAAATTAACTAACATAAGGAAACAAGCTTTTCATGTGAAACGTTTCAAAATGTCGTTCTAATTTTATAAATTTTTGTTTTCATTTTGTCAATGCATTAAAACCAAAGATTTGTTGTAACATTTTCTTTAATAAAATTTCTTATGGGTAAAGATATTGGATAAAATTTGCATGTACTCAATTAAGTTAATCTGAATAGTAAAACATGTTATGTATCTAGTATTAGCTTAGGTACTTTCTTTAAAGTTTACGGTTTATGGATAAGATCATAAATAAATTTTCAGCCCTCCCGACCTACTTCATGAAAACTTCAGCTCTAAATAATTCATGCTATTAGGCTGAATGTTACGAAAGAATGAAAAGCATTATGATGCTCAGAGAATTCTGAAAATATTTTGATTATTTAAAAAAATAAAATTAGGAAAAAAATATTCTCCTTACAGTAATTGAGGCAATAGTTAAGTACATACTAAGGAAAGCTGTTTATCAGATAAAAAAGTATATTGCTGATACAATCCGTTAAAACTTATATAAAATTATAAACTCGTTCTTTTATTGGAGGAAATATAATACATGAAAATCTTTAGTTTCCGAAATAGTTTTTAACTTTTTTTTTTTACATTTTACTTTATTGTTATACATCTACGTATTTTCAAAGGAAACTTACGTTTTATTGCTTCTTCCAAAAAAAAAAAAAAAAAAAAAAAAAAAAAAAAAAAAAAAAAATGGCTCACATAAGTGATGGGACACCATTAGATACTACTACGTACTACAATAAAAATATCTTTGGGGTTTTCTTATTTTTACTCAAAAGCAATTGGCAAAAAAATCTGAAATTTTTCAGATTTTAAATTACGTCCAAATGGGCGTTTTTTTAACGTTTTGAGTGTTACCTTTATTCATTAAATATCATGTTCTTTGCACTTAAACCATAAAATTCAGTTCAAGAGCAATATCGCAAAATAATGTTAAATTAAGCATATCTTTAGAATTTCCTATATACACAGTCTCGCGAGCTGGAGATAAAAGTATTTTTTTTTTCTATATAAAACCCGTAATGTTTCCGTCCATAAATTTTTTTAATATTAAAACATTCATCAGATTTTTGGTTCATTTAAAAAATAGGGCTCATATAAAGAATTCCATCCAATTTCAAATATGTACCATGAACCATTTTTAAAATATCGTGCGCGCAAGGTGGAAACGTGACGAAATATTTTGTCACAAAGCGGATAAAATTATAAAAATATTTGTGGCAACACAAACTTTCTGGTTACTAGTTTCCAAAGCAACTATATTATGTAGTTAGCTGTAAAAAATTGGAAGTAATTGATTTTAAAATTTAAAAAAAAAATCTGAAATTTTTCAGATTTTAAATTACGTCCAAAAGGGCGTTTTTTTAACGTTTTGAGTGTTACCTTTATTTATTAAATATCATGTTCTTTGCACTTAAACCATAAAATTCAGTTCAAGAGCAATATCGCAAAATAATGTTAAATTAAACATATCTTTAGAATTTCCGATATACACAGTCTCGCGAGCTGGAGATAAAAGTATTTTTTTTTCTATATAACGTTGCCATTTCTCGCTTTTAAAGCATTGAGTTTGTAAATCAAAAATTCGTTAAAGTTTTACAAAATATAAAATCTATAATAAAACAAATTCCAAATTTGGGATTTCAGATGCCCATATTCGCAGTAGGATTTCGTCATTCAAAATTCGATGGCTCTATGTACCATTGTTTTATCACAATGCGAGAAATAGACAATCATTTATGCAGATTTTTCATTATTTAATTTCTTCAAATATAATGCAGGACTCTAACATTTTGTGGTAACAGTTTGAAAAGTGAACCGACGTTTATGAGTCCGACGCAAAATGCCAAAACGAAAGCAATAGTCCTTCGGGACTGAAATCCCTTTGGACTAAAAAAAAAATCTGCATATTTTATAACTCACAAGGTCTACAAAAGGATGGAATTTAAATACCTTTCCCATGCAGTCAATAAGTTAAAAAAAATATCGGAATCTTTCATCGCAGAAAGCATTTTATATAATCCAAAAACTTTTCTGCAATTCGTTGCAAATTAAAAATTTTGAATTAGCCGCGATATGAGACTTCCTCCCCCCCCAAATGATTTCATAAAAATATTACATTAAAGTATTTTATTTAAATGCGATAATAGATGTACCGATTTCTTGAAATATTTGAAGCTAATCATGTTATGTAAAGGTACTGAATGTTATGAAACTGGAAATACTTACATCTTGGCTTCTGTATTGACTGCTAGCGCCTGAACTAATAACCGCAGGATGATGGAGGACTGCAGCTGCCTGGGAAGCGGCCACGAGAGCGAACAAGATGAGGATCTAAAAAGCATAAAAGTACATATTAATGAACAATAATAAAGGAAAGTTTGGCTAGGCATAAGAAATTCAAACATTGTACTGTAAGATATTGTGTAGTTTAATGAAAATTAAATATCAAAGAAAAATTCAAACTAAACCTAAATTTGTTAAAGATTTTATCTAGAATAAACGAAAATAACTTGATTAAACCTGAGTATTATTATTTTAGTTAATTCTAATAATATTTAGTTAGTGTAGTTAAAAATAAATAAATAAGCTGTTATAAAATATTAAGCTTTCTGAAATGTTATAAATCTTACAATTTTTATGTTATCATTATATATATGAAGCAGCTTGTTTAGGCAAAGAAGTAACTGTTACAATTGTTTTGAGAAAATACGCTAAGGAATAGGAACAATTAGAATGAGTTTTTAACATTAGCAATTAATCAAAATTTTCTTTCTATTTTGTGAATGCTGCAGGATTGTTAAATGTCAGCATCTAAATGGAGGAAAATCTTAACCATGATCACTGATTAGGAACATTTATAGTATTTTGAGACGAATAGAACTTTTGAATGCAGTCAAGAATTTTTATTGACTAATCATTTTATTTAAACATTAATAGAAGAAAATTATCGTAAAACTAAATCCATATATAAATGAGAAAATTCCTTTTACATTATTTTAAGGATTTTTAAATATAAATATATTTTAAATTCAATTGTGCCGCTAGTTTTATTATTAGAAAAGTTTTAAAATCTCCAGTTTTGCAAATTTAATCACAGGAAAATTAAAAGGGGAAATTTATACATAGTATAACATTTCTGAGAAGAGAAGTCAAATGAAGAAATTGACAGATTAAAGAGCGTATCAAAATGGACGAATTAATATTTCTGAATTCTGCATTTCGAAGAATTCAGTTGCAGAGACAAATTTCATTATATTCATTCAATCAGATATTGCCTTTCCACCCTTTACTATCCTACTGAATCATACGATATAAAATCTCAGAACAAATACGCCAAGGAGGAACATAAACGAATTTTATTTTTCCAATATTTTATACCCAAATTCTTAATTCACGATGATTTATAATCTTTACTTTATTCTAAGCTCTGTTTTGTTATAATGTTACGTGTTTAAAATTGTCCATTTTAGCTGCTTTAAACTTATCTATAATTAAATCAATGTAAGGGCTTTGTATATTTCAGCAAACAGATATAGTACTAAACTGAATTAAAGTCTAGTTCTAACATAATTTCTACCTATATATGAAAATGAAAACTGGGATAAAAATTTTGCAAAGTTTTTCAACTGAATCCGGATTGATCACCTTAGTCGAATCTCCTGTTAAATAAACCCCGTTTATGACATCCAGCCTGAAAACTTATCCCACCTGGTAGACGGGTAAGTATATGGCTTACATTATATATTATATATAGATATTATATAGATATTATATATAATGTAATGAGAGTCATATACGTCGTAGCTATATGACTCTTGACATTAAATAAGGCTCATAGACATTTACTCTTGAATGGAGATCTAAAATTTGCTACTTAATACGAATCAGCGAATGGCAGACCCCCGTCTATTCGATTTTCTGTTCTTTGCTGGCTAGATAACGGATTAAATGGCTGCAACGTCTAAAATATTAGTCTCTATAACCCATGGAAAAGGTTAATGGAGTTAAAATCAGATTTCGCTAGTAAAAGTAATCTTATTAACAGAACGGTGTAATATCAACTATACTACTTTTGAAATATGTCGATTAGCAACAAGGATATGAACAGAAATTATGTATTCCTGTTAGAAAAATCTAAAGCTTTCTCACCTGCATGGTTGAGCTTGCTGTTGATCAAAGCTGAAACAACTGCTGTGGATACTTCGGACGCTCACTGCAGTTTATATACCTTTGGTCATCGAAGGGCCACAACAGGTGTTTTCCTTTCAGAATGTACAACCGCACGTGACCTGGGAGATGGCCGAGAGGGTGTAGTCCCTCGATTCCGTTCGCCTTCGAAGGTCATTCGGAAAGAATCGTTGCGTCCGACTTCTTTACGAGGTCAGTAAAAGAAACTACTGAGCAAAGAAAACAGAACCAAAGAACCCCCGAGGGGAAATGGAATCTTTACATTTTCTTAACTTTTCCACTTTCATTTCCTTATACATTGTTACAATTCCACAACTGATTTCAAGAGCTAAAGAATAGCTAAGAAATCTATATTAAATAATAATAAAGTGGAATTATTGTTTAATCGTTTAGCGAAGCATTAAATTTAAAAGGGGTACAGAATTTTAACTGTGCTTCAAACATCAGAGGTATTATAATACAGTTTTTACGGAAACATTTCCATATGATATAGCTATAAAATAAAAACTGTAAATTCATTAACATGTCTCCGTTTCAGCAAAGATTCGTTCTAAACACCAGTAAAGCATAAAAATGCATTTTATTAAAATATTTTAAGTGGCGTACATAATAGAGCTTCTTTCCGGTTTTTAATGTATAAATTAATTAACTGTTTTTCCTCAGGAACTAATAATGCATTTTTTGATTGTGAGAATTAAAGACATTTTCTCTTTCTATTTCATTAGACACACTCTCACACAAATTTATCTATAAAGGAAAAAACCTGATGTGTACACCACATGACTTCCTTGTACGGAATATTAAATTATACGCATTTTTTTCTTGAATTTCACTTAAATTGACTGGATTGAATTAAACATACTTCGTCGACAGCGCATAAACCACAATAGAATAAATGCACTATTTAAAATTCACTATATTTGTTTACTATAAGGACACTTTGAATGCACAATTATTTGAAGAATTATCTTATCGTTGCCACATGTTCTATTCAAATACTATAATAAAGCTAAAACGATGTATGAAAGAAATTAAGCAAACAAAACAGAAAAGAAACAGTTTTTCACAGACGATTGAGTATTTCTCATTCAATTAATTTAGTTCTCACTTCGCGAAAAGGCAAAAATACATAAAAACTCAAAATATCTGTATTAAAAATTACGAAGTAAATCTTAAACACTTATTTCCTCGAAAAAATTCCAGAAAGGATTAAGCATGATTTAATTTGCAATAATAAATGAAGGCGTTATTTTTGTTGTTGCGAAGCTTAGTTTCTCTAGATTGGCAATAAATCTACAATTCTGCTGTTTCAAATGTAAACAAATATGTCCGCCATGTTATTTAAAACTTAACCGCACTTAAACAGCTTTTAAATTGTTGATAATTGAACAAATATTGCTTCCAGAATTACGAAAGGCATAAAAACCTTAACTGGAAGATAAGAATAACACAATTCAATCATTTTTAAAGCAAAAAATGTACAATTTACAAACATATAAGAGTAAAGAAACTGAGATCTCTGAGCCGGGTAACAGAGTGGATACATATATAAATATATTTATATACGTTTGGTGCGGCCAATTGCAACCAAAATACGAGGTGCACATCTACATGTTATAGAAGTCCTGTATACAAAATTTCAACGTTCTAAGGCTACTCGTTTTCGAGTTATGCGAGATACGTAAGTACGTACGTACGTTCGTACAGACGCTACGAAAAATTCACTTCAGAATTAATTTTAAAGCAGTTTTATAATTTTTTTGGAGGAAACGAGTCTTTTATTCTGTCCTTACGTACAGATATCACGCATAAACATCGTTAAATTGCATTCGATAGCGGTCAAAATGGTTATTTTCCTTGAAAAATGTTCCCTGAAACTTTTCGCGATTACAATACTTCCTTTTTACTTCGTACAAGGAAGTAAAAAGAAAGTCTGTGTGTTTGGTTGTCTTCTAATGACTCAGTCACTACACTAGCTATCGTCACTAAACTTTCTACAATTCTTTTCTGGATCCTGGAGAAGTTTCAGTTTTTAAAAAAAAAAAAAAAAAGTAGCTAAAATAAAAGATATTAATTAAAAACAAGGAAAAACGATAATTTTTGCCCTCTTTTCTAAGTGGCAATATTCTCACAAGCTGGAGATGAAAATCTGCTTTATTTCGAAAGCTGTTGCCACTGCTCATTTTCAAATCCTCGAGCTTGTTGATAAACAAACCGAAATTCTACGATGAAATAAAAATAACGTTGCCAAACATTAAATACATTATTCCCGATTCAAAAAATTCGTGGGAAGCCATTTCGGCTATTTCCATCTTCGTACGACTTCAATCAGCCAAAAGATTACTTAAAAACTCTGAAAGCGCTAATTACCGCACACATTTTTGCGAGTGGCAACAGTGTCGCGCGTTGGAGATAAAATTATTGCTACTGCTGGCTTTCAAATCGTAGAGTTTGTTAATCAAAAATTTGTAAATGTTACAAAATCTATACATATAAAGAAGAATGTCTGTTGTGTGTTTTTGTGTTTGCGTCATTGATTTCTGATCAATTATAATAAATTTTTGCCACATTTAATCGACTGAAATTAAATATAGGGGAAATATTGGATGGAACTTGAGCTTTGACGACCATTTGATTAGAAAGACGAAAATCATTAAAAACTGCCTGCCATTGTTGCTGATATAATGAGAAAGAATTAGTTTATTTTTCTATCGAAATGTTTTATGTGGGTTCCATATCGCATCAGACTGAAAAATGTATAACAGTGAATCATAACACACAATACATTCAAAATGAGAAAGGAAAATAATAGAAATTAAAAACTTACTTAATTATACAGTACGTTCTAAATGGGAAAATAAAATAACAGTCATAAAAAACTTACTAAATTATGTGATTCAAATCTTATTTATTGCAACAACTTAAACTATTATGGTATTTTATGACCTCTCTTTTCGACTTTCACCAGAGCATATCTGTGATTGTCGACATACACCGGTGAGGGTCCGAATATACAAGAATGTAGTGCAATATTCGGTCTTTCACCGACGTATTTGGTGAATGTTGATATTCTCCGGTGAAAGTCAACATTCTCCAATTTCGGTCTTTCACGGTAACATATATATTTATACATTAATTACAATATGTACATAGATCTGTGTGAAGAAACTAAAACTAAAATATGCTTAAAGTTATATAGAATGAAAACGAATTTATGTCAAAAATGCGAATTGTGCTTAATAAAAATATGAAATAAAAATTCTATTCACTGGGAACCTCTGATCCATGCTACACTTTTAAGTATGCTAATGTTATGTACAGTAATTTCTTTAATAAAATAACATAAAGGTAGGATACACGTAAAGTTAATCAAGAAATGGTTAGTGGGTTAGTGGATCTTTTTGTTTATATATACATATATATACACAAATAGTTTGGTTTATGTATATGTACAAAGTAAAACACAGTTCAAAATGTTATTTAAAGGGAGTAAATACGAAGCACAGAAAAGGTTTAGCTACAAAGTAAAAAAACAGTTGATTACCTAATCCAAATATGCGCTAATACCAGCAACCAGTGGTGGTAATAATAAAAAATAAAGTAAAAAAATAAATACTTTAAAATTCCTTCCCATATTGGATTCGAAATACACCACGTTGACGGAGAAAAAAGCGAAGCGGAAGAACTCAAGGAATAGGCTAGAAAGCATGCCAAAAACAAAAATAAAAAATAATATTTATAACTTTTTCTGCAACGTCGTCAGGGTGTTTTCGCAACAAAAGAAGTAAATAAATAAAATAACCTGTTTTTGAACCGACAAGGACACAAATTAAAATTTTAAAATAATCTTATAAAAATAATAACCATCGAAAAAGAATGAAAATTTTCTGTGTCCATACCATTCCAACCTCTACAGGTAACATTAAGCACTGCAAGTATTGTAGCATGAAAAGGATAGAGAAATTTAAAAAACATTGTGAAATAATTGTAAAATTTAAAAAATATTTTGAGTAGATCGAGTCCAAAACCAAAACTTGAAAAAATCATAATCCAACACTTGAAAAAACAAAACTATAAGCAATATTTTTCATTCAAAATTTAAAAAACAAAACTAAATGCAAAATTTGGAAACAAACAAGCTTGGTCAAAAACTAAAAGCATACTTCATAAACAAGCAAAATTGCTTAAAAATTCAATATTTTCTTTTTAAATTAGATGACCGAGTTAAAAGCCATGTAAAACAGAAGTTACCCAACATATGCAAAAATAAAAGAAATATGAAAATTTGATTTAAAAATGTAAAATAAAATATAATATAAATATGGAAATAATAAATAGAAGAGTTAAGTTCTTAAATCTGTAACACAAAAGCAACAAAAGATTTGAAAGGATAAAATATACTTACATACACCTGTCAGTGACAAAGCCAAAAATGTGTCGCGATAAATTACGAATTTAAAACTGATAAAACTCAATAAAAGTAATTAGATGAATAATTTGAAAAAGAACAACGAATCGCTTGGTTTATGAATATGTATGTAATGGAATTAGAAGAAGTTTATTGTAATTAATTGGCGTTATAAATTGACTCATGAAACAGAAGCTTGCAGACGTGGCCGAATTCAATTGTTTCCTTTTTATTCATGGCTGGCATACATTTTTATTTAATTCAACGCAAATCAAATCGGCATTACAGCACCTTGTTCTTAAAGAATATTTTACATTGGATAAACTTAAAAAATATACTTTTTGAAGACATCAGCATTTTGGTAGAGCAAATCCAAATAAGAGCAAAGACAAAAAAAAAAAAAAAAAAAAAAAAGCAACGACCCCCCCCAAAAAAAAAATACTGAAAGATTTCTGATTTTATATTAGGCCCAAAGAGGTGTTTTTTAAATATTTTTTGCGTTACTTTTATTTATTAAATATCATGGGTTTCGCACTTGAACCATAAAATTCAGTTCAAGAGAAAAATGAGAAAACAATTTAAAAAAATGTATGTGTTTAGAATTTCCGATAAGCAGTGTTGCCACTGCTCGTTTTTTAATCGTTGAGTATGTTAATCAAAAATTTGTTAAAAGTTTTAATAAATATGAAGTAGGTAATAAAACAAATTCCAAATTTTTGGCTTCCAAATGCCCATATTTGAGTGGAGGATTAAGTTATTCAGAATTTGATGTCTCTATGTCCGTTGTTTTCTCCCATTGCGAGAAACATACATACATTCATCCATATTGTTCATTATTTATTTTCTTTAAATATAATGTAGGGAACAAAATTTGGAGGCAAAAATTTGAAAAGTGAAACTCCGTTTATAGTGAACCAACGCCAAAACCAAATTAATAGCCCTTCTCGGCTCACGCCCTTTTAGTTAAGGGCACTCATACACCTTAAAACCCATAAGATGTTCGAATAGGTGACTGTTGCAAGAATTGGGATAACTTTTTATTTTAAAAGCAATTACTACCACCTTTTTACAGCTGACTGCATAATATAACTTCTTTCTGAAATAGTCATCAGAAAGTTTGTGTTGCCACAAATATTTTTATAATTTAATCCGCTTTGTGACAACATTATTCGTCATGTTTCCAACTTGCGCGCACAGTTTAAAACATTCTGTTTCATAATTTAATTCCATATTTAATATATAGCTTTTATAACGTCTGGAAACTACTGTGAACCTAAAATTCTAAAAATTTCATGTTAAATTTTTATTTTATTTTGAGTTGAGTTTATAAAATGTATTTTATTAAAAGAATTTGTAATGCTTTCGTCCATAAAATTTTTCAATAGTAAAATATTCATCAGATTGTTGGTTCAGTTAGAAAATAGTGCCCATATAAAGAATTCCATCCAATTTCAAGTATGTACCATTAGCCATTTTTAAAATATCATGCGCGCAAGGTGGAAACATTGCGAAATATTTTGCCACAAAGAGGATTAAATTACAAAAATATTGTGGCAACACAAACTTTCTGGTTACTAGTTTCCAAAGCAACTATATCATGAAGTTAGCTGTAAAAAGTTGGAAGTAATTGCCTTTAAAATAAATAAAATATCCCAATTCTTGCAATAGTCACATATTCGAAGATCATGAGGGGTTTAAGGTGTATGAGTCCCCTTAAAAAAAGAGAGACCGCGAGATTGTGCAAGCAAGTACTTTTTGTACGAGGCATTATTACATTAAAGAGATTGCATTCGGAACAAATTAGAAGAATGCTCACATTAATGGAATTAAATTTGAGATACGTAACAGATTAATATTCAGATGCTGGGTTAGTATTCCATAGCATACCATATCTGGAATAATTACGGAATAGAGATCAGATAACAGATCACCTTTTCAGAATTATAATAAGTAAAGATAATATATTCCTGTGCTATTTTTAGAATGAAGAGAGGAGCATGCTCAAATTTAAAAGGGAACTTAAAGGACTATAGTTTAATTTATTATTAGAAAGGTATATATTTTGTATTATGCACACACACACGCATATATATACAGGGTACCAACCGCTTATTAAAATCACTTCCGTTCCAGGCATACTTGATTTCATTCATTGGGTGAGTTTAATATGGCTGTTTGTGCATTGCGAATAATGATATCAGTTTAAAACTTTTCAAGTAAAATAATAGCTATTAATTAATTTAATAATTAAGCCTAAAATAATAATTAAAAATTAACGCTAAAATTAAACTATTTACGCAATTTTGAAACTAATTTTTATATTTTTTAATTACCTTCTTAATGAAGTTTCATCTCTTTTCAAACAACTATTCTATCTGTTGGTTTTTTCATCTCGTTTCTAAGTGTCCTAAAATTACTGGTAGCTTTATTGATCACTACTTTTCACTTCAAGAGTTTTTCTTAGAACTTGCTGTGCTTTTCTAGATTCGATTGATGTCTGCTATGAATTGGAACACGTTCCAAAAATTAATTTTTATAAATTTTAATTCAACTGATATCTGAAACATTAACTACAACTTGTATAATTAAGACACAATAACACGCCGAACAAATACTAATTCAGAAGTCAAACAACAAAAATCAGCGTTATATTCACAAAATTTTCACAGGACTAGTTTCGATGGTTTTACCGAACCATCATCTTCAGCTGCAAAACCGCAAATGAACAAGATAGGAAATAATGATTAGATAAGATAAGGAAGCCTGGACAAGAATAAGCAAGTGGCGCCATCTGTTGGCGAAACCAGAACTAAAACATAATTTCTCTAAAAGCCGAAGGCAAATTTGGATTGGAACCCAACATTATTAATCAAGCAGTTAAAAAATTATGATTGCATTATGATTGGATAAACATCTATGAAGATAAATTTACATGCATGGAAATAAAGACTGAAAATTCGTCAAGTTCATGCTTTGTTGTCTTCATCTGTAAGCCTTCACTCTCAGCCACGACGACTGTAAGCTGAATCCTCTTCTGTGCTCCCGGAATCATTACATATATACATGTGTGTGTGTGATGAAACAAATTTAGCTGTAATGTTGTAGGTCCATTACTTGTGCCTATTTCAAAATGTTTATATTTCCGACAGCTCTGGAATAAGAAGGGAATAGCAGGCAGTAGTCCATCTACGCTGACGAGTTGAAAGCAAGTGCAGTTGAGTTCAGGATGAAATCTTAATTCAGAATGAGTTATGAGTTAGTTTTGGTTCTCAGTGCATATGATTGGATAGTTAATACTGCTGTAAAACTCTTATTGGATGTTTTAAAGATAAAGCGTTAAAACAGAACCAAATGAAGAAAAATGTAAATCAAAATTTTGGCCAATATAATTAAATTACTGTAAAGTACAATTTTTAAATATAGGAATTTAAAAAACAAATGCAAAATCAGAGTCGTATTATTTTCAGCATTTCAGCATTTGATTATACCTATTGTTAAATAAATACAAATAAATTAAATATATTCGTTGTGAATAAGATAAATTCATTCTAAAAAGTATTTCTTGTGCAGATAATATATTTAAGAGGGAACAGTTATTATGTGAAATTTAACACATAAATGTGTAGATTGCAAATTTACTTTGAATTAACCTGTCCAATGTATAGAACATCCTCATACAACTACAAATGCAAGACATGCTTAAAGTGCGGCAAAAATTATGTGAACTGACATAAATATTACTGGAAGCCCATTGGTCTATTCTAGAAGCCACTCCCTAGGTGGCGGTACAGATGCGCACTTACGAAGCATACTCTCCGGGATTCAAACACTTGGGCTTCCAATTAGCAGCCGATTGTGCTGCCAATTGGGCTGCGAAATCAAGTGACACAGAAGGGAAAATTCTTTACAGGCACTGACCTAAAATAAAAAGTGAAAATACAAATTCATTTTAAATATTGCTGTAATTGCTATTTCGATTTTAGCAATGACAAGCTAAAGGGTGAATTAACGTTTCGCCACTTAAAAGCAGATGTTATGTTATGGTCTGATACGTAGCGTTATTGATATTTTCAGAACGTCTTAAATGAAGCGTTACTTACTCTTAGTTTCTGGTAACCCTGAATACTTTCTAACAATTTTTTCGTTTGTTTCTTTCTAGGCTTTAACGTCTATTATACTGTACTTCTCAAATGAAACAATGTTCTCTTTTTTTTATTGCAGGCAATGTATCCCTTAAGATTGCATTAAAAAAAGGGCGCAATAAAATATATTCGAAGTTCGAACAATAAAAGATACTTTGAGTAATAATGCAATATTTTGCACTATTCGAAGTTCCTTTAAGTATTAATTGGTTCCAGAGACATTGAACCAGTATAAAAATTGAAAAACATAACTCTCTAACTAAAAACAAAATTGATCAAGAGACAACCTTCAGCGAAAGTATAAAAAATTAAAATTTGTGCATGGGTTCACTGAAAAAAAAAAAAAAAAAAAAAAAAAAAAAAAAAAAAAATGGATGTGTACACCACATGACTTCCTTCTACGGAATATTAAATTATACGCATTTTTTTCTTCCATTTCGTTTAAACTTATTGGATTCAATTAAATCTACTTCGCCGACAGCGCATAAACCACAATAGAATAAATGCATTCTTTAAAATTCGCTCTATTTGTTTAACATAGCGACACTCTGGCGCTAGGTTCAATTAACAGTATTATATTTCGTTCATATTATAACTTATAATGCACAAAATTGATATCATTTAAAGAATTATCTAATCGTTGCCACATGTTCTATTCAAATACTATAATAAAGCTAGAACGATCTATAAAAGAAATTAAGCAAGCAAAACAAAAAAAAGAAATAATTTTTCACACATGATTGATTATTTCTCATCCAATTAATTCAGTTCTAACTTCGCGACAAGGCAAAAATACATAAAAACTCAAAATATCTGTATTAAAAATTACTAACTATTAAAAATTAAATTACTAATTATTAAAAACTAAATTATTAAAAATTAAGTAAATCTTAAACACTTATTTCCTTGAACAAATTCCAGAAAGGATTAAGCATGATTTAATTCGCAATAATAAATGAAGGCGTTATCTTTGTTGTTGCGAAGCTACGTATCTCTAGATTGGCGACAAATCCACTATTCTCCTGTTTCAAATGAAAACCAGCAATAAACGCCATCAAAAACATTATTAGTCTTAGCGGAACTTAAACAACTTTAAAATTGTTGATAATTCTAAAAATATTGCATACAGATTTACTAAAGGCATAAAAACCTTAAGCGGAAGACAAGAACAACATAATTCAATTATTTTTAAAGCAAACAATGTACAATTTACAAACATATAATAGTAAAGAAACTGAGATCAGTGAGCCGGGTAACAGAGTGGATATATATATAAATATATTTATATACGTTTGGTGCGGCCGATTGCAATCAAAATACGAGGTGCGCATCTACATGTTATAGTAGTCCTATATACAAAATTTCAACGTTCTGAGGCTACTCGTTTTTGAGTTATTCGAGATACGTTCGTACATACGTTCGTACAGACGCCACGAAAAATTCTCTTCAGAATTCATTTTAAAGCAGTTTTATAATTTTTTTGGAGGAAAAGAGTCTTTTATTCTGTCCTTACGTACAGATATCACGCAAAAACATCTTTAAATTGCATTCGAAAGAGGTCAAAATGGATATTTGCGTTGAAATTTGCTCCCTGAAACGTTTCGCGATTACAATACTTCCTTTTTACTTCGTACGAGGAAGCAAAAAAACTCTAATTAAGTTGTTTATTTATCTATAAAAAGGTTGTAAGGATTATGCTAATTTTATTAAAAATTTTAAGTTAAAGTTCCTTTCCTGTCAAATTCTTAACTTCAACTTACTACTTCCGGCCAGAACGTAGTTTTGGAGTTTTTCTGAATACTTAATGAGGAGGAGCGGTATTTAAACCGCGAAGTTACTTTCGCGTGAGAGAGAATCAGAGTTCCTGATTTACGCGCGACTGCCTTGTGGCCACTCTCTCTCTCAAAGCTGTTATTAGGCTCGGCCGTTCTCAGGTCCTTGCTAAGCTTCGTAGTCAAATAAAGTTAAGCGTCCAACTCGATTAGAATCTTGATAGCTTCGGCTATATTTCTTTAGTTAATCTTAGTTTTAGTTTAATTCTTAGTCTCTTAAGTTCAAGCCCAAGTGTCGGCTTTGATTGTACACTCCAAGACGGAGTTTTGTTAAATCTTATTGGAATAAATAATAAAGGGTTAGTTACCCTTCCATCTTGTTGTTTCTTGTCACACGAACTTTAGCGATTATTCGCTAACTAGTTCTTAAGATTCGTCACCTTCTGCAATAACTGAGAATTACACTAGTGTGAATCTTACAAGGTAAAGGAAAAAGTTCTGTAATATGTGAGTATAAACATTAAAAATAACAAAACTTACATTATGTAAACTACGTGATTAAAAATGCAGGAGATATTTTGATTTCAATGATCCTCTAAAAGTTTTTTTATATGAGATTTAATATTTTAAAATAACTCTTCTTCGAAAGGAACTGTCAACGTATTTCCTTTACCGCGTTAAAAAGAATTCTTTCAAAAGTTAGCGTTTGGAAGTTTCCAGTTTGAAAGTATTTGCATGATTTGACTTCATTAACACAATCTCTCATAGAGATTGACTTGACAACTAATCTGTTCGAAAACATTATATTAATAGTTTATTAATTTAAATGTGGTGATTCCTTTCTTTACAAGTAAATATGATCTGACCAGCATTCTTCCGCCATTTTTATGATCAATGTTTGATATTGTAACGGGTTGTAGAAATGAATATTTTAACTATGTAATAAAATTTTTATTTATTTATCTTGCAATAAAAACGTAACCGGAAGCAGTTAAGTCGGTTAAGTTAGCAAGAAGCAGTTGAGTATGCTAGGTTCCTTACGAATTCAACATTTCTATTTAGTTGACGCTAAAATAGTGTCAATATTAATGGTTTGCAGTTATTGCTCATAATCATTGGTAGCTTAAATCAATAGCGCAGCCTAAATTTAGAACTTAAATTAATTTTTTTTTGTTTTAGTAGAATAGTATGGGTTACTTTAGGAGCATAAACTCAGCTCCAAACTCCTAACAGACGCAAAGCGAGTTATCAATGTCTGAAGTAACTACATAGAGTTGAAAAGTTTTAAAGAAACTGTTCATTAAAACAGAGCTCTGAACATAAATGCGCATCTTATGCTAATAGACTCAACCGCCACTCGTGGCGATGTAACTTCAATAACACGTAGCAGGAAACGAAGGACGGGGATACCAGTAGTTTACCGTCATGTTGGGCAGTTAGCCAGGTGTAGCCAGGCTTCTCGCTGTTCTAAAATCCCCTTCGCGCTGTGTTTTGGAAAGGAATGCAAAGGAGATTTAGTAAGAATGATGTAAAAAAAAAAAAACTGCATATTGCTATAGAACGTGCCGTGCGCCTGAGAAAAACGAGAAATTACGTGACATCACACCGATCTAGCCAGTGTGCTGCCAGTATATCCAGGAGTCTTGAATTTTGTGATGAGTGCCTGTTTAATGATATACTGTTGGTACGGGATTCTTCATCTGTATTATCCGGAAATCTGAGATGGTGGCTGGGTGTCAGTGAACAGCTCGTCAGGTAATATTCCGGAGTTCCCGTGTTACAGCAGATGCTTCAAAGTGCCGTGGATTCAATTTCGGATACGTGAACCTTGATTTCAGTGTGTTTTAATTTCGTCTTTTGTCCTGCCTCATATTAAGAAAACCGTATCATTAGCCTAAAAAATAACTGAAGTGTAACTGGGCTATTCTTCGTTAACGATATTAATTGAATTTCCGGTTCCACAGGATAGGCTCAGCGCATGAGTCATGTGAGCAACCTCTATCCTGTATTCTACTAATGTATCAGAGTCATGCATTATCAGGAACGGTATGTTGCTGAGGTATTTTCGAAAATAAAATATATATTGCTAGGGCATTTTGCGTCTCGTAGAGTATGCAGAATCGCGGGCCACCAGAGGGCGTTTAGTGTTCTTCGGAGGTCGAGCCTTAGAAGTACTGAGTGATATCTGTTTAACTTATTGGTCAAAATACTGTTTTTTAGGTAAACGAGGCCACAGACTATTAAGGTCGATTTACTATTTCGAACATGTATTTAAGGCTCATTAGCTCATGAGGTTTGAATAAAAGATAAATTTTAGTTTTATAATAAGCAAATTAAACTGCGTTTTTGTCTTAAAACTAAGGTATTAAAATATTGACGTTATAATTTCGTATTAGCATTAAACATGATTCTTAAGTGCTGTTAAAAATGTAGAGTCGCTATATATATTTTTTTTTTCTTGTGATGTCAGGAAACGTGAAAATTGTGTACGACCTTCACCGGACTTCGAACCCGGGCCTTCCGAATGCGCGCGGAGTGTGCAACCATTATCCCACAAGGGCATGCTGGAAGAAGAGAGAAAATACCTTATAAGAAAAATAGATTTCGCTAGATTTATTAATTTATAAAATTGTTAATAAAATTTTCTAATGAAATAGAAACTAAAAATAATTAAAAAATGAAATTTATATCAGCTATTCTGCATACTTGTATATAAATCTGCATGCTTATAAATCATTATAGTTTTTGAAATTACTGTAATACGAGTTTTCTCTAAATTTAAATTTTCGTATGGGAACTGCTGTTAATAGATTACAATACTTTGGTTCTACGCTATCAAAATAGTAAAAATAACTATGTAATTAAAACCTAATTGTGTAGTTAAATGAAAAGCTTAGTAGCTAAAGTCAGCTTAAAAGCACAACAGAAGTATTTACGGGCTTTACTTATAAGTTATTTCTTCCGCCTTCGTGGTGTAGTGGTCAATATGCTCGACAAGTCCGTGGTTCGAGTCCCCGCGAGGGCTTTACTCATTTTTCATCTCGCCTGCTTCAAAAATAACTAATGCATCTACATTGGCGCCCGAACTAAAAAATGGTGATGGATGATGCGTCTCCACCACCAGGATTTGGCGACTGGGTCCCCTAATCCCCAGTTGCGCCTCAAAAAAGGGGGAGTATATAAGGTATTTCTCCCTCCTTCTTAGCATGCTTTTGTGGTGTAGTGGTCAGCACGCCCGACACGTATTCGAGAGGTCCGTGGTTCGAATCCCGGAGAGGGCATTGCTCATTTTTCACATCTCCTGCTTCAAAATAACATGATGTCTCTACATACTTAATTATAGTTCCTATTTTGTTCGCCTCTAGTGTTAAATAAATGTGCTGTTATTCCGTTTAAGGGGGCTCATACACCTTAAACCCCTCATGATCTTCGAATATGTGACTGTTGCAAGAATTGGGATATTTGAATTATTCATTTTAAAAACAATTACTTCCAACTTTTTACAGCTGACTACGTAATATAACTGCTCTGGGAACTAGTAAACAGAAAGTTTGTGTTGCCACAAATATTTTTGTAATTTAATCCGCTTTGCAACAAAAGTTTTCGCCATGTTTTCACTTCGCGCGTATGATATTGTAAAAATGGCTAACAGTACATACTTGAAATTTGATGGAATTCTTTATATGGGCACTATTTTCTAACTGAACCAAAAATCGGATGAATATTTTAATATTAAAAAATTTTATGTACGAAAACATTACAATTTTTTTAATAAAATACATTTTATAAACTCAACTCCAAAGAAAATAAAAATTTAACATGATATTCTTAGAATTTTTGGTTCACAGTAATTTCCAAATGTTATGATAGCTATATATTAAATATGGAATTAAATTATACAACAGAATGTTTTAAACTGTGCGCGCAAGGTGGAAGCGTGACGCAAATTTTTGTCAAAAAGCGGATTAAATTATAAAAATATTTGTGGCAACACAAACTTTCTCATTACTATTTCAGAGAGCAGCTATATTATGTAGTCAGCTGTACAAAGTTGGAAGTAATTGCTTTTAAAATAAATAAGTTATCCCAATTCTTGCAACAGTTAGATAATCGAAGATCTTGTGGGTTTTAAGGTGTAAGAGTCCGCTTAAATTACTCTTTAATTACTCCCATTTAAATTACTCTTTAATTGAATTTTTTTTTACAATTAAAGGTATTACAGCTGGGTAATTGAGGTTGAATCGTTGCCTTGTTTAAACATCGTGATAGCGGTTAGGTGCAAGATCATTGTCCCTTTTGCTTATTTTTTTATTTATGTATATCATTGAAATAGTTTTTTTAAAATTTAACATGTCTGAAACTGGCATTACACTTATAGGATATAAAGCAGTATTATAATAAAAACGACACTGAAGAATAATGTGACATAAATGTTATATGATAATTTTTAAATCCCCAAAATGATAAAGTTATATATGCATTTTTAATTTAAATTACCAGACTAAAATATTCGCTCAGTATTTTAAGTAACTGTTTCTTTCATTAAATAGTACTATTGTAATAAAATGTTATTTTGCCAGTTAATGAAAGTAAACAAAGTGGAATTATTAATTTCCTGTTTTGTCAGTCATCAGATTTTAAAATTTGTGACTTACTTTTGTATCTTATAAATTTTTATATCTTATTTCTTTTATTCAAAAGAATGAACTAATATATTCAAATTTTGAACATAAGTAACAATATAAAAAATTTCTAAGAATTTTTGAAAGCATCAATTTTTATCAATAATGTTGTTTTATTACAGGTCAGCAGACCGTATCTTTAGAAATGGAATAGCTTAGGGTCTTACTATTAATGTTTCATATTTTAATAAATTTATTGCAAAATGAGCATAGATTTTTCTAATTAGCTCCTAGATCTCATTTTTATAATTTGAAATTAAAAAAATTAGTTTCCCAATGTCAGATTAAATAAAATAAATTTTGAAATTTAGTTGCATTTTCCAACACCTAATGTCTTTAGGACACAATAGTTATTGTTTGCTTTTTTTTTTTTTTTTTTTGCTTTTTTCTTGATTCTTTTTGCTTTTTTTTTTCAAATGTAAGAATTTTCAATTGTAAGTCTTCTCGTTATGAAATTATAAAAACAAAATTATTTTAATGATCCAAACTTATTTTGAAGGTCAGAACACCTGAAATATGTTTCTCTCATTACTCGTTTTCTCATTTTAGTTTTTTTTAAAGACAAATACCACCATCCTCACAAAAAGAAATTTGAAGAAAAAGTTGTAGTTATCTCCAAGCGTAATTGATAAAACTGATTTTTTAAATTTTTAAAATTTGGGTTTTGTAGGATGTCCTATGTCTTAAATTCTAAATACATCTATGACTTCAGCTCTGTTTTGTCAAGTACTTATCTTGAATTTCGGGAAGTTAGAAATTTCAAAAATTTTAAATATCGGCAATTTTTAGAAGAAATGATTACAGTTAGACTGCTGTCTGAGTTTTCTAAATATTTAGTATCATGATGTGAGGATGGAAGGTACATTTTTATTTACTTGATAAACACGTTCAAATTAATTGATGTAAAAACATTTAAATTCCCACTTGGAATAAATTTGAAAGAAATATTATATTTCATCGGAAATAATGAAACAAATACTCTTGAAACGTATTTTATTTTCATCAGAATCATGATAAAATCAATGACACATAAACAGGCATTAAGAAACATATGTTTGTGATACTTGGTTATTCTGAATTAGAAGAACCTATAAAAATATGAATATTTAGTATGAAGAGAAATTCCATGAAATTTGAAGAAATGAAAGGAAAGAAATGGCTGAAGAGATGGACTCGCAAATCTAAATAAATATTAACTTAACATGGTAAGCTTGACTGGAAACTTTGTACCTTAAGAACATTTTGTGATATAGTAGGCTACTATGGTACGGTAAGCCTTGACTAGCTACCTAGAGTAACAGCTATATTTGTCGAAAGAAATTAAAGAATCTTGCTTGCATAGTTTGACTTAAAAGACATTTTTCCTGCCTTGCACTAAGGAGAGGTAAACCGAGTTTCTGAGGAAAAGCCAATAAGCAGAATGCAGTAGAAGGAAAAGAAAACATAAATTACTCTTCGTCTTTTCATTTAGAAGTATAAACTATTTAACATTAACTTTGTCACTTGTTTTGTACACTGAATGTTTAATAGTGGTAGGCATATCCATAGCGAGGGGCAGCTAAATGGTGAGAAGCATATGCTACTGGAGCTGGTGCCGCGTATGCTAAATGAGCTGGTGCAGCGTAGGCGATATGTGCAGGTGCGGCTGCCAGAGCAGGAGCAGCATAGGCTATGGCGTGATGTGCAGGAGCTACAGCGAGACCAGCCTTGTTGATTGAAGCGTGAGCGGGATCTTTGGGCTCTAAGCCTGGTTCGTTGCTCTTGATATCAGCACGGAATCCAGCAGCATCAGCAACGTAGTTAACGACACGAACACGTCCATCAGCATCCCTCAGTCCGTAAGAACCAGCAACATTGCCATGGCCATCTCCAGATTCTTTTCGGAAGGATCCCCCACTAAGATGTCCCTCATCGTAACCAAAGTTGTAGCCTCCTAGGCTCTAGAAAAAATAATAATACAAACATGAAAATATACATCGAAAACTAAAAAGAACGGAAAAGAAAGAGCGTACTGCGTAAATTTGTGGGTAAATTTCAAAATTTTCCAAGTTCTAAGAGAGATAACTAGTAAAGAAACAAAATAACAATGTTTTCAAAGTTAACAGAAGACAGAAAATAATTTATCTCGCCCCAACATTAAAAGCGACATGTTTTAGAACGGAAACTTTAGGACTTTGCTAAACGGTAACTTTTTCGTTTCACACTACAAAATAGCGCAAACTGCGAGACTGCAGTTCAAATACCTTTTCTACTACCAAGAGTCAGTTCTGAGAGATATCTCTACATTCAGCTGGGTAATTTATTAGATGCGGTATGAACCTTGGTTTAACAAGCAAAAGGATTTGCTGGAAGCGTTGCATTTGAATGTTGCATACATCTCAACTTTCAAGTACAGCTATGCAAAAACGCTCATGCCAGAGATTTCATGCATGACCACGATTTTGAAGAGATATAATATTTTGAGACCAAAACAACTTTTGAATGCGTCCAAGAATTTTTATTGGCTAATAATATTATTTAAGCTCTTACCTGAAGTAAAGTATTCTAAGCTTAAATATATGCATAAGAGAATTTCCTTCTACATTCTCTTAAAGATTTTTAAATGTGTAAATTATTAAATTAAATTTTACTAAATTAAATTTATTTAAAATTTTATGAATTAAATATATTCTAAATTCGATTTTTCTGCTAGCTTTATTAGCAGTATAGTGTGTTTAGCTACATTTCATTTTTAGAATATGTTTAGCTACATTTCTCATCGCTGCAACTATATGCTTAATCATTTGTGACAATCTTGCCTCGAAATCATGCATTCATATGACACTAATCATACATTTCTTCGCTTCTCTCTTTCTCTTCCTGGCTTTAGTCCACCTTTCCATTTTCTGATACTATATCTAGCTCTTAGATATCGTTTAACGTTTTTGCTCCATTTTACTCCATTTAATTTTTTACTTTCTTTTAAGAAGTAAAGGAAATATTGTAATCGTGAAAATTTTTGGGTATTGTATTTCAACGGAAATATAAATTTTGACTATTTCTGAATCCATTTGGACTTTTTTTTTCGTGACGTCTATACGTATCCCCAGAACAAATGACCTTTCAAAAGCGATTGCATAATAGATTAAAAGTGGATTCAAAAGGGAATTTTTTCGTTTGTTTGTACGTATGTACATATGTACATATGTACGTAAGCATGTATGTACATATGTACGTATGTATGCATCTCACCTAACTCAAAAACAATTAGCCGTAGAATGTTGAAATTTTGTATATAGGACATCTTTAAAATCTAATTGTGCACCTCCATATCCATATATATATATATATATATACATGTATATATATATACATATATATATATGTGCACACTATTAACCGGCTTTTATTTTCGCAGTCGGTGATAGTAGTCATGTACTTCGAATAACATATGTGTGTAAAATCATGAAAATATTCACGTTTTAGAATGGCAAATTTAAGAAGAAATCAGCTTTCGACAAACAACGAAATCTAACTTTTAATGTGTTCTCCGGTTTTCTATACTTATATACAGGAAAGTTTTGTAATTCTTATGAAAAACAAAGTTATAAAAAAGTTTGACACCCGTACGAAAGAAAGTTTTACTTCCGCGAGAAAAAAAATTGACCGGGATATTTAATTTCAAAATTTACAATATTTGATGCCATTTTCAATTTACTTTGAGAGAATAGTTACTCAATTTAGGATAACTCTAAGAAATAAGTTTAAACGAAGTACTGCAAAAAATATGTACAATTTAGGTCGTCGTACAAGGAAGTCGTGTTATGTCCTCATGAGATTTTTTAATAAAAGAATAATTAATACATCCATATAAAATCCCTCATTCGTCGTCTATTCAATTAAATCTATCTATTGTAAACATATTCTACAATTAAGAAGACACATGAAATCAATAAATTAACTAAGGTAAGGAAATTAGCTTTTTAGGTGAATCGTTTCAGAGTGTTTCTACAAATTTATATATTTTTGGTTTCAGTTTTTGAATGCGTTAAAGCCGAAGATTTGTTACAACCTTTTCTGTAATAAAAATTCTTATGAGGAGAGATGCGAGATAAAAGTTGCATATAGTACGTGATTTAATTTGTTTGAATATTTAAAAAAAGTTATATATATATATGTAATAATAAAATTCCATAGTCAAGAATACACTTAAAATTCTAACTGTATGTTCTTTTCATTTTTAATGGCGACGGTCTCTTATTTGAAAGTATGTGGAATTAAATCCACAGCCCCGTAGTCAAGTTGTTTTTCCCGCGTTTTTCTACACGTACAGTTATAGAATTTTCTGGAGATATTTAAAGCGAACTGGAAAGGCTGACGAGGCTGACGTCATTTCTTGGAAGCTCCGCCTTTCCAGAGGCTATAAAAGGACTCGCAAAGGAGTATCGGGGTCTTTTCTTTAATGTGATGATGCAGTAAACTTCATACAAAAAGTTATTAGTAATTCTTTTCTATTTACTCCGGAATTATGATTTTTGTAATTGCTATTTCCCCTGAAATATAATAAATGGATCCTGTTTTTTAAACTTATCGTCTGATAATTTAAGCTACGACTACATCTATGATTCTTCAATCTATTTATTCTGGACAAAGGCTGGTACATCACATATATATACACATATCTTGTGTTAGCATAAATATTACCTCTGAAATTTGTCATTATGGAATAAAAATCATAAAATAATTTTTAGCTCTCCGTAACTCCTTTACTAAAATCTTTAAATAATTTATGGTACTATAAAATTATTAGTGAAACTGCTTCTTTATTGATGCAAATATAAATTAAAATTCGTTTTCTAAGTAGAAAGCACCTTATTATTGTAGCTTCTGTCCAAACTAGAAGCCTAATTTTCTGAGTTTTCCCGCTTCTGCATAGCATATTGTCTCTAATGCTATATCGTGGAACGGATGAATAAAACTTCAATTTATTTTTGTTATCTTTTGCTTGAATGAAGCTAAAAATTTGCAATGCTGTTACATAATACTTTACTTAGTAAATTCGATTTTGATTTACCCAATCCTTTTTTTTTATTTCCCTATTACATATTTTCTTAAATAAAATTAAACTCATATATATATAAAAGGAAATGTAATTCGAAGTGTAAGTGATAGTAAATGATCTTACTTTTCTTTCCGAAATTTTTACAATAATTTTATGATTGTTTTTATGATGATAATGATGACTTTTTTAAATAAAATAATAAAAAGATTATGAATGCTGAAAGTATTCTAAAATTATTTTGATTATTATTTAAGAAACAAACGTAGTCGAATAAAACTTTTCTGCTCGTTAAAGGCAATAATTAAACATATACTAAGGGGCTATTTAACAGATAGAAAATGTTTCAGTATATTGCTCATAAAACCATTTCAAACCTACATAAAGTTATTAACTCGTGGTTTTATTAGAAAAAAAAATCTGAAATGTTTCAGATTTTAAATTACGTCCAAAGGAGCGTTTTTTAACATTTTGTGTGTTACCTTTCTTTATTAAATATCATGTTCCTCGCACTTAAACCATAAGATCCAGTGCAACAGCAATATCGCAAAATAGTTTTAAAACGAGCATATCTTTAGAATTTCCGATACAGAGACTCACGCGCTGGAGATAAAAATGTTTTTTCTGCACAACGCTGCCATTGCTCGCTTTGAAATCCTTGAGTTTGTTAATCAAAAATTCGTCAAAGTTTTAAAAAATAGGAAATCGATCATAAAACAAATTTCAAATTTCAAATTTGGTCTTCCACATGCTCATATTCGTTGGAGGATTACGTTATTCAAAATTCGATGAATCTATGTACCGTTGTTTTATCACAATACGAGAAATATACATACATTTACGCAGATTTTTCATTATTTAATTTCTTCAAATATAATGCAGGACTCCAACATTTTGTGGCAACAGTTTGAAAAGTGAACCGACATTTATGAGTCCGACGCAAAATGCCAAAACGAAACTAATAGTCCTTCGGGATTCAAATCCCTTTGGACTAATAAACACTACATGAAAATATTAATGTTTTGAAATCATAGTTTTTAACATTTTGCTGATATTTTACATTAAAATTAATATCTAATTTCTGTTCCAAAGAATTTTATTTTTAACTGTTTCTTAAAATAAAATCTACGTATCTTATAACTGTTAGGGACTAAATATTGTTTTTCCAAACTGTTAGAATTTAAATAACTTCTACAAACTGCCAATAATTTTTAAAAGAGGTATTGTAATCTTTTATCACAGAAAACATTTTATATAATTACAAATTTTTTCTGCAATTCGTGGCAAATTAGAAGTTTTGAATTATTCGAGATATGAGACTCTCCCTCCCACCCAAAATGAGTTAATATTCCATTAAAATATCTTTTAAACTGAGATAAGAAAGTTATTGAGTTCTTGACAAATTTCAAGCTTATCGTGTTATGTTAAGATACTGAATGTTATAAGATTGGAAATACTTACATCTTGACTTCTGTATTGACTGCTAGCGCCTGAACTAATAACCGCAGGATGATGGAGGAGTGCAGTTGCCTGGGAGGCGGCGACGAAAGCGAACAAGATAAGGACCTAAGAATCATAAAAGTACATACGAATAAAGAATACTAAAGGCAGGTTTGGTGACACATAAATTTTTCAACTACTGTAGTGCAAGATATTGTTTAGTTTAATGAAAATTAAATATCAAAGAAAACTTCAAACTAAACCTAAATTTATTAAAGATTGTATCTAAAATAAATGAAAATAACTTGATTAACACTGATAATATATTTTCTAGGTAATTCTAAAACTATTAATCCTCTTTAGTTGTAAATAAAGAAATAAACTGTTATAAAATATTAAGCTTTTTGAAATGATATAAATCTTAGAATTTTTATGTTATTATTATATGGTATATGAAGCAGCATGTAAGAGTAAGAGTTCCGAGTTGTTTTGGGATAATAAACACTAGTAAGAGTGGTTTTGGGAAAATAAACGCTAAGTAATAGGAACAATTAGGATAACTTTTTAATATAAGAAATTTATCACACATTTCTTTCTTTTTGTGAAAGCTTCAGGATTGCCAAATGTCACAGCTGACTGAAGAAAAATCTTAAGCATGTCCACGATTTGGAACACATATAGTATTTTGAGACGAAAACAATTTTTGAATGCGGTCAAGAATTTTTATTGAGTAATACTTACTTAAAGTAAAGTATTCTAAACTTAAATATGTACATAAGAAAAGTTTTAAAACCTTCGGTTTTGCAAATATACTCAGGTTGTAGAGACATTAGGATTAATTGGAAAAGCCGGAGAGATGAAAAATATGCAACCGCCTTCGCCGGGAATCAAACCACGGACCTCTGGAATACCGGCCCAGCGTGTAGAACCACTACACCACGAAGGACGCTTGGAAAGCGGGGGAAATACCTTATATACTCCCCTTTTTAAAGGGCGACTAGAGTTTTAGGGGACCTAGTCGCCAAATCCTGGGTGTGGAGAATCATCATCCACAACCCTTTTAGTTCGGGCGCCACTGTAGAGACATAAAAATTAATTGGAAAATCCGGAGAGATGAAAAATATGCAACCGCCTTCGCCGGAAATCGAACCACGGACCTCTGGAATACTGGCCCAGCGTGCAGAACCACTACACCACGAAGGACGCTTGGAAAGCGGGAGAAATACCTTATAAGGTGAAAATTAGAAGTAGAAATTTATACTTAGTATATCGTTTCTGAACATAGACGTCCAATAAAGATATAGACAAAATATAGAGCTTGTAGAAACAGATGGATTAATATTTCTGAATTGGGCATTTCGAAGATGTGAATTGCAATGCTAGTTGTCAGTATATTTTTCGATTAGAAATTATCTTATGCTATCCAATTACACCTTGCGTTTTGCTGCTATAGATTAAACCTTTCTGAATCGTACGATATAATACTTTGGAGAAAATACTTGAAAGGGAGAAATAAACGATTTTTATTTAACTAATATTCTGTGACATAATTCTTAATAACACCATAATGTATGGTAAAAGGTGCTATTTCTAAGCCTTATTTCATTAGAATGTTGTGTGTTTTAAATTGACCCTGTTAGCTGTTTTAACGTTATCTAAAATTAAATCGATGGAGATGCTTGTTTTATTTGAAAAAAATTGAGGTATTACTAAAATTTTATGAAATCGTTCAAATCTAAGACCTAAAACATCTTGAATTAAAAGCTCATCTATCATATCTTATACTTACATATCGAAATGAAGTTAGTCAAAGTGTGGAATAAAAAATTACAGAAAGCTTTTTGATTGAACCCAGAATGACAATCTTGGTGGAATCTAATATTAACAAAACCCCGTTTATGACATCCACCCTGAAAACATTTTCGCTCTAGGGGAGGGGGGAGAGAGCTGGGACGTATATGACTCTCACTTTCTTGAAATTAAATAAGGCTCAACGACATTTACTCTTAAGTGGAGATTTAAAATTTGCTACTTAATACGAAGCAGCGAATGGCAGACCAGACCCTGTACATTTTATTTTTTGCTCTTTGCTGGCTAAATAACGGATTAACTGGCTGCAAGACTTAAAATGTTAGTCTCTATAACCAACGGAAAAGGTTAATGGAGGTAAAATCAGATTTCGCTAGTAAAAGCAATCTTATTAACAGAACGGTGTAATATCAACTATACTTCTTTTGAAATATCTCGATTAGTAACAAGGATATGAACAGAAACGACGTGTTCCTGTTAGAAAAATCGAAAGCTTTCTCACCTGCATGGTTGAGCTTGCTGTTGATCAAAGCTGAAATAACTGCTGTGGATACTTCGGACGCTCACTGCAGTTTATATACCTTTGGTCATCGAAGGGCCACAACAGGTGTTTTCCTATCAGAATGTACAATGGCACGTGACCTGGGAGATGGCCGAGAGGGTGTAGTCCCTCGATTCCGCTCGCCTTCGAAGGTCATTCGGAAAGAATCGTTGCGTCCGACTTCTTTACGAGGTCAGTAAAAGAAACTAATGAACAAAGAAAGCAGAACCAAAGATCCCCCGAGGATAAATGGAATCTTTACACTTTCTTAACTTTTTCACTTTCTTTTCCTTTAACATGGTTACAGTTCTGCAACTGATTTCAAGTTCTAAAGAAAGCTGAGAAATCTATATCTAAATATTAATAAAGTAGTACAATTGTTTTTTATTCTTGTTATAATTAATGATAACATGAAAGCTGTAAATTCATTAATAGGTTTGCGTCGTCATAAAAGCTTTGTATAAAGCATAAAAATAAAATTTAATAAAATTATGACGTACGAAATGGAATTTTACTTTCGGTTTTTAATAAATTTAATGTTTCAATTAATTCACTATTTTTCGTCAGTAATAAATAACGCGAATTTTGATTGAGAGAGCTAATGATACTTTTCTCTTTTTATTTCATGACATAGTTTTATATAATTAGATAAGTTTTGGTTTATTTGATGATGGCAAAGCACTCGAAAACTCTCTGCCTAAGGGGAGGAATGCCTTTGTGGATACCTTCTAAGGGAAACTGGTTCCTATACACATTTCACATGCGGAAAACCACGAAAACGCCCACGCAAGCAGCCCGTTCCCTGGTATTCCCTGGGTTCCCGGATCGAAATGCAGCATCCAGCAACTGTACGGCGCCGTTAGACCTGTAATGAGAAAAGAAATGTATTAACCTAAGCAATATCTATCTATCTAGCTAGCTATCCCTGTATACATATATTAATAATTAGTTTCAATTTTGTTATCTCCTAGGAAATGATAAGAAAATATTAATTTAATGGGATAGTGAAATACTAATAAAATGCAAGATTTTTTAAAGTGCATAGTATAGTAAGGATTGTACGTAATGTGGAACGCAAAAGATGTGATATGTATATAACTTAATAAAATTTTTTTAATATAATAATAATAATATTTTAGAAGAAAAATTGTTGCTTGTATGTTTGTATGCGTATATTATTTAATTTTTTTCCTTTAAGATTTTGCTTGTTGATTTACTTCTTATCATTACACTTTATAAGGTATTTCTCCCACTTTCCTAGTGTGCCTTCGTGGTGTAGTGGTTCTTCACGCTGGGCCGGTATTCCAGAGATTCGTGGTTCAATTCTCGCAAAAGGCGGTTGCTAATTTTTCATCTCCCCAGCTTTTCCAATTAACCTAATATCTCTGCAATGGCGCCCGAACTAAAAGGGTAGTGGATGAGGATTTCTCCCCACCCAGGATTTGGCGATCGGTCTCCTAAAAACCCCAGTCTCCCTTTAAAAGGGGAAGTATATAAGGTGTTTCTCTCATCTTTATAGCGTGGTGTAGTGGTTCTGCATGCTGGGTTGGTATTCCAGAGGTCCGTGGCTCGATTACTGGCAAAGGCGTTTGCTAATTTTTCATCACTCCTGCTTTAAAAAAATTCCTAATGTCTCTACAACTTTAAGAAGCAAAATTTAGAAGTACTGTTGTAGAAACACCGAGACGTAGAAAATACTGATGGGGAAGCACGTAAATGGCATACTGAAGAGGAAGAATTTGGATTGCTTAGAATGTTAACCCATAATGAACAGGAAACTTGGCAGTAGAGGCAGATTAAATTCCACTGTTATTTAAATGGACATTTATGCCTCAGTTCACTTGGCACTCTTAATCGTGCCTATTTTCGGAATTTTTACGTTTTTAAATACTATTGCGATAGGAAGAGAGCGCAGCAAAATTCCGTCCTAGCAGCGCAGGGAGGAAGCTAAAACTGCACATTTATCCAATATGGAAGATCATCAAAGGGGAAGTTCTCGTTTAGATCAGAAATTATTTAGTTCTCAAAATTTTGAATTTAGCTGCCGAATTATTCATGTCGTCAGCTTTGCCTAGGCCATGCTAGATGGACTGATCTTGAAATGTCGCAACCCAGATAAGTTATTAAGAATTTTAGAATAGAGATGGAGAATTAAGGGGTTACCGTTAGGTTAAATTTTTACTTTGATTTACACATTTTTACTTCCTTGAACGAAGTAAAAAGGAAGTATTGTAATCGCGAAAAGTTTCAGGCAGCATATTTCAACGAAAATATCCATTTTGACCGCTATCGAATGCAATTTAACCATGTTTTTGCGTGATATCTGTACGTAAGGACAGAACAAAATACTCCTTTCCTTCAAAAAATTTATAAAACTGCTTTAAAATTAATTCTGAAGAGAATTTTTCGTGGTGTCTGTACGAACGTATGTACGTACGTGCGTACGTACGTATCTCGCATAACTCAAAAACGAGTAGCCTCAGAACGTTGAAATTTTGTATACAGGACTGCTGTAACATGTAGATGTGCACCTCGTATTTTGGTTGCAATCGGCCGCACCAAACGTATATAAATATATTTATAGATATATCCACTCTGTTAACCGGCTCAGTGATCTCAGTTTCTTTACTCTCATATGTTTGTAAATTGTACATTTTTTGCTTTAAAAATGGTTGAATTATGTTGTTTTTATCTTCCGGTTAAGGTTTTTATGCCTTTAGTAAATCTGTATGTAATATTTTTAGAATTATCAACAATTTTAAAGTTGTCTAAGTGCCGCTAAGCCTTTTTTTATGGCGGCCATTGATGTTTACATTTGAAACAGCAGACTAGTGGATTTTTTGCCAATCTAGAGAAACTTATCTTCGCAATAACAAAGATAACGTTTTAATTTATTATTTCGAATTAAATCATGCTTAATCCTTTCTGGAATTTTTTCGAGGAATTAAGTGTTTAAGATTTACTTCGTAATTTTTAATACAGATATTTTGAGTTTTTATGTATTTTTGCCTTTTCGCGAAGTGAGAACTGAATTAATTGAATGAGAAATACTCAATCGTCTGTGAAAAACTGTTTCTTTTTTGTTTTGTTTGCTTAATTTCTTTCATACATCGTTCTAGCTTTATTATAGTATTTGAATAGAACATGTGGCAACGATTAGATAATTCTATTCTTTAAATGATATAAATTTTGTGCATTATGAGTTATAATATGAACGAAATATAATACTGTTAAGTGAATCTAGCGCCGGAGTGTCGCTATGGTAAACAAATACTAGAGGGAATTTTAAGGAATGCATTTATTCTATTGTGGTTTATGCGCTGTCGGCGAAGTAGATTTAATGCAATCCAATATGTTTAAATGAAATGCAAGAAAAAATGCGTATAATTTAATATTCCGTACAAGTAAGTTATGTGGTGTACACATCAGATTTTTATCTTACATATTTCCCGTTCAAAGAGAAAAAGGCTTACCTACAGAAGAGCCTTTTTAGAAGAAAGCATTAACGCACTAGCGAAGCAAGGAAAATACAAGTTTGGGAAAAAAAAAACACATCAAATATAGATCATAAAATATAGATCACATAAATCAAATATATGATCTAAATATTTTTTTCAAATCATCAAATCATCAAATATAGATCAAATATAGATCTAAATATTTTTTTAAGCAACAAAATCTATACCTATCATTTTTAACAAGAAAGGCAAACTGAAAATTCTATTGAAATTTTGAGTCTGTAAGTTATTTTGTCTGTGAAAAATACTGTAAAATGTGTCTTAGTTTTAAAAGAAATAACCATAAATTCCACAGTTTTTAAAATCTCTGCTCGAATAACATAATAATAATATTTTGTAGTTCTTAGCTTGAACGCCGTTTATGAAAACCATTATTGTCACTATATAAGGAAACTTTTCTTTTACATATTCATGAATTTTGTATTAAAATTAATTACTTAACGGTTATAAAAATATCCAGATTTTCTGAATTCTAAAGCAATGGAAAATAGGATTTAGAATTTAATAAGCATAGAAAAGTAACAAAATTCAGTACGATACAAAACAAACTTTGATAAAAATGGGCAAGTCCTTTATAATTCAAATCAGCGTAACAACTTGCTGAGGCTGTGAGATACTTAAATACAATAGTATCTAAAACCCTTTAGTAAAGGTAACTGGCTTCTAGCATTGTATACTTATCAAATTTTACATTTAAAACGTATGGCCATAAAAATCTTCAAACTAGTTAAATGAAACAAACAATTATACGAAAATAAAAATTTAAGTGTAACTTGTATATTCAAGTTAAGTCTTAAATAACAATAAAATTCAACACTGCCTTACAATAATAATGTGAACCATATAATTCTGAAAATATAAAATAAGAAAATAAATAAACTTCATAATTATGTGCGTTTATAGAAGGCTCTTAAAACTTTTCAAATATAAAAATTTTAAATGCATCTATTAATTACGTTGCAAAACCACAAGAAATTTCGAATTTTATAAAGTAATTGATTTTCATTCGAAACATGAATTGAAATAAACATTACTAAAATTATGTTTTCGATTATCAAAAAAATTTCTAATTTACTTTTTTTTTTTTTGTACAAAATGAAAGACCCCGCGGCTTTCTCTCAATGCGAATATTTCCATCTATTAACACTAGAAGCGCCAGAGCAGTCATTTTGACTGCTTTCGTCATTTGTCCTTGGATTCCTTAAAAACTCTTTATCTTAAGAAGTCTCAAATTTTGGTATTTTCCTAAAATATGTCGAAAATTATTGGTACCAAATATAAATCGAATGCAATTCAAATTAACGGAGATATTATTAGTTATACCTAAAAGCACCACGAACAGTCATAATGACTGCTATTAATACTGGGTAGATTTATATGGTATTCTCGCTCAGAAAATCTTTTTCTTGAAAAACATCTGGCGTACATATACATGTCTTTCATTCACTGATTATTTACAGAAGGAATTACATTATTTTCTTAGAAACAATGTCTCGCAATCGTTTTCGAGACATTATGAAATATCCAAGATTTGACTTGAAGTCAACTAGGACTCACCGTTTAGAAAGTGATAAGTTTGCACTTTTTTCCGATATTTGGAATAAATTTATACAGAACTGTGCGATTTCCTATAAACCAGGAGAATATCTATTTGTAGATGAGCATTTATTTCCATCCAAAGCCAGGTGTAAGTTTATACAGTATATGGCGAATAAACCGGATAAAATCGGTATCAAATTTTGGATGTTAGTCGATGTAGACTCGAAGTATATGTGCAATGCTTTTCTATATCTTGGAAAAAATACATCGAGAAGTGAAACTGAAAGTCTTCCTGAAAATGTAGTAATGCGTCTTTTAAGCCATTATCTGAATTCAGGTCGAAATTTGACAACGGACAATTATTTTTCCTCACTATCATTAGCTAGAAGACTTAAACTGAAAAACACAGGTTTTGTCGGCACAGTAAGAAGACAACGACAAGAAATTCCGCATGAAGTAAGGAAATCAAAAACATGGCTATTTGAAACAGTTTTGCTAAAGAATGGGGAAACTACGCTTACTGTCTATGAGGGAAAAAGGAATACAAATGTCCTACTACTAAGTACCTTACATCCAAAAGTGTAAATATAGACTCACAAAATAAGAAAAAGCTTCCAGAAACAGTAGAGTTCTACAACAAAACCAAATCTGGAGTTGATATCGTTGACAAGATGACACGTAAATATTCTGTTCGCACTGCTTCACGTAGATGGCCTGTGCATATTTTCTATAATATGCTGGATTTAGCACGGACGAATGCCTACATTATCTACCATAAATTGAGTGATAAAAATATAACAAGGCACGACTTCCTATTTCAATTAGCAGAGGAATTAAGAGAGCTTTATTTAAACAGAAGAAAAACCGCAAAATTGCCCCAGGAAATTTCCAAATCTAGCAATAGACTCTCGAAGAAAAGACACCAATGCCAGATTGGACTTTGTAACAACAACAAAACAAGTGATGTGTGTAAAAAATGTTCATATTATGTGTGTGGAAAATGCACTTCCAATATTGAAAAAGTTGTGTTTTGTAAAAATTGCGAAAAGCTGTAAAATGTGTTTTATTAAGGGTAGGCTGAAATTTATAATAAAATATCCTCTATTTTTTATTAAAATAATCTGTTATTCTTTAAAGTTCTTCAACAACTGTAATTAATATTCTTAAAAGCATTATAAAGCATTTACATTTGAATATATACATTAATTCGTTGAGCAGTCAATTTGACTGTCGTTGGCTCTTCTAGTTATGGAGAAAGCCTGGCGCTTCTAGTGTTAAGCAAATCCACATTAACGAATTAGTGTATGAAACTTCACCAATGGTTAAAGGGACACTCATGGCAGTTATTTATAAAGGTTTCATTTACTTGTTTAAAGAAACTGACCTTTTTGAACTGCGCTATAGCATTCTATTTATATAAAATTTTTTAACTGTATTGCATTATTTTAAAAGATAACAATAATAATTATATACGAAAAATTAAAAGCTGGAGCCTTCAAAGGTTATGTGAACATATAATTAATTACCTGTGAATTTTAAACTTAGTTAGCATAATTCCGTACTTCTTATGATAATTTTTCAATTTCTTGAATTACGTACATTTTTATACCTTATTAAACTATTTTAAATGTATGATATATGATCCAGATCGATTAGAATGATATTATCTATTCTAATGGATCATCTTTCAATATGAAAAATCGCCAAGAAGGAATTTTTTGGCTTGGGTCAGAAAGGTTTTAATTCCCTCTCTCTATATATATACGCCCGGCGGTCGTACGAAGTGACTGCTGTTCTAGATATTATAAATTGTAATTAAAATGATTTGTGCAAAGGTGTCTGCTAATTTAAACTGAATTACCTATGGCAGGCGGCGAGGACGCCCCTTTGCTTACTGCACACGAGGTTATCCCGTTCTTCTTGCTTAAAGTAGAGTGCAATGGTGGAAACCACTGGCGGTACATTTCTTAAGGGTGTCCGCCGATAACATCGCTGCAAAAACATCGCGGACGAAAACGTCGCGGAGAAAACAACGCAAGGCGAAAACGTCGTGCTACAAAACATCGTGGGAGAAAACATCGCAAAAAGAAAACATCGCAGTTCTGAAACATCGACGTCGAAAATAAAGCGGTTCAAAAACTTCGTAGTTTAAAAACATCGTCGTCGAAAATATCGTGGTAAAAAATAAAGTATCTAAAAATCATCGCATGACGATAACATCGCAGACATGCTTTTTTCAAGTTTTAATAATTGTAAATGGATATTTCCATAATGATTTGTGAGCGCAAGATGTAAAGAAGGATAATTTTTACTTTCACATTTTTCTATTAACTAATAAATTTTTGCTGAAAAAGTAAGAAGGCAACTTAAGCATAGAAAATTAAATGCAACTTATAGATTACACTTTTCATGGAAAATTACCAGTAAAAACTTTATAAAAATGATTTATTAATGGTCTTTGTTAGTTAACTATGTCGGTTTAAAATTTTATTATGTGCTATAAGTTGCATTAATCTTCAATGCTTAAGTTTTATTCTTATTTTCTCAGAAAAAATTTATTAGCTAATAAAAAATATGAAAGTAAAAATTATCCTTCTTTCCATCTTGCGCTCACAAATCATTATGGGAATATCCATTTACAGTTATTAAAGCCTGAAAAAAAAAGCATGTCTGCGATGTTAGTGTCATGCAATGATTTGTAGATACTTTATTTTTTATCACGATATTTTCGACGACGATGCTTTTAAACTGAGAAGTTTTTGAACCGCTTTATTTTCGACGACGATGTTTTGTACCACGATGTTTTAGAACTGCGATGTTTTCTCTTTGCGATGTTTTCAGCCACGATGTTTTGTAGCACGACGTTTTCGCCTTGCGTTGTTTTCTCCGCGACATTTTCGTCCGCGATGTTTTTGCAGCGATGTTTTCGGTTGTAACCTTTCTTAAGAGCCACCGCTAGCTCAATCAATAAAGGTGATTTAAATAATGAAATGTGAATTCACATGTCAAAGATCTCTTTGTACACAACATTTCTTGTGTAGATCTTTCCATCATTTTTAAACTCACCTTGCAGAAGACCATCCATTATTTTTAATTTTACGTCCGCTCTTTCACGAGCTCTTGAACAGGCAACATGAAGTTGACCGTGTTCAAATGCAGGCTCAGGTAAAAAAACTACCAACATGCTTAAGCGTTTGGCCCTGAGACTTATGGATGGTCATAGCAAAAGCAAGTTTTACAGGAAATTGTCTACGCCTCAATTGAAACGGCAACCCTGTGCAGTGGCAACTTCACCCCATTGGCTAGTACAGTTACGCAAGCAACCAATAAACTATCGGCGACAAACAGACACTTAAGCCGTATATATATATATGGGGTGAAGTAATATCATCTCCTCCGAAAGGTCTGGCTCCCGGGCTTAGCAAAGCAGACCGTTGGATTCCGCAGGTCCATGGCACGCCATTTTGACCATTCGAGAATTCTTGGGACTTTAATTAGCTGAGATATTAATTAAAAACAAATTTTCTCCTACGTTTTCCCTACATTCTCCACTTTCTTTCTTGGGTTTTCCCTATTAGAGAGATTTGGCTACGTGCCAAATTCGTTTTCTCGAATATCTACGGAACGACGCCGAATTGAAATGCGAGACGCGTATCCTCGGATTCCAAAAATTTCTCCGAAACCATCGATACCGTTCTCCATTTCGTACGACTGTAATAGACCGAGATATTAATTAAAAACTGCGGAAAAGTTAATTTCCGCGCTCTTTAAGCTCTAACAATAAACTATCGGCGACACACACTTTAGTCGCTTATATAATATAAAGATGTGTGTGTGTATATATATCCATGTATTAATTACAATATGTACATAGATCTGTGGGGATAAATTAAAAATAAAATGTGCTTAAAGTATATAAAATGAAAACGAATGTATATCAAAATAGAAAATTGTGCTTTTATAAAAATAGGAAATAAAAATGTTATTCACTGGGAAGCCACGATTCATGCTAGAATTTTACGTTTGCTAATGTTACGTGCAGGAATTTCTTTGATAAAGTTAAAATAAAGCGTAAAGTTAATTAAAAAGGATTAGCGGGTAGTGGAATTAATTTAAAATGAGTCAAAAGACTCACCGAAGAGCTGTTCAATGCTAATGAAACGATTTTTTTCGATGATCCTTTTTGCTTATCCATGTTTTATTCGACAATTGATTTCATAGAAATCATTCCCACGCAAAAAGCTTATATAACCATAAATATATAACTATGGTTTAGGGTTTTCGAGTGAAGATAAATCTTTTTATTTTTATTTTTGATAAAGCATAAATTTTTCCTTTTTAACTCGCATTTCATTTTCATTCTACAAACTTTGGGCATGTATGATTAGTTTATTTTATTTTATTTTTTTAGACTGGTTTCTGTAATATTTGTATCTAGTGTAATTAAGATAACTGTCTTCTCTTTGCATTATATTGCCTGAGATTAAATCTTAAAAAAAACAGTCTAACTAATATTTGTTCTTTTGGTTTATATATATATACAAAGAAACATAATAATAGTTAAAAATAGTTAGCATAATAATAAGTAAAAAAAAAATAGTAAGAATCGAAGTAAGCAGTGTAAAACCTCTAGCAGGGAAAAAAAAAGACGAATTCAATGTGATTGCGAAATAATGGACAAATTTAAAAAAAAAAGAACTGCCTAGACAGAGTCTGTGTAGACAGAAAGAAAACTTTCAAATAAAAAACATTTGAAAAAACAAGAACATATGCATTTTTTTAAATTCAAACCTGAGAAAGAAAACTACATACAGTGGCTCAAATAACTGAGAATACACCTTATTTTTACTTGTTAGATCTAACTTTCAATGTAACACATTACCAAGAAGAGTAAACACGCTTGTAGTTTTACACGTAACAAATGGTTTAATTTAAAGTAAAAATAAAGCTCAATCAACCAAAAAATTCTAAAATGAAAAAATTCAGAAGCATTTAAATAAACATATCTAGATTCTTGCTTCAACAAATTAAGAATACACCAATGAAATTTTTCTGATATCTCACATACAAAAAGTGTCAAGATTTTCTTGCATGTCCTTTAGCTTTTATGATCTCTAGCAAACGTCGTGGTACCGTTAGGACCAACTTTGTGACGTATCTGAAGATATTTCGTCCCCTTTTTCTTGCAACACTTGTTTTAAATGCACTTTGTTTTTTATTTTGTGTTTTTGGACCGCTGTTTCGAGTGTGACCCACAGGTTTTCTCTGATATTGATGTCTGGGGACTGTGGTGGTGTGTGTAACTTCTCTTTTTAATGAAAAAGATACCACATCTAACTTTTTAGCACTTTCTTTTTGATTTCCACCGTTTATTAAAATCACTTGCGCCCCAAACATAAATGAGTTTATTCAACGCCTGAGATTAATATAAGATCATTTGTATATAGGAAATAGTGATATCAGTTTTAAACATTTCTAGCAAAGTAACAACTAATTTAATAACTAATCCTAAAATACTAATTAAAAATGAATGCTAAAATTAAACTATTTGCAATTTTTATAAAATATTTTTATAATTACGCTGTTGATGAAGTTTCATCTCTTAAAAACACATATTTTATCTGTTGTTTGTTTTATCTCGCTTCTAAATATCGTAAATTTGCTGGTAGATTTTTTGATGGCTACTTTTCAGCTCAAGAGTCTTTCTTAGACTTTGCTGCGGTTTTCCAGATTCGATTGATTCTCGGTACTGTTATGAATTAAAACGTATTCCGAAATTAGTCTTCTTCAAATTTACCTCAACTAATACCTGAAACAGTAATGCAAAATGAATTTTAAGGGTGTTGTGCCTGCTTGAAGGCCATCTTGCTGTCTTGAATTACTTGCGATTAGATATTTGTGGCGTTGAGCACTTCTAGCCATTAAGCTTGTTTACGCCGATTTCTACGAGTCAGAGCCTTCCTGCGCGTTAAAGTTTCCTGTGAGCCGTTAGGCTAAACTTACTACATTTATTAAAGTAAGAACTTTAAAGTAAGAACTATAAAGAACTTTATTTTATTAAAGTAAATTATTTATTAAAGTAAATTTATTAAAGTAAGAACTATAAAGAACTTTATTTTAAGTTCATTGTTACCTGCTTTGAGTCAAGAAGTGCTGGTTTTGAATACGCCAAGTGGGACAATCTGGGAAATTATATTAAGTGATTAAAGAGTTCACTATATCCTTCCTCTGACTTTTATAGTTACTAAGAGAGGATAATTCCTCACACAATCCTTTAGGTTTGGTTAGTTTGTGCTACCCAAGTCTACTATAATCTATGCGTTTATTAAGGGATGTGCAGCGGCATTTTTTGGTGAGATTGTCTGCTTTTTTTATAGTACTTTGATGCAATTATTCAACATTTGTCATCAATTCCCTTTTTTATTCTTGTGTTATGTGCTTTAAGCACTTCTTAAATTTCTTTCTCATGAAAAGTATTTATTAAAAAGCCAATATTGGCTCGTTCAAAAAATACTCCGCGTTGGTGAAAATGACTATTGTGCTTAAATATGAAAAATAGTTATTTCGTTAAACTAATAAATGCTGCTTTCGAGTAACACCGAAAACATTGCATTAAAGTTTACCATTATTATATTGGATTGGATTATTTAATTATGGCAAAGCACACGAGGGCTATCTGCCTAAAGGGAGGGATGCCTTCGTGGAGGACTTTCTAAGGGAAACTGGCTCGTATACACGTTACACATGGGGAAAAACCACGAAAACGCTCATGCAGCCAGCTCGTTCGTGGGACTCGAACCTCAGACCAAACTACCAGTGTTCAGCGTCCTTACCGCTCGGCCGCTGGTGGGCATTTGCCATTATTAAGGGCGATTTATTTCGAATGTGTATTTAACCTAACTGCTGTGACAATTTTTTCTGCATAATTAATGTGAGCGGTCTCACAGACCGCTTTAAAGAAACTCGTAAAAATACATACATTTATGCCTTTTTAAGAAATGTTATAGATATTTTATGCATATTTATAGAATTCTAATTCATTTAAATCAATATAGTTTAAACATAAATCATTTAAATTTACAAAGTTTAATTCGTATAAAAAATGACTTTTTTCTTCGTTTTAAAGGATAAAGTGTTTAAAGAACAGAGATTTTATTAAACATGCATGAAAATATGTGACTTTATTGAGTATTACAGTCAATTAAACCATAATCATACGACAATTAATTTAATTGTTAATAAATAATAGTATATTATGTATATTATAGTTGTATATTATTGTTTACAAGGATGACTTATGAGATGATACACAGTCAAAACACATTTTCGAGAGCACTGAAGACACACTGGTTCCTTGCATACCAAGCATTTGCATGCTGTTTTTCTCTTCTTACAAGATGGGCACAGACTACACGTTTTTCTTTCTTCTAGTATTTCTTCTTGATTTTCTTTTCATTTTTGTAGCATCAGGATATGACTGGAACAATATGTATGAACATAAATTCCAAGTATCTTTGAGCTCTGCTCTAGAGCCTAATTTTGTAGAATCTTTCAGACCAGGGAGCTGAACTATTATGTTATGTTTGGGTGTTCGTACCGCTTATGTTTATTATGTTATGTTTTGGTGATCTGCACTCTGGGAGCGTATTTCAGAAGTCCGCGGTTCGATTGCCGGCAGAGACGTTGCTAATTTTTCATCTTGCCTGCTTAAGAAGCTCACGTGGGTCTCACATCTTACGGAACTCCGATATAAGACGCATCGAATCATCAATAAACTAAACAGGATAATCACAGACAAGTGGAGCCAAAAGGGACGCCTGTTAAAACACCTATACCTAAATGCAATTGAATCCATGATCCTCTACGGCTGCGCAGTCTGGATGACTGGCACAGCAAGGATATGTCAGAAACTTCAACAAATACGCGAATAATCCTGCTAAAACTACAGTGCCTATAGCACCACCTCAACCGCAGCACTTCAGGTTCTAGCTGACACGCTTCTACTTGACTTGAAAGCAGAATTAGAAATATCAATCTACCGACTTCTACACCACAAAGAGCACCTTCACACTAAAGATTTACACCTATCCTATGCCAGGATAGAAAGCTTCCAAAATCCCCCTGTCTTACACCCAGGAGATCTACCCATCCTTCCTTGGTGCAAATCGCACTCTTTTATCAAGCATAATTCCGTCTAAACAACCACGCTTCAGTCTTACATGCCGAGTCCGTCGCTCTCAAAGAAGTACCATTATGGTTAGGTACGCATCCAACAGCTCACACTTCAATCTTCACAGTTACCATGAGCGTTTTGAATGCTCTGAATTCCCTTCATCCAAACCATCCGCACACGCCGGCAGTTAGAGAGATCCTATTGATGTTAGCCTCCTCCATTCCTTTAAGGGGACTCATACACCTTAAACCCCTCATGATCTTCGAATATGTGACTGTTGCAGGAATTGAGATATTTTATTTATTTTAAAAGCAATTACTTCCAACTTTTTACAGCTGACTATATAATATAGCTGCTTTGGAAACTAGTAACCAAAAAGTTTGTGTTGATACAAATATTTTTGTAATTTAATCCTCTTTGTGACAAAATATTTCGCCATGTTTCCATCTTGCGCGCATGTTATTTTAAAAATGGCTAATGGTACATACTTGAAATTGGATGGAATTCTTTATATGGGCACTATTTTCTAACTGAACCAACAATCTGATGAATATTTTAGTACTGAAAGATTTTATGGACGGAAACATTACAAATTCTTTTAATAAAATACATTTTATAAACTCAACTCCAAATAAAATAAAAATTTAACATGAAATTTTTAGAATTTTAGGTTCACGGTAGTTTTCAAATGTTATAAAAGCTATATATTAAATATGGAGTTAAATTATGCAACAGAATATTTTAAACTGTGCGCGCAAGTTGGAAACATGACGAAAAATGTTGTCACAAAGCGGAATAAATTATAAAAATATTTGTGGCAACACAAACTTTCTGATTACTATTTCAGAAAGCAGCTATATTATGTAGTCAGCTGTAAAAAGTTGGTAGTAATTGCTTTTAAAATAAATAAGTTATCCCAATTCTTGCGACAGTCACCTATTCGAACATCTTATGGGTTTTAAGGTGTATGAGTCCCCTTAAAGATGAACAGGATAAAAGGACATTCCGGGCAGAAAGGCAACGAACGAGCTGATAATCTAGCTATGACAGCAGCTCACAAACCAGAAATTCCGCTTTCCGCAGGAGTTGCAAAAAGGCTCCTAGAGATAACATTCCAAGAGACATGGTCATCACGAATGCAGGAAAAAGAGGCAGGAAGATTTTCTTACAACATCTCCCCAATAACTACTCTCAAGGGGCTCAAATGCAACCGAATCTTCCTCCAGGCCTGTACCAATCAAAATTTCCAGCGTATTACAGACGATTCCTCAGACGGGACGTCAAGTGTTCATGCGGTCTTCGCGAGGAAGACGCGAAAGCACTTCATTACCTGCTCTCCTGCCCTCTGACAGAGCCTCATTGACAGTTCTTTCCTTCCGACTACATCGCATATCCTGTGAATAGACTGTTCACAGACTAGTACTGCAACAAGGGCATCTTAGAGATAATGAAGCAAGTGAATGAAAATAATTATATCCAAGAAACTGAAGATTAATGTAATTAAAATGTAAAAAGGCGACCTAACCGTCAGATTGCTAGCAACGACTAGGATGACTTCCTAACTCTGTCGTGCCATTAACGTTGTTTGGCGGAACAGGTTAAATAAAGTGTCCCTATCTTGTCTGCTTCAAAAATTACCTAATGTCTCTATAACCTGTCACCTATAACCTGCGTAAATATGCTGATTGCGTAGGCACTTGATGCTTAAGGCGTCCATACGTTTTGAAGAAGAGACAGTCGAGCCGGATTCCATATTTATTTAAATTCACATATGTGGCCACAATTCACTTGGCAGTCCAATCGCGCCTATTTCCAAAACAGTTTTGTTGCTATTTCGATAGAAGCGAACATATAAGATTGCTGCAGCGTCTTATATGAGGGTGAAAGTGTAAGAGAGAAGAGAGAGTGTATAACAGTACTTCGGAGGAAGAGTCAAAAAAGGTCTTGGTTTACAAATTACTTTGATTGAACAAGAGATATTTGTATTAAGGGTTACTTAACATCGCATGATTAATTTGAGTGACGCAGTTTAGATTTATAACGCTATTTTTAAGAAAGAGAGAGATGAGTTCACAAATTAAACAAAGAATAAAAGAGGTTATAGCCAATTAAAACTAGAAGTTTGCTTTTATATTTTTTATATTACAGTAAGACCCCGCTTAACGCTGTTTCGTTTAGCGCTGTTTCGGTTTAGCGCTCTTTTATTTCAACCCGGGGATTCCACAAAATCGCTCGCAGCATACGGGGATTCCCCGAAATATTATGCAGCGATAGGTTTCAAATACATATCCGAAAGAGTGTACTTGTATTTCTTGTTTGGTGCGGTATTGTACAGACATATTTTGAAGGGGTAAATGTGGAAGATGTCGAAGAAATAATTCAAGAAGCAGCGGCTAGTCTTTCTAATGATGAGCTCAGGGAATTAACTGAACAAGAAGAAAACAAAAATGTTGACAGCACTGATTCAGAAGAAGAGCAAAAAGAACTTTCGATGGCCTTTGTAAAAAGGAGTTTGTCTACCATAACTGAAATAATGGATCAATTCATTGAAAATGATCCGAATTTTGACAGGAGTTCAAAAGTAAGGCGTGGTGTTAGAGATGCTCTATCCGTTTATGAAGAACTTTTAAGAGAACAACGCAAAAGAAAAAGGCAAACAACATTAGATGCTTTTGTCACAAAAAGGCAGAACACTGAAAACGCGGAAGGCTAACTAAATATGACTGACTTAGAATTTTATTTATTTTTTTTTAAGAATATTCGTTCTAAAAGATAAAGTTACATATGTATTTTTAATTTAAACACTTTACCAGACTAAATATCCGTTCAGTATTTTAAGTAACTCTTTCTTTCATTAAATAATATTATCGCAATAGAATATTATTTGGACAGTTACTGAAAGTATACAAAGCAGAATAATTAATTTCCTGTTTTGCCAGTTATTAGATTTTAAAATTAACAAGTTACTTTTGAATCTCATCATTTTTTATATCTTGTTTATTTTATTCAAAAGAATGACCTAATATATCCAAATTTTGAACATAAGTAACAACATAAAAAATTTTTAAGAATTTTTAAAAGCCTCAATTTTTTCAACAATACTCTTTTATTATATATCAGCGGTATGTATCTTTAGAGATGGAATGGCTTAGGTTCTTACCACTAATATTTTATATTTTAGTACATTTATTAAAAAATTAATATAGATTATCTAATTAGCTCCCAGAGATCTTTTCTATGACTTGAAGATGATGATACTAGATTCTCAGAATCAGATTAAATAATAGAGTTTTGAAATTTAGTTGCATTTTCCAACTCCTTATGTTCTCAGGACGCTTTAGTTTTTTGTTTGATTTTTACGCCGTTTTTTAGTTGTAGATCTTATCGTAATGAAATCATAATGTTAAATTCTGTTTAATGATCCGGACATATTTGGGAAGGCCAGAACACCTGAAATATGTTTCTTTCATTAGCATTTTTTAAAAATTATTTTCGTTTATTTTTAAGATAAATATCACCATCCTCACAAAACGATGATTAAAGAAAAGTATAGTTATTTTATAAAACTGTTTTTTTTTTTTTTTTTTTTTTTTTTTTTTTTTTTTTAGTCCAAAGGGATTTGAATCCCGAAGGACTATTAGTTTCGTTTTGACATTTTGCGTCGGACTCATAAATGTCGGTTCACTTTTCAAACTGTTGCCACAAAATGTTAGTTTCCTGCATTATATTTGAAGAAATTAAATAATGAAAAATCTGCATAAATGTATGTATATTTCTCGTATTGTGATAAAACAACGGTACATAGAGTCATCGAATTTTGAATAACGTAATCCTCCAACGAATATGAGCATGCGGAAGACCAAATTTGAAATTTGAAATTTGTTTTATGATCGATTTCCTATTTTTTAAAACTTTGACGAATTTTTGATTAACAAACTCAAGGATTTCAAAGCGAGCAATGGCAACGTTGTGCAGAAAAAACATTTTTATCTCCAGCGCGTGAGTCTCTGTATCGGAAATTCTAAAGACATACTCGTTTTAAAACTATTTTGCGTTATTCCTGTTGCACTGGATCTTATGGTTTAAGTGCGAGGAACATGATATTTAATAAAGAAAGGTAACACACAAAATGTTAAAAAACGCCCCTTTGGACGTAATTTAAAATCTGAAACATTTCAGATTTTTTTTTTTTTTTTTTTTTTTTAAATTTGGATTTTGTAGGAGATCAAACTTACTTTTTCAAAACGTTACTTTTTCAAATGAATAATGTCCACTCATAAAATATTCAGGCCTTCATAAACATTTCACGGTGTTGCGATATGTTTATTATTTTTCACTTGAAATATGTTTTATCAAGTATATATCCTGATTTTCGGGAAGCTAGAAATTTAAAATTTTAAAATATCGGTTATTTTTAGATGAAATAAGTATAGTTAGATTGTTGTATGTGTTATCTATCAAAATATTTAGTATCATGATGTGAGTATGGAAGCCATTTCTTTATGTAACTAACGAACACATTCAAATTAACTGATGTAAAGAAACTTGCATTCACATTTAGAATAATTTCACATGAGTTTAGACATTTGGAATAAATTTGAATGCAGTGTTACCTTTAAATGAAAATAATGAAACAAATGCTGTTGAAACGTATTTTATTTTCATCAGAATCATAATAAAATGAATGGCACATAAATAGGCATTAATAAAAATATGTTTGTGATATTTGGTTATTCTGAATTAGAAGAACCTATAAAAATATGAATATTTAGCATGAAGAGAAATTCCATGAAACTTGAAGAAATGAAAGGAAAGAAATGGCTGGAGAGATGGACTTGCAAGTCTAAATAAATATTGACTTAACATGGTAAGCTTGACTGGAAACTTTGTACCTTAAGAACATTTTGTGATATAGTAGGCTACTATGGTACGGTAAGCCTTGACTAGCTACCTAAAGTAACAGCTATATTTGTCGAAAGAAATTAAAGAATCTTGCTTGCATAGTTTGACGTGAAAGTAATTTTGCCTGCATTGCACTAAAGAGAAGCAAAACGAGTTTTCAAGGAAAAGCCAATATGCAGAGTGCACTTGAAAGGAAAGAAGACACAAATCACAGTTCGTCTTTTCATTTAGAGGTATAAACTATTTTACGTTAACTTTGTCATTTGTTCTGTATACTGAATGTTTAATAGTGGTAGGCATATCCATAGCGAGGGGCAGCTAAATGGTGAGAAGCATATGCTAAAGGAGCTGGTGCAGCATATGCTAAATGAGCTGGTGCAGCGTAGGCGATATGTGCAGGTGCGGCTGCCAGAGCAGGAGCAGCATAGGCTATGGCGTGATGTGCGGGTGCTACAGCCAGACCAGCCTTGTTGATTGATGCATGAGCGGGATCTTTGGGCTCTACGCCTGGTTCATTGCTTTTGATATCGGCACGGAATCCAGCAGCATCAGCAACGTAGTTAACGACACGAACACGTCCATCAGCATCCCTCAGTCCGTAAGAACCAGCAACATTGCCATGGCCATCTCCAGATTCTTTTCGGAAGGATCCCCCACTAAGATGTCCCTCATTGTAGCCAAAGTTGTAGCCACCTAAGCTCTAGAGAAAAAAATAAAACAAACTTCAACATATACATCGAAACCTAAAACTATAAATAGAGAACTTAGCTTTTAAGTTTCAAGATCGTTTAAAAACCTATTATGGAAGATAACTAATAAAGGAATAAAATTTGAATATTTCAGCAGTTAAACTAAGAGAGGATAAAAGCATATATTACATTCCAGCATTAAGAGCTGCAAGTTTCAGAGCGAAAACCTAAGAGCTTTGTTAGGTGAACACTTCTGTTTCACACTACATGTAGGAGAAACTGCGAAATTGCAATGCAAACAGCGTTTCAACTGCCAGGAATGAGTCCGGAAAGGTTATTTGTTCAACTCTGAGAAATTATCAAATTACTTAATTGTTTAATTTATAAGATACGGTAGGAAATCTTGGTTTAAAAAAAGATTATATATGCAAGAGGATTATATATATATATATATATATATATATATATGCACAGAAGTCACGCAAAAGATTTGTTATATATATATATGTACACCTTACCTGGCCTTTATTTTCGCAGTCGGTGTGGTAGCCATATACATCCAATTACAGAAATGTTGTAAATGATTAAATTATTTCTGTTTTGGCAATTTCAAATTTAAGAAGGTATTAAGTTTCGACAAAAATGAAATCTAAAATTTAATACGTGTCCCGGTTCCTATACTTATATATAGGAAAAATTTATACTTCTTATGAAAAAAAGCAAAACTATAAGCAGTTTGACTCCCTCGCGACAAAAATTGATGGGTATATTTAATTTCAAAATTTGCAACTTTTGATGTTATTTGCAGTTTACTTTGAGTTATTTCAAGTAAGAATAGTTCGAGGAAATAAATTTAAATGAAGCGCAGGAAAAATGGTGTACAGTTTAAGAAGCCTTGCAAGGTAGTCATGTGGTGTCCACGTCAAATTTTGTAATGTACGAAAAATTAGGCCATCCATGTAAATTTAAATTTCCTTATTCGCCTATTGCATTAAAATTATATATTGAAATCATATTCTAGGTTTTTAAGAATGCTTAGAGTTTACACAGATCGAGGAACGTCCGACACAAATTTACACGTTCAGCGGAAGTTTGCACAAATGAGAATCAGGGGGAAAATTAAGAATTGCTTTTATTAAAGTAGCATCCATGAAATGGAATGCTTCTGTGAACGAAACCAGCTATAATTAATGTGAGTTTTAAATAAACACAATTTATCATGAGTTCTAAAATATGAAAGTTTCTTAAGAAGACTCGTGAAATTAAATTTTCATGTGAAACGTTTCAAAATGTTTCTACAATTTATAAATTTTTATTTTCAGTTTTGGAATGCGTTAAAGCCACAGATTTGGTTTGGTTCTTTTAATTATGGCAAAGCACACTAGGGCTATCTGCCTAGGGGGAGGGATGTTTTCGTGGAGGACTTTCTAAGGGAAACTAGCTCGTATGCACGTTACACATGGGGAAATGCAAACACCCATGCAGCCAGCCCTTTCGAGGAATTCGAACCTCGGACCGAACTACCAGTATTCAGCGAATTTATCGTTCGCCGCTGGTGGGCAAAGCCACAGGTTTGTTACAGCCTTTACTTTAATAAAAACTCTTATGAGGAAAGATACGAGATGTTTGGTTTAGTTTTGGTTTTATTAGATTACCGCAAAGCACTCGAGGGCTATCTGCCTTAAATGGGGATGCCTTCGTGGAGGACTTTTTAAAAGAAACTGGCTAGTATACACGTTACGCATGGGGAAAACTACGAAAACGCCCATGCAGCCAGCCCGTTTGCGGGATTCGAACCTCGGACCGAACTACCAGTGTTCAACGACGATACCGCTCGGCCGCTGGTGGGCCCGAAAGATGGGAGATGAAAGTAGCATATGCTTGATTTATTTCTTTGAATATTTGAAAAACATGATAAAATCTTGTATTAGCATAAATGTACCTCCTAAGTTTCTCATTATGGATGAAATCATAAAATAATTTTCAGTACTCCAAACCTCTTTTACGAAAATCTTTTACTAGCATATGTTGTCTCAAATGCTATAAATTGGTACGGATGAAAACCACTTCAATTTGTTATTGTTATTTTTTGCTTGAATAAGGCTAAAACTTTGCAATGTTAGTTAACTGTTTCCTTAATTCAATTCCATTTTTATTTACCCAAGCCGTCTTTTTATTTCACTATTATATTTTTCCTCACATAAAATTTAAAGTCTAAAGAGAAAAATATAAATCAAATTATAGGTGATACTATATAAATTATCTTAGTTTTCTTCTCGAAATTTTTCCTATGATTTTATTGTTATTATTAATTTTATTATTATGCTGAATTTTTAAATGAAATAATGAAACAAAATTTGAATGCTTAAAGAATTTTGAAAACAATTTCGTTATTTTTTAAGAAACAAAAGCGGCAAAGAAAACTTTTCTGCAAACTAATTGACGAATAATTCAACATATACTAACGAAGGCTGTTTAAAAGATAGAAAATACTTTACTATTTTGCTCATAAAACCTGTTAAAACTTATAAGGTATTTATTCCGCCTTCTTAGCATGCCTTCGTGGTGTAGTGGTCAGCACGCTTGACGCGTATTCGAGAGTATTCGAAATAACCTAATGTCTCTACAAACTTACATAGAATTATAAACTCGTTGTTTTAGTAGAGAATAAACACTACATAGAAATTTCTGAAATTGTATTTTTTAACTTTTTATTCATATTTTACATTATAATTAAATATCCAAATTTCGTTCCAATGAATTTTATTTTTTACTGTTTCCTGAAATAAAATTTGCGTATTTTATAACTTTTAAGTCCTATTTTTTTTTTCAAACTGTTAGAATTTCAGTATCTTTTATATGGCGTTATTATTTTTAAGAGTAATATCGCGATCTGTTATCGCAAAAAGCATTTCATATAGTCTCCAAAGTTTTCTGCAAATGGTTGCAAATTAAAAGTTTTAAATAACGCGTCCTTCGCCTACATATGAGTTAAAAAATATATCACATTAATATATTTTTTTAACTGAGATAAGAAAGCTATTGAGTTCTTGACCAATTTGAAGCTTATCATGTTATCTTAAGGTACTGAATGTTATAAAATTGGAATTACTTACATCTTGACTCCTGTATTGACTGCTAGCGCCTGAACTAACAACGGCAGGATGATGTAGGAGTACAGCTGCCTGGGAGGCGGCGATAAGAGCGAACAAGATGAGGACCTAAGAATCATAAAAGTACATATGCATGAAGAATATTAAAGGTAAGGTTTGGTGACGTATAAATGTCTCAAATACTGTAGTGCAAGATATGGTTTAGATTAAAGGGGCTCATACACCTTAAACCCCTGATGATTTTCGAATATATGACTGTTGCAAGAATTGGAATATTTTATTTATTTTAAAAGCAATTACTTCAAACGTTTTACAGCTGACTACATAATATAACTCCTTTAGAAACTAGAAATCAGAAAGTTTGTGTTGCCACAAATATTTGTGTAATTTAATCCGCTTAGTGACAAAAGTTTTCGTCATGTTTCCACCTTGCGCGCATGATATTTTAAAAATCGCTAATGGTTCATACTTGAAATTTAATGAAATTCTTTATATGGGCATTATTTTTTAACTGAACCAAAAATTTGACGAATATTTTTGTATTAAAAAAATTATGCACGAAAACATTAAAGGTTTTTTAATAAAATACATTTTATAAACTCAACTCCGAATAAAATGAAAATTTAACATTAAATTCTTAGAATTTTAGGTTCATAGTAGTTTCCAAATGTTATAAAAGCTATGTATTAAATATGGAATTAAATTATGCAACAGAATGTTTTAAACTGTGCGCGCAAGGTGGAAACTTGACGAAACCGTTTCTCACAAAGCGGATTAAATTATAAAAATATTTGTGGCAACACAAATTTTCTGATTACTATTTCAGATAGCAGCTATATTATGCAATAAGCTGTAAAAAGTTGGAAGTAATTGCTTTTAAAATAAATAAGTTATCCCAATTCTTGCAACAGTCACCTATTCGAAGATCTTATGGGTTTTAAGGTGTATGAGTCCCCTTAATGAAAATTATATATCAAAGAAAACTTCAAACTAAACTTAAATTTATTAAGCATTTTATCTAGAAGGAAAGAAAATATCTTGATTAACACTGGTAATAAATTTTCTAGTTAATTCTAAAAATTTAAGCCACTGTAGTTATAAAAAAAAAAAAAATCTGAAATGTTTCAGATTTTAAATTACGTCCAAAGGGGCGTTTTTTAACATTTTGTGTGTTACCTTTCTTTATTAAATATCATGTTCCTCGCACTTAAACCATAAGATCCAGTGCAACAGCTATATCGCAAAATAGTTTTAAAACGAGCATATCTTTAGAATTTCCGATACAGAGACTCACGCGCTGGAGATAAAAATGTTTTTTCTGCACAACGTTGCCATTGCTCGCTTTGAAATCTTTGAGTTTGTTAATCAAAAATTCGTCAAAGTTTTAAAAAATAGGAAATCGATCATAAAACAAATTTCAAACTTCAAATTTGGTCTTCCACATGCTCATATTCGTTGGAGGATTACGTTATTCAAAATTCGATGACTCTATGTACCGTTATTTTATGACAATGTGAGAAATATACATACATTTACGCAGATTTTCATTATTTAATTTCTTCAAATGTAATGCAGGACTCTAACATTTTATGGCAACAGTTTGAAAAGTGAACCGACATTTATCCGTCCGACGCAAAATGCCAAAACGAAACTAATAGTCCTTCGGGATTCAAATCCCTTTGGACTAATAAATAAAGCTGTTAAAAAATATTAAACTTTTTTAAATGTTATATAAATCTTGGAATTTTTATGGTTATTATTATATAGTATACGAAGTGGCTTGTTTATGCAAAGTAATAAGAGTTACAAATATTTTGGGAAAACACGGCAATGATTAGGAAGAGTTTTTAATATTAGGAATTAATCAAACTTTTCTTTCTATTTTGTGAAAGCTGCAGGACTGCAGAATGTAGAGACCTAAACGGAGGAAAATCTTACGCATGATGAGAGATTAGGAACAAAAATTTTTCTTGATTATTAATTTTATTCAAACTGATGTAAATTATTCTAAAATTAAGTATGCACACCAACAAAAACATTTTTTCTTATTTTTTAAATGTAAATATATTTTAAATTGTATTTTGCCGCTAACTTTGCTAGCAGAAAAGTTATAAAATCTACAGTTTTGCAAATTTAGTCGTACCAAAATTTAAAGGGGAAATATATGTATAATATACGATTTTTGGGATGAGAACTCCAATATAAACAGATTAAAGTGCGCGTCGAAATAGATAGATTAATATTTCTGAATTAGGCTTTCGAAAACTTCAGTTACAATGCTATTTGTCAGTATATATTTCTATTACAGCTTATCTTTTGTTATCTAACAATACCTTGCATTTTGCTGCCATAGATCATAATTTTCTTAATCGTACGAACTTTGGGGAAAATGCGTGAATGGGAGATTATTTAACTATTATTCTGTTAATTAACTCTTAATAAAACCATAACGTACGAGATGGTAACAGTTGCATTTTCTAAGCTCTATTTCTTTACAATTAGAGCTATTTTTAAGCTCTATTATACAATTGAATACCAAACTATTATGTGTTTTAAATTGTCCTTGTTAGCTAGCTTATCTAAAATTAAATAAATGCAGATGCTTTGTTTATTTGAAGAAACTGAGCTATTACTAAAATTTTACATCATTCAAATCTAAGGCCGAAAATACCTTGAATTAAAAGCTCCACTTACATATCTAAATGAACTGAGTCAAAATATGGAATACAAATTACAGAAAGCTTTTTAACTGAACCCGGAAACTGTCATTCTTAGTGGAATCTACTATTAAATAAAGCCCATTATTGGCATACAGCATGAAACATTTTTCACCTATGGAGGGAGAATAGCTGGGACATATATGATTAACATATTTTGGACATTAAATAAGGCTCGAAGATATTTAGCTATCGTCAAGATTTAAATTTTGCTACTTAATACGAAGCAGGGAATGGCACACACTGACAATTCGATTTCCTGTTCTTTGCTGTCTAAACAACTGATTAAATGGCTACAATGTCTAAAACATTAAGTCTCGACAGTCCACAGAAAATATTAATGGAGTTAAAAGGTGATTTCACTAGTAATAGTAATCTAACTAACAGAAATCTGTAATAGAAACTATATTGCTTTTAAAATATCTTCTTTAGCAACAAGAATATGAAAAGAAACCATGTGCTCCTGCTTGAAATTTCGAAAGTGTTCTTACCTGCATGGTTCTACTGAGAGCTTGCTGTTGATCAAAGCTGAAACAACTGCTGTGTAAGTACTGGACTTTCGCTTCAGTTTATATACTGTTGTCCATCGAAGGGCCACAATAGGTGTGTTCCCATCGGAATGTATAATCCCACGTGACCTGGGAGATGCCCGAGAGGGTGTAGTCCCTCGATTCCGTTCGCTTTCGAAGGTCATTCCGAAAGAACCGTTGCGTCCGACTTCTTTACGAGGTCAGCAAAAGAAGCTAATGAGCAAAGAAAACAGTACCAAAGAACCCCGAGGGAGATTGGAATCTTTACACTTTCTAAAATCTTTCACTTTCATTACCTTTTACATTGTTACAATTCTACAATTGATTTCAAGAGATAAACAAAGCTAAGAAATCTATATTTAAATACTAATAAAGCACAATTGTTATTTAATCGTTTAGCGAAGCATTACGTTAAAAAAAGAGAAAAAAAAAACGAATTTTAGTTGAGTTTCAAACGTTAGAAGGCATTTTATCACAATTTTCATGAAAATATTTTGATAGGATATAATTAAAACTGTAAATTCATTAATATGTCTTCGTTTTGATCAAAGCGTCGTCATAAAAACCAATAAGCATAAATACGTAATTTATTAAGTGATTGTACGTAATTAAGCTTCTTCCCGGTTTTTAATGTTTAAATTAATTAATTACTATGACTCAGAAATAAATAACGTGAATTTTTATTCTGATTTTTAACAAGATTTCGGTCTTTATATTTCATGATATATATATATATATATGTATATATACATACACTTAAAGCATCTAAAAGTATACATAAATTGGAGTTAAGCAAGCCAATTCCTCAACAGTATTAGTAATTGCATCTTTGTAAAGGGTTTAAACATAAAATCAAAACATTTCAAAATAAAAATTATCATAGTACAAACTCGAAAACTGAAAATGCAAAAATGGAAAATATATACAAGAAATAAAAATATAAAAATTAACCTCCCTTTTTTGAAACTTTAGTTATTTAAGTTTATTTTACTTCAATCCTGCAGCTATAGCGCAGGACGAGTTTAACGAATTTGCTTTTTATTTTTGCCCCTTATTATGTTTCTTTTCATACATATATATAAAGAAAAATCGTTTGGTTTGGTTTATTTAATTATGACAAAGCACACTAGGGCTATCTGCCTAAGGGGAGGGATACCTTCGTGGAGGACGTTCTGAAGAAAACTGGCTGGTATACACATTGCAAATGGGGAAAACCCACGAAAACACCCATGCAGCCAGCACGTTCGCCGTGATTCGAACCAAGGACCGAACTATCAGTGTTCATCACTTTACTGTACGGCACCGGTGGGCTTATAAGGAGAAAGAAAATATATTAAATGTATATCCATCTATATAATTATTAATTTCAGTTTGGTTATCTCATAGAAAATGATAAGAAAATACTAATGTAATGGGATATTTTTTAAAGTGAACTACTAATGAAATGAGAGATTTTTAATAGAATGTATATATAATATATATGTTACCGTGAAAGACCGAAATATGAGAATGTCGACCTTCACCGGAATATTGCATTACATTCTTGTACATTCGGACCCTCACCGGTGTATGTCGACAATCACAGATATGCTCTGATGTAGGTCGCTAAAAGAGGAGTATATGTACACGCTGCCATTGCAAAAGGAAGTGTTCCACAAATAAATGCAGTTGTAAAAGCAAGGGCCTCTTGTGCGATTCAAAGTGTCATAATAGTTTAAGTTGTTGCAATAAATAAGATTTGAATTACATAATTTAGTAAGTTTTTAATTTCTATTATTTTCCTTTCGCATTTTGAATGTCCTGTGTGTTTTAAGTTCTTATATTCTTATTTTAAGTCTCAAGTGCGTTTTTTTGCGACTGAATTACGGAGAAGAAAATATAATATTCTTCATATGTTCAACATCCACCATTAGTACATCGTGAATGTCGACATTTACCGGTGTAAGTCAGAAATAAGAGTATTTGGAAAACATTTTGGACATACACCAAGCGACTATGTCAATGTTGACATTCACCGGTGAAAGTCGACATTCTCCAGATTTCCGTGTTTCACAGTAACATATACATACTATATGTTTCAGTGTGTGTATATATTTGTACATTTATTACAAAATGCACACTGATCTGTGTGGAGAAAGTAAAAATAAAATGTGCTTAAAGTGTATAGAACGAAAACGAATGTATTACAAAAAGAAAAATTGTGCTAGAGAAAAATAGAAAAGGAAATTTCTATTCATTGGTAAGCTCCGGTTTATGCTAGACTTTTAAGTATGCAAATGTTAAAGGCAGCACACACGTAAAGTTTATTAAGAAATGGTGTAGTGAATAGTAGGATTAACTTAAGAGGCAAAAAATTCAGTAAATAGCTTTTCGATGCAGATGGAACTATATTTTTCACTAATCCTTTTTGCTTATCCAGATTTTATTCAATAACTCGTGTAGCAAACCAAAGTCCAGCATAAAAAGCTAATATAATCGTATGTCCAGCTATGGTTCAAGATTCCTGAGAGGAGATAAATCTTCTTATTTTAAATAAAGCTTAAATTTTTCCTTTTTGACAGGCATTTCATTTACGCTCTGCACACTTTAAGCAGTATTCGCAGATAGTGTAATTAATATAATTACACATATCAATATGTAAATATATGCCTTCTCTTTGCATAACGTTACCTAAAATTCCAATCTAACTAACTTTTATTCTTTTCTTATATATATATATATATCTAGTTGTAACGAAAGTTTTCCGCCAAAAAACGTTCTTAGGTAGAAAAAACGTAACTTAGTTCTTAGTTAGAAAAGTTAGAAAAGAAACCATAACAGCAGTATCTTCAGTGTGTTAGTAATCCTACTAACACACTGAAGATTCATAAGATTAGTAACACACTTCGGGTCTAGTCCATGAAGAACTTCATGATCTTCATGGACTAGACCCGAATAGTCTAAGTAAGCAGCACGGGTGTACAGATTCTGCTCTCAACTGTCAACTGTGTTAGTAATCACCACACAAATCTATGATTTTCTACCAAAGTTTCAGTAGTTTTCCAAGCCTTCGGCTCAGAAACTTGGTGACGAGTCCAAAAATATATCAACCTCATTTCAGAAGTCCTGAGCAGAATGGAAGATAGCACCAGCAAGACGTAGCTGCAGGTATGAAAAAGGGTAGACGTCCGAAGGGGCGATGGCTGGGCTATATGGTGGATGTGGCAAAAGTTCCCTTTCGAGTCATTACAGAGTTCAGCTGGTGAATGCAGACACATGTATGTATTATATTGATGAAATATTATTATTTTGCAGCGGAATTCTATGTTTTCCCTTGCCAGCATCGCCAACATCGCCATCTTGCTGTACATCTTACTGCAGGGATGGGCAAACGTTTTCGGTTCAAACCAAAAATCGAAAAAAAAAAATGTTTGTAGGGCCAACGTACATTTTTCTAAAATTTTAAAAACAATATACAAGTATAACAATTTAAATATGTTAATGAGATGAATGAAACTGCGATTTCATTTTTAGAAGTTCCTTATATTGAAGTTCGATGTACTGATTCTAAGGAACGAAGTTAAATGCGCATCTGTCAGTCTACTTCTGACATTACTCTTTCTAAGGTTCATAGTTGAAAACACTTGTTCGCATATGTGAGATGAAGCAAACATAGCACTGATTTTCTGGGCGTGAGATATTAAATTTAGGAAACTTACATTCGATAATGATTTGTAAAACTCTAACGTTGGCATATTTAGAAACAACTGCTTGAGATGGTTGTCAAATTGCACAGTCAATTCAAGCTGAAAATTTGACCACACTGTTTCACAATTTACGTTGAAAGGCATGTTAAAAACATACAATTCTGTTCAATGTTGTTTACTAATTTTCAATTAGTAAAAATGTTGTTCACTAATTGAAAATTAGCAAACAACATTTTTAGTGCAAAAATTCGTAAATCTTCATGTCTGGGAATTTTGGAGAAGAAATTTCATATCACAATGCAAATTATTTATCTCCATTTATAGAGTGTTCGTTTTTAATGGTAATGAAAGCAATGGGAACTCGGACATCAAATAAATAAAATCTTCGCAAAAAATACATTACTGAAATGTCTTCGCGGGCCGCATAAATATTCTTCGATAGTCACCAGTTTAAAACCTCTGATCTAAATAATCCAAATATTTTTTCTTTTATTTAATCATCTGGTAGTTCGGTCCGAGGTTCGAATATCGCGAACGGGCTGACTGCATGGGTGTTTTCGTGCTTTTCCCCATGTGTAATGTGTATACGAGCCAGTTTCCCTTAGAAAGTCATCCAAGAAAGCATTCCTCCCCTTAGACAGATAGCCTTAGTGTGTTTTGCCATAATTAAATACTACACCTTTTATTTAATCTGCTCCGTCTTTGGACCTGTACAAAAGAATATGTTTCGCGAAAGCATGTTTGAAATTCTGTTACCTAAAAAGCAAAAGAGCTATGATTCCAATCTGATAGCCTAACAATCATGCATAATTTAAATTAGAAAATGAATTTTAATGTAAAATATAAAAATATATAATTATGAAACACAGTTGATTTACCTAATTTTTTTTTTTAATTTTAAAAATTAACTATTCGAAACCATTTGGTTTCCACTCCGCTTAGGTAGTCGATGTCTTAACTGGCAGATTATCTCTTCCATTTTTACTAAACATGTGACGAAGTAATTCATATTTGATTTCTCCGTTGCATATTGTGTATGAAAATGTGAAAAAAAAACAGATTTTTTATATTTTTTATTGTCTAAATTTTATTCTAAAGGTTTTGCAGTATCGCAGTTACATTAAAAAATATAGCCAAATAGAATATATTTGTTTCTGCTGTTTCTCGCACTTACGTGAAGTGTGTATGTGGGGGAGATGGATGACTAATACAAAAAGTAGTACTTCTGAAACTGAAAAAGAGTTTAGACACACCCGCTAGATCCAAACTGGTCCTTTTCTTTAGGAAAAAAAAAGATACCACAAATGAAGTCATGAAAGTTCGAGGATTTTTACCTCAAAAAAACACCAAAAATTCGTGATTTCTTCAACAAGCACACGTGGGGTAAGTAACTAGGTGAGGAGGGGTTCTGAAGAATAAATAAAAAGAAAATAAAAAGGCCACTGGCTACCCATCTGACGCTCCTTCGCTTCAGGGGTATAGCGAAAATCTACAAGAAACCTGTCATATTTTAACTACGTTTAGTGGTGTGAAGCGACGACTGTTACAAGCTGACACGCTTTAATGTTTTGCTGTAATAAGGCCGAGTCCTTTGAGCCAACCTTCACAAGAAAACGTGCTTTGTATTTTAATGATCCGGTCGGCAAGAGATGGACATTGATGTTATTGTTCGAAGCTCTCTTGTGTAGATTATTTATCAAGGCTCATGTTATCCTTACAATTTTCTTCAAGCTGCATTTTGTTCAGTTGAAACGAATGTACATAGCGCAGTGGCAGATTTAATGAAAAAAAGTAACGTATACAACAAAGCAATGTAAACGTAGATAGATTTTAAGAAAATTTTAAAAATTAATATTTCTGCCAGTCATTATAAAGAAGCCAGAACATGATTATTGGATTATGTAACGTAACATAAATAATTAGAAAAACAAAATTGAAAAAAAATATTTTTAAAAAATTTTTTTAAAGTTTTTAGATTTTAATGGTCGCCCAGAAGGGTTTCTTAAGGTTTTATATTCCCTCACTGAGTTCGCAGTCTACCAGTCTGCTGTTACACGCACTAATACTAACCCCTTTTTTCGAGGGTGGGGTTTAGTAACAGTATACGTTTAGAATTCTTGATGCAACGTTAAGTGTTAGAGTACCTTTTCCTGTTTTTTTTTTTTTTTTTTTTTTTTTTTTCAATCTTTTCTCCGTTTAGCATATCAATGTATACGTTTCCTACTAGGATGGCTTTAAAAATTTTGCTTTCTTTTTTTATTATTAACGTTTTATGTGTTTACTTTATTTATTAAATATCATGTTCATGGCGCTTACGCATGATCAAATTCGGTTCAACAGCATAATCACGAAATATTTAAAAACAGCATATCTTTAGAATTTTCGATATAAGTCTCGAGACAAAAATGTTTTATTCCGCACAGTGTTCCCTCTGCTCGCTTTGAAATCGTTGAGTTTTTTAAACAAAAATTCGTTAACATTTTACAAAATCTGAAATAAATAGTAAAAGGAATTCCAAATTTGGGCTTCCAAATGCCCACAGTCGAATGTGGCAGATACACTGCTGTGCACCGTTTTTTTTTTTTTTTTTTTTTCTTTTTTTTTAGGAAGTGATGAAATATTCTTCAGAAAATGCTAGTATTTTACTAAAGAAAATAGTTTTACTTTTACCTAGACATATGAAAAAAGTAAGTTCCAATTTCAAAAACCTTGACTCAAATAAAGACGATTGGTGCAGCCGATTGCAAAGGAAAGGGGAAGTGCACATTTATATACTATAGTAGTCCCATATACGAAATTTCAACATTCTACGGCTACTCTATCTTGAGCTATGAGAGATACATATGAACGCACGTACAGATGCCAAGAAAAAAATTATCTTTTGAATCCATTTTAAATCCTATTTACAACCCCTTTTTGGCAAAAAACAGTCCTTTATTCTGTCCGTACGTACAGATGTCATCGTTCAAATGTTGAGAGCGGTTGAAATGGGTATTTTCTTTGGAATATGATATATTTCCCGATTAGAATACTTTCTTTACTTCATACAAGGAAGTAGAAAAATACTTTTGACACTTAAATCATTAAACTTACTGATACTTTCTGAAGCATCTCTGGAGATTTAGCTGGTAATTTTGACTAATGGCATTTTTAAGACGAAGTATTAGCCTATTTTTTACTCCTTTTTTCTATGAATTATTTGTAGAGATTCAACAGCAAATTTTAATGAATTTAATTTTTTTAATATGTTAATGTTTCCCAAATCAATTCAGTTTTAATGATTGAAATATATCTCTTGTAATAAGGGAAAATAATTAATTAATAAGTGATATACACAAGTCTTTTTTATTTCTCCTTTTTTCTGTAGATAAAAACATATTGTTACGAAATGTAAAGGCGCTGTAAGATGGCTTCCCCGCAAAGCAGTTTTAGGGTTGCAATAAAATGGCAAAGGAGGGCTGGGTTGCCATATTTGGCGAGAAATCGACCATTTGGCGACAAAATCGACGATATGCCATGGACGGTTGGAGAACCTTTTGGAACGAATTCTTACCGGTTTAGCCCAGAATGTTCCCGAACACAAGCCGAAAGCTATGAGAAAAAAAGTAACAAGATTTTTTTTTACATCCTCACCAAATTAGAACCACGGTAGTTAAAATTACTGAAGAAAGAACAAATTTATAGCTGGCAATAAACATAACCCCAAACCGCAGATTTGAAGACGGACAGAATCTGAAGGATTCAGTCTTCTTCTCAATGCAATTAAGAATAATACCTTCACAGAATGCAAATTTAAAAAGTGGCATTCAAGTGTCCTAATATAGCTTTGCTGTATAAATGATTCGCATTTGTATAAGTGCTTACGTATAATTCACGGACATCGATAATTGAGACTGACCTTGGCAATAATTTGATTCCGAGCATTTTTTTTTATGTTTAATTAATCAAGAAAGACAAGGTTACAATGTATTATACGTGAATGCAGGCTTGTACAGACTTTCTTTACACTTCAATGCTCTTAAAGACTTTTAAAACCTTTTTTTCATAATTTAAAGAAAGATTTAAAGATGAAATATTTTGGTTCTGAAAAATTTCTTTGATTTCATGATTTTATAGTAATATGCCAATGCATACTGAATATAAATTTTATGCATTTTTATATCTAAATCGGGTCATTAAAAATCTTTCTCCTTGTAGATAATATCGTCTTCAGTTTTGCATAGTATTGCTGGAGGAAAACGTTTTGAATAATCAGACAGTCGCTTCTCACTAAATTTCTATCCACACTGTTTTCACTTACTGCACGATCGTTATGATATCAAGACATTTTATACTGCCATCCTTCGCTATTTCTGTGTCTACGCACATCGTCCATTCCGTCAATTTTGCCGATTTTTGAAAGCTTATTAAGGTATCCAACCACCTTCGGAGCACTTTTTTTTTTTTTTTTTTTTTGAAAAAAGCAGTATAGGTATACTATAAACACATTTTCTCATTTATTATCTACAGAGATTAGTTATGGAATATCAAAATTTAATATATATTATTATTCTCCTGAAAAAATATTAAATTTACGTGAAATTGTAGACAATTTTTGAAACAATTTGGAACATTCTATACGAAAATGTATTAAAAATATTAAGTAAAATAATTATAAATAATAATTATAAATATATTAATTATTAAATTAAATTATATTAAAAAGTCATAGAATAATAAATTAGATGCTTTTATCTAGGGAATGACATAGGATTTTAAGGATATCTTAAATAATAAAAAATTTCTTCTGAAATATTTTTATGCGATTTTCGATAAAATCACGATGTCATTATTTAAATAACAGGCCACAATTTCAAAAATATTTAACACATAAATATTCTGGTATGTCATTCCCTAGATAACGATATGTAGATGAAGCATACAAAGTTTCATAAAAATAAAATAATAATAATCTTGATTTATCTTGAAGTGAGCCAGTTTTTAGAAAAAATAGATTTTGAAAAAAAAATGCATTTTAAAATTGCAAGTTTAAAATGCTATATTTTTATTATTAAGGGGAGTTAGAATCCCAAAATCTTCAAAAAATTGTGATTTCGGATTTTTGCATTTTCGAATTCTCTACACTTTTATCTTTCTAAATATACCATTCTTTAATCTCTATGAAAATTAGAACTGTGAAAAAATCTAGTTTTAATTTCTTATCTACTGCTTTGATCAATGAGGATTTTTACATAAAAAAGCGTTTTTCTCCAAACGTGAATTTTTTATGCTCGATGTACCTTTTCTCAGGAACTACTGCTCACAGGTATCTAAACTCTTTCTGGCTTATTTATTAGGTTCCCTAATATTTACTGAAATGAGATTTTTGCAATAAACTTAGAAAAAATATTTTTTATAATTTTTTTGTGTGAGAGAAGTGCTAAATTTTACTATGCCTAACAAAATATCCTGTAATTTACTCTAAAATTCAAAATGTTTCAAAAGCTCATTTCAGTATAATCAGATAGGTATACTTTAATTACAGAAAAAATTTCAAGCTTGTATCTACAGCAGATTTGGAGAAAAGGTACATCGAAAATGGCCAATTTAACATTGTCGGTATAAGGGTTTCTGATACCCCTTAAATCTTGACCCAGATACCTAAAACTTCCCATATGTATAGGTTTTACCTTCCGTTTGTTCAACTTTATCTGTTTCTCTGTTTATATTTAACCTATTCGTTTCTTGAGGCAATTTTTACTCTGGGTAGTAAGTGATATTTTGATTTACTTGTTCGCTCCATGCCAAGCTTACTAAATCTCTCGACTGCATACTCACCATGTTGCATACCTATATAATTTATAATATCTAGTTAACCTAAAAGCCCTCTGTTAAAGTGTATAACAAGTATATATGTCCCCAGTTAAAGAGTTTGTAATTCCACAATGGGCAACCATCGGTATAAATTTGCAAAAAATTTTATTGAAGTTTTGTTTGCATTTTATGACTTTCTTTATAAGCGCCTTTATAAGATATTCTGCTCATATAGTTTTATATACACTCTGAAGAATATAAATTACATTCTTTGACCCAGTCCTTTGTACTATTTGTTTGTTTAGTGAAATTACTGATACAGCTCGCTGATATTTACAAAAAATGTCTGATCCATCTGTGCACTGACCATTTATAGGTAGTTTTGCATAAAATGGAGCAATTACAGCACTTTCCATTCATTGTTCCTGATTCTAACTCCATTTTGAAGTTTGTCAATAAAGACATCCATTAGTGAACGACGTTGACCCCTCCATCAAAATATTTTTCTTTTCTTTTCAATTTTTAACTCTGGAACGGGGCTTCTGAATATGACTTATGTGTTCATATTTCGTGACACTACTTAAATATAAATATCTTTTACGTCACAAATCACTTTCAAAAACATCTCCTACCGATGAGAAACATTTTAGTTTTAGTTCACTCGTTGGGAATTGCTTTATTAATATTATTCTCAATTTCCTTTGCAACCCGTTTCATAAATTAGTTCCTTACGCATTTTCGTTTAACACTGCTTCGATTTTTTTAACCACCCTTTATTATACTTTTAACTCGAATGTTATTCAAAGTAATCAAAGACTAAGATAAATCTAATTGCAGTAGACAATGTTTCGAATCAAATTAAGCTCATATGTTAGCAAGGGGACAACGCTTTATAATTCATAAAAATATTGCATTTTATTGGAAATAATTTCGTGTTGCTGCACACATTACAGCTAAGATTCCATTAATTCCCTCTCTTTAAAAGTCTTTAAATTAACAGTCTAAAAAACATTTTAAAGGTAAAAAATTATTTATGTCCATTTCTAGCTCTTTTCAACCCTTTAAATGCGCACTTCCGGTTATTTAAATGCCGATTTCCGGTTTTTGCGTCTTTATGAAATCCTTAATATCTTGGTTTCTAATTAACGTAGAAACAAAAGCAGACCAGTTTTGGAAAGCTAAATAAACAATCTATCCAATGAACGAATAAAAGAAAATTGTCATTTTTTGCCAAAATTGGCCTTTTCAATGTGTTCCTTCCTTTCGTTTCAACGCCCACCAGAGCGGCCGAGCGGTAAAGTCGCTGAACACTGGTAGTTCGGTCCGAGGTTCGAATCCCGCGAACGGGCTGGCTGCATGGGTGTTTTCGTGGTTTTCCCCATGTGTAACGTGTATACGAGCCAGTTTCCCTTAGAAAGTCCTCCACGAAAGGCATCCCTCCCCTTAGGCAGATAGCCCTAGTGTGCTTTGCCATAATTAAATACACCACCACACCACCTTTCGTTTCAACCTTAACCGTTCCGTTTCAAGCTTAAACGAAATATAGACTGGTTGCAGTGCAGAAATAAAACAGCCAAGAATAACGATCCAAATGAAAGACACCACCCCTCCATCTTGTCGGTAAAATGAGTTTGGAATGAATTTATCAAGAGCAATGATGATTTTGATTTTTCTAAAGCGGCTCTTTACTTGTTTCGCGTTTTATCTGATCTTTACAAGATGCCGCCCGCACATATCCGACTTTTGACATGCATCACCTATTGACATGATCACCTTTGAAAACTTTGACACTTTGAAAACGTTTTTCTTCAGCATTCAAATAAGGACAAAATGTAAACTGGCTCATTCGCCATATTGCACAGAACAGCTGTGAATCTCATCTTCTTACCTCCATCCATTTTTCAAAAATTGTTTTTATACCTACCCGCTGTTGCCCCATTGAAGGGAAATCAAAGCATAATGGTGTTGGTGTATTTAATTATGGCAAAGCACACAAGGGCTATCTGCCGAAGGGGAGGGATGCCTTTCGTGGAGGACTTTCTAACGGAAACTGGCTCGTATACACGTTACACACGGGGAAAACCACGAAAACGCCCATGCAGCCAGCCCGTTCGCGGGATTCGAACCTCAGACCGAACTACCAGTGTTCAGCGACTTTACCGCTCGGCCGCTGGTGGGCCAAAGCATAATGGAGTCTCCCTCTTTTACTCACCTTGTTGCATTTTAAGGTATCTGCCTACGTTAAAAAAAGGATTTCGGCGAAAAAATTCGATTTTTTTTAATTGCCCAGTTTGAAAGGTCAGTTTTGTAGGATTCCGAAAATGGTTCATTTTTACGTTTGTGATAATTAGAAGAGAAGATATAGCCAATTAACTGCACTGGAAGTGAAAGCAGAAAGACCGGAAGTGCCATTTAAAAGGCTCAATTTAAAGGTAAACGATCTTGTTATCCCTGTTTTTTTTTTACCTGTTTGTGTATAAAATTGTGCTAAAACATTTCATTTTAATTCTGGGTACTTTTTTTTTTTTTTTTTTTTGTTTCTGGCAATAATTATTTGCCTTAATTTTTTTGAACTGGGACTGGCAACATTGCGATTAGGTATAAACACTATGTTGCTGGATGCATATATAGCAGTTTTAATTTTTAATTCAGGGTATCTTGGATTACTTCCTGTGTTTGAACATTTAGGCATATCAACTGAACAAGAAATGATTAAAAATTACTTTGGAATTGATAACGAAAGAATAAAGAACTCGAAGCGTCATTCGTCGCTCATTTCGAAAATAGCCAGAAAAAAATTAAAATCAAATAGGAAATCAAAATTACTTAAGTATAAAGATATGGAGGGTGTGATGTACAAATGTGGAGAATTTTAAGTGTGTAAATACAACAGAACAATTTTTCTATTAATGTGAAATCTTTAAATGCGTTTTCTGGAAAACTAATTTTTCTAGTGTTTTTACATACAAGAAATGTAATTACTCAAAATGTTCTAAAGGTATCTCTATCAAATTTCACTAAAGTGTTTTCTATATTATTTACTAGGTTTTAAGCTACAATCTAAGTCATATTTATTAATTTGATTGTTTTATAAGTATTTCTATATAAAACGATGAGAAATATTTTAGATAAAACTGTGTTTTTTCATGTAATTACACATATTTTAGTAAATTTTAGTAAATTTTAGAAATATCATAAACATTTTAGTTCATAACACAGATGAGTGTTGTAGTAGTATACAGTATAAATAAAATTGAAATTTATTCTGTGGGAAAAAATATACGACATTTAACGTAAGTGTTAAATTCTCCTAAAAATGTGCATAAAATTGCATATATTTCAAACATTTATGAAAATATTCCGAAAAATTTACCTACTTTCATGATTTGATATCATATTTTGACTAAATAAATATATATTTCATCAGAATTCTATGTTTTAAAAAAAAAGTGCTCCGGTCGTAGGCAGATACCTTAAAAGTTATATTGCTTTCGGAACTGAATAATAAATGTTGTTGCGTGAGTATGGATTTGTAATAGATTGATGGAACTATGAAAGGTTATCAAAATTTATTTTTATCAAATAAAAACACTTCAGAGATCTGGAATTTTCTGCAGAAATACTTGTACACGTGTTCACTTCATCACAGAGTACAATTAGTAGTTACACTTTAAAATAGTAAGAACGTAAAACGTAAGGCAATGTAAAGCGCAACTAAAAGAGAAAACTAACACGGAGATATCATTTCAGGCTGAACTAAGAACTCGCAACAATGACAACAACTAACTAACTAACTGCGAGCACAGGCTCTCCCTTACACAGTTTTCAACCGGCCGTCGTTATATTTCTGGTATTTTCTGCTCCTTGAAATTAATGGAAAACAATACACTGAAGTGACAAAAGTCATGGGATACTTCCTAATATTTTGTCGGTTCTCCTTTTGTCCGTCGAAATGTAGCAACTCAACGTGGCATGGACTCAACAAGTCGTTGGAAGTCCCCTGCAGGAATATTGAGCCATGCTGCCTCTATAGACGTCCATAATTGTGAAAGTGTTGACGGTGCAGGGTTTTGGGCACGAACTGACCTCTCGATGATGTCCCATAACGATGGGATTCATGTTGGGCGATCTAGGTGGCCAGATCATTCGCTGGAATTGTCCAGCATCTAACCAATCGTGAACAATTGTGGCCCGGTGGCATGGCGCATTGTCATCCATAAAAATCCCATCGTTGTTTGAGTACGTGAAGTCCATGAATGGCTGTAAGTGATCTCCAAGTAGCTGAAGGTATCCATTTCCAATCAATGATCGCTTCAGTTGCATCAGAGGACCGAGTCCATGCCATGTAAAAACAGCCCAGACCATTATGGAACCACCACCAGCGTGAACAGTGCCTTGTTGACAAGTTGGGTCCATGGCTTCGTTGGGTCTGCACCACACTCGAACCCTACCATCAGCTCTTACCAACTGAAATCGTGACTCATCTGACCAAGCCACGGTTTACCATTCGTTTAGCGACCAACCGATATGCTCACGAGCCCACGAGAGTCGCTGCAGGCGATGTCGTGCTGTCAGTAAAGGCACTAGACTCGGTCTTCTGCTGGCATAGCCCAAGGAAAACAAATTTCGCCGCACTGCCCTATCGGGCACTCCCTCGTACTTCCCACATTGATTTCTGCGGTTATTTGACGCAGTCTGTGAACATTGACAACTATACGCAGACGTCGCTGGTCTCGGTCGTTAAGTGCAGGTGGTCGGCCACTGCGCTGTCCATGGTGGGGTGTTATGCCTGAAATTATATACTTTCGGCACACTCTTGACACTGTGAATCTCGGAATGTTGAATTCCCTAACGATATCCGAAATAGAATGACCCATGCGTCTAGCTCCAACTACCATTCCGCATTCAAAGTCTATAATTCTCGTCGTGCGGCCATAATTTCTTCGCATTTACACATTTTCTACGCAATACTACTGACATCTGTATATTTGCATATTGCTATCCCATGACTTTTGTCACTTCACTGTATGACGATAGAATAACGGTTACAGCTAACATAGTGGTCAAGTGCATTTATTCCATTACGATACCTATTACGGCGATATAGGAATCGAATTAAAATGTCACCAAATTGTCGCCAAGTTTGGCAACTTTTGGCGATTATAAATTTGGTGACTAAATAAGTCAGCATGGCGACACTTCGCGAAATTACCGAGATACCCAATTACTCAGTGGTAAAACAAACTTGTCCCTGTAATCTTACTTTTCTGGAATAGCTTGTCTCTTTTAGATTTTTTATGTTACATTATGCAGCGAAATAAAACAATTTCAGAAAGGATTACACTAAAATCATCTCTGTATGTGCAAAATTCGTAACAATATTTTAAATGTTGGAATTTTTATTTTTAACTATGTCGGTAAATTTTCATTGAGCTTAATACGAGTTCGCAAATACAATTCGTCTCTGTTCATAAATGCGCAAAAAGTACAGAAATCAATAATTTTTTACTTCCTTGTATGAAGTAAAAAGGAAGTATTGTAATCGCGAAAAGTTTCAGACAGCATATTTCAGCAAAAATATCCATTTTGCCCGTTATCGAATGCAATTTAACGAGGTTTATGCGTGATATCTGTACATAAGGACAGAATAAAAGACTCGTTTCCTCCAAAAAAAATTATAAAACTGCTTTAAAATTAATTCTGAAGTGAATTTTTCGTGGCGTCTGTACGAATTTTTTGTGGCGTCTGTACGTGTCGTTTGACGGGTCTACGTCGGGTGACCAGTTATCCTCTTACAGCCAACGAAGGCCAGTTTGATAAAACTACAGCCAACGACTGCTTCTTATGTTCCAGAAGTCTAGCAAAACTTAGTTCTAACTAAGTTAAACTAAATTAGAAAAGAATTAGCTTACAGTAATACATTTTTAATTTTGAAACAAGAATTCTTTTCAGTATATTTTTGTAGAAATTCTGGTGCAAAGTTATAAAAATATTATTTAAAGTTAAATCAATCTAAGAATTACAATAGAAATTGAAAACAATAGAAAGAAGTTCAAGATATGAAGATCATTCAACTTTTGGGAAAACCTTAAAAATCCCCAAAATTAGCAAAAATACTTAAGAAAATTCCTACCGCTCTAAATTTTGTGCTTTCATAATGGACATTAAAAATTATAGCAAGCGGATTTTCAAGCCTTCCAAGTGGTAAGAATAAAATCGTAACAGATCAGAATCGAATGAAAGATAGATATCTCATTTATATAAGGAAGCTAAATGCATACTGACATACGAATAAGGAAAAAAATTGAATTAATTACAAAATCAGGAAATATGTAAAGCATGTGTCTTACCCATGCCATAAAAGGAAGGAATGTTTAGCATTTGAAGATCTGAGAATGCCGTTGGTAATCGATACGGAAACATGTTAATTGGCATGAAAAAGTCATATGATAGTGTAAATATATCTGTCTTTAAATAATGAATTAAATAATTATACTTAAACAAATGCGTTAATAAAAGCGGAAAAAGCAGTCCATACTGATTCATACTAATTAATAATACATATCATTCAGACTGTGGAAGTAATCATTAGAAAGCATTCGTTGAGTTTAATTGTTCAACATATCCGCAAAGAATACTCCCCGTAGCACAAAAATATTCCGAAAAATATTTCTACGAGGAACGTTTACTAATATTACTTTTGTTATGACAAATAACATCTGGAAATTAAAGCGAGCCCGTCTGATTAAAAATTCCACCTCATTTCGTAAAATATTAGGTTGTTTCATGTATTTCATAAAAGTGGTGTGGTGTATTTAATTATGGCAAAGCACATTAGGCCTGTCTGCCTAAGGGAAGGGATGCCTTCGTGGAGGACTTTCTAAGGGAAACTGGCTCACGTTATACATGGGGAAAACCACGAAAACACCCAGGCAGCCAGCCCGTACCTCGGATTCGAACCTCCGACAATACTTTGCCATAATTAAATACACCACACCTCTTCTATGAAATACATGGACAAGAATGCAACAACCTAATATTTTACGAAATGAGGTGGAATTTTTAATCAGACGGGCTCGCTTTAATTTCCAGATGTTATTTGTACCAGTGCTTAGCGACTTTACCAGTGTTCAGAGACTTTACCGCTCGAACGCTGGTGGGCCGTATTTCATAGAAGAATGGCTACCATAGACTCAAGGAGGTATGACTTCTATTCCACTCCAAATTTGTGGGCACCATGGAGGAGGGTTGTTCCGAGAATTCCCTACCCCTCTCCCCTACCACCAAATCATACGAGAGGTCTTTTGGCTCGCCATTTGTTTAGATGTTTCTTCTGTGGCAAAGACACTATACATTTGCAAGCCATCTTCGGGATTGGAACCTGGGCCCTTCGTTACCAAAGAGAGCTTCCCTAACCAATATACCGTCTGGTCGGCAAAATATTAGGTAATTTTGGGGAGCCATTGGGTTATTTTTAAAACAAGAGTGATGAAAAATGAGCAACGTCTTCGCCGGGAATCGAACCATGGACCTCTGGCATACGCGTCCAGAGTGCTGACCATTACAGTACGAAAGCATGCTAAGAAGACAGGCGAAATACCTTATATATTCCCCTTTTTAAAGGGCGACTGGGGTTTTAGGGGACCCAGTCGCCAAATCCTGGGTGTGGAGAAACATCATCATCCACCCTTTTAGTTCGGGCGCCACTGTAGAGTCATTAGGTTATTTTTAAAGCAGGGGGGATATATAGTCACTTTACTTATCCTTTTCCGCCAAACTAAGTTAAAGACACTATAAGGAAGCAGGGGTGATGAAAACTGAGCATCGCCTTCCCCGGGAATCGAACCACGGACCTCTAGAATACGCGCCCAACGTGCTGAACACTACACTACGAAAGCATGCTAAGAAGGAGGAAGAAATACCTTATAATTTAATACATAAAACGAGGGATATAAAATCTCTCTTTATAAAGGTTAAGGCTTTCTTTAAAGCATCAGCTAATCTTGTAACTCTAATATTAAAATATTCTTAAAACTATCGCTAAAATTGCATTTTAAATGCCAGCAGGTTGACGCCGTAGTCAGCTTATACAAGCACAGATTAAAATTCAACAACTTTATGTGACCATTCTTAGTGGGTTGCAACTAAAGTGAGAATATGCAGAAATCGGGAATCGATTACTTGATGACGAAAAGTGCTAACAATTAGCGATCTGTCGTGAGGTACAAATATTAAAATCCTCTAAAAGAAGATACCTAATTTTATTCTTAGCTTATCAATATAGACAGGGGCACGTACTACTTAGAGCGGTAATCTATGTAGCCTTTGACCAAAACTAAGTTCTTTCCAAATCGATCAGTTACGAACAGAAAGGCAGCTCTTTACGTGTTAAGACATGCGTTGTAGATAACTCTCTATAGCAATCAGAATCTCTTTTGTATGAGTGGGAGTATATAAGGTATTCTCCCGCCTTCTTATTAGCATGCCTTCGCGGTGTTGTGATCAGCACGCTCGGCGCGCTGACCACAACACCGCCCGTGGTTCGATTCCTGGCGAGGGTATTGATCATTTTTCATCTCTCCTGCTTCAAAAAAGTCCTAAAGTACAAGAAGTCATAAAGAAGTGTTTGAAGGAAATATAGAGAATAAATTAAATTCATTGCATTATACAGTTGTAAAGAAAACAGCGAGCAGTTTCCCTGATGATGATGAAGCCTATGATAAAAAGACTGATTCAGAAACCAGTCATTGGAGTTAATTATTGCTCCACATGATCATTGTTTGTCTTCTTATAAGTCCCACAGGGATAGCATTCGAATTAGGCACTATGTGCAGAGACACTCCCACAAAGACAGAAGAACCTTTATCCTTTCTCGAAATGAAAAATATATCTTGTCCTTTTGTTTCCTTATAAATCTTATAAGCACTTCTTCAGAATTAAACAGAGGCTCTGCCAGCAAAACAAGAAAACTTTTACCATTTTTCGAACTTCTTGGTATGTATATGCTTATAAATTGTTCTTTAACAAGACATATTTGAAATAACTTCGAAAGAAAAAGTTGGCTAAGTGTTCTGCATTTTTGAGACTAATGTATTGCCCATTTACTATGGGGGATTAACAAGGGTGACAAACAACCATTTGAAAACACACCACACCCCTAAATGACGAAAGTGCATCTACAGAGATGATATAATTCTTTTCTCATGACAAGTTTCTAGATTTCAGTGTTCGCTTGTAGTGACATGACAGTGCAGAATCTAATGTAATGTATTTATGTGTCAAGTGGGTTCGTTCTTTGGATAATCTAAAATCAATACCAAGCCTAATCAGTTACTTTTGCGGAAAAACTAGACATACCTTTCCTCTTTCAAAACTATAATAAATTCATTGTTTTGTCAACTTGGAATTCTGATCGCGGAATCTGAAATTAGAGCAGGGATTTACAAGGTGTTTCCGCATTTTGAAATGGTGCAGAAGAGGGGAGAAAACGCTTTCTTGTTGCATCATCAGATTGGAAAAAATGAAAACAAATTTTTAGCAAGCTTTTAAAACATTGTTTTGCAATTAAACATTGAGGTGACTTGTTATTTATTTTTTTAAGCATTATTTCGTACATTTGGTAATATTCATGAAAAACTATTTATTAAATAAAAAAGTAGTTCAAAATAAAAACATGATTACTTTTCAGATATTTGAATTAAATTTTTTGGTTTCGGGGCACCTTCAGAATTAATTGAAAATTGGAAAATATCTAGAAGAAACGTTTTTAAAAAGATGTATTAAGTATGCGCACATCTTTTTTATGTACTATTCCGCTAGAGGGGCGTCATTTAAAAAATGTGCCACTTTTTTGCCGCCAATTCTCGCCAAGTATTATATTATAAAATAATAATAGAGTTCAAAGGAATAAAAAATTAATTCCGTAAAAGGTAAATGTTTTTTAATTTCTTAATTCTTAAAGAAAGTAAATTTTTCTTTTTAATTTTGTAATTTAGAATATTCTACACATAAATAAAAAATATCAAAAGAGAGCGAAATACAATCTAAACAGGTGGCATAAAATTACGAATATAATTCAATATTGCAGAAAAATATTTGAGATTTCGAATATAGTCGACGCCACTTAAGGGGACTCATACCCTTTAAAACCCATAAGATCTTCGAATATGTGACTGTTGCAAGAATTGGGATAACTTATTTATTTTAAAAGCAATGACTTCCAACGTTTTACAGCTGACTACATAATATAGCTGCTTTCTGAAATAGTCATCAGAAAGTGTGTGTTGCTGTTGCCACAAATATTTTGACAATTTAATCCGCTTTTTGACAAAACTTTTCGTCATGTTTCCACCTTGCTCGCACAGTTTGAAACATTCTGTTGCATAATTTAATTCCATATTTAATATATAGCTTTTATAACATTCGGAAATTACTGTGAACCAAAAATTCTAAGAATTTCACGTTAAATTTTTATTTTATTTGGAGTCGAGTTTATAAAATGTATTTTATTGAAAAAAAAAACCCGTAATGTTTCCGTCCATAAAATTTTTTAATATTAAAACATTCATCAGATTTTTGGTTCATTTAAAAAATAGGGCTCATATAAAGAATTCCATCCAATTTCAAATATGTACCATGAACCATTTTTAAAATATCGTGCGCGCAAGGTGGAAACGTGACGAAATATTTTGTCACAAAGCGGATAAAATTATAAAAATATTTGTGGCAACACAAACTTTCTGGTTACTAGTTTCCAAAGCAACTATATTATGTAGTTAGCTGTAAAAAATTGGAAGTAATTGATTTTAAAATTTAAAAAAAAAATCTGAAATTTTTCAGATTTTAAATTACGTCCAAAAGGGCGTTTTTTTAACGTTTTGAGTGTTACCTTTATTTATTAAATATCATGTTCTTTGCACTTAAACCATAAAATTCAGTTCAAGAGCAATATCGCAAAATAATGTTAAATTAAACATATCTTTAGAATTTCCGATATACACAGTCTCGCGAGCTGGAGATAAAAGTATTTTTTTTTCTATATAACGTTGCCATTTCTCGCTTTTAAAGCACTGAGTTTGTAAATCAAAAATTCGTTAAAGTTTTACAAAATATAAAATCTATAATAAAACAAATTCCAAATTTGGGATTTCAAATGCCCATATTCGCAGTAGGATTTCGTCATTCAAAATTCGATGGCTCTATGTACCATTGTTTTATCACAATGCGAGAAATAGACAATCATTTATGCAGATTTTTCATTATTTAATTTCTTCAAATATAATGCAGGACTCTAACATTTTGTGGCAACAGTTTGAAAAGTGAACCGACGTTTATGAGTCCGACGCAAAATGCCAAAACGAAAGCAATAGTCCTTCGGGACTGAAATCCCTTTGGACTAATAAAATATCCCAATTCTTGCAACAATCGCATATTCGAAAGGTGTTAAGGGGTTTAAAGGTGTATGAGCCCCCTTAAATTCTGTCAAGTATGATTCTAAATGGTAGCGAGCAGTGGCCCGTTGATGTTTATATCTCCATTTAGCACTGCCCCATAATCGCTTCACGGTTTGGGTATGGCATCCAGTTTCGGGGTCTACAAAATTATTGCTGTGATTCACAGTGAAATGTTCATACCCAGCATTTCTTAGTTCTTCTTGAGTATATCCTTTTCAGCAGTCTGAAAATATAATTCTACCATCCACTATGTTTTCTTGAAATGGCAGCCATCATTGTCGTAGCACAACGATCGGAAACGTGACCAGAAAACATGCTTTGCTTTACCCGGCCATACGTGCATGGAGGTAGGAAAGGAAGGAGGGGCCAGTCGGCACTAGAAATGAAGCACTACTTTGAAGCTTGGGTCACCAGATGGGGTGTTCTTTGTTTAGATTCAGAAGCTCGCTTCACACGGTTCTGATAGTATTTCGTATTTCGACACACGACAGTTCCATACAAATCGAAAAAGGGACACTTTCGCATGAAAGAAACATTCATAGTGTGATGGATAATAGCAATTTGTATAGTTTAGTGACATTTACGCAAAAATCACATCTTGGTTATTTTTCGATAACTAACAACAGCGCGATTTTGATTATGAATTTGTTTTATAAAATTCTAAGCTGTTGAACTACAAAAATATAGATTTTAAGAAAAATGTTATGCTTAAAGAATGAAAAATACCTTACGGTACATTTAAAATTGTTTACGTCTTTCGATACCCTTGATAGAGTATTCGCTACTTCTATTTTATTTTCCAAACGCCAAAATGTTTTAAATAAAACAAATTTTTTTCACATCCATATATTATTGTTGCATATTATTGCAAAAAGCATGTATCTGCCTTTGACAAAATACATAAATATTCATTAAATTATTTATAAATGTATTTGAAATGAAGAATTTATTCACTTATAAACAACTGTGAAAGCACTGTGAAGAAATCTAATTATTAAATGTATCTAATTTATAATGATTATAAATGTTATCTAAATATATAATAACCTTAATATTGAATTGTAAACATAAGTTGAAATCCTGTTAACAAATACGTTATAAAACTATTTAAGCAAGAATTGTTCGTATTGGAAAGCAATCTGTGTAAAGCAAATGCTATGAGATCCGCACTTAAGAACGTAATAAAGAGTTTTGGAATATGTATTGTTGAAATGAAGGGTAAAAAAAATCTGATAAGTATAATTAAAAGAATTATTTCCCTTATATTTTATATTGACTCAGTTACAAGTTTTAAATAATACTTAAAAAAAAAAAAAAAAAAAAAAAAAAACTTATTTTATTCCCTTTCAGAAATGTTCAGAGAAAGTCAAGTACTATTTAAAGTATTTCGCTCATTCCTAATAATTCTCTAATTTAAAATGAACCGAATAGAGCATTAATTATAAATTGACTTACATTTTTCGATTTAAAAGATGCCTCAGAAGCCAAAAAATCATGTCATATTTAAGAAAGTATTTTAGGAAGAAGCTCTATAAATAGAAAAGAAGTAATGCATAATTTTAATATTAATAATAAACTAAACTTTGATCTTAATTTTTGTACCTTAACCGAACAAAATCGAATTACCTTCATTTTTTTTTTCTAATGTAATTAACGAAAACTTTTGAAAATATTTCATTCAAATTAAACCATTCTGAGAAAACTGTCCTGTGAAAAGTATAGCATTTAATTCCGTTCAGAATGAAATGTTGTTTAAAAATATGTTGTTTTCATATACTTAGGACTCTGTAGTGTTGTAGAAAAAGAAAATATATACATTTATATGTATATTTACGACGTAATTACAAAATATTTACATCCGAACGTGTCAAATCCCATTGAACTCAATGGTAAATGACCCGATGTTTTGGTCACCACGTAGGGATCGCCGGTGCTTCAGAGCAGGGTACGGGAGAAACTTGTTTAGGGCAACTCCATTTTACTTCCTACCTCCATGCATACGTGCAACCCTTCCCCCCGAATACCCATTGTTCCGTAAAAAAGTTGCTTTTCATCCTTAAGAAAGACTTTCGTGTATTTCTACGATTTTGTTGGCTCCACCGATTTTAATTCTTTTACGAGACATTAAACTACACTGTGAAGTAAATTAAGAGAATTTTTATATTTGATCGTCGATCTCCAGAACTACTGGACAGATTTTAATAAAATTTGGTGTGAGCACAGGTTAATATAATACAAACAAAATAAACACTCAACAGTTATAATAGACACACATGTTCGTGTGTCACACTCCCAGGAATCTGAAGGTCTGAAACAGCGGTTGCAGAAGACATAAAAGAAATGGGTTAATAGGGAGTATGGTCCCTTCTTTCAGCCATACAGACCTCACAGCGGGATGTCATACTGGAAAAAAGGCAGTTTATCATTTCCTGTGGCAGTTGTCCCACTCATTCCGCAATGCTGTTTTCAGTTCCTGGATGGTTCTCGGAGGGGGGTTGCGAGTTGCAGTTGCCCTCCCCAGAGCGTCACAAACACGCTCTGTAGAGTTGAGGTCTGGAGACTCGGCTGACCAATTCATCCGGCAAATATTCTCACTCTCGAGAAATTCGTCGACCAGAAGAGTATGGTCTCGCGTCATCGTCCTGTAAGATGAACAAGGGGCCCACTACACCCCGTAAAAGGCGAACATAGGGCTCCAAGATCATCCTACACCTCACACCAGTCACAGAGACTCTGTCAAAGACGTAGAGAGGTGTACGGCCATCCAAGATAATGCCTGCCCAGACCATAACACAGCCACCACCATAATTGTTGATTTCGCGGACATTGGAGGGTAGGTAGTGGGTCCCATATGAACGTACGGCGAGAATCGGTGTTTAAGCTAAAACGGGACTCGCCGGTGAACAGAACGGTCGTCCATTGCTTCGTACGTACAAGATTTGTATTTTTATCTAGAAGCAGTGTTTTTTCCTTCAGTTCAGTTCTTTTCATGCCATTCGATAAACTATGCAAATTCTCTTTTTTTTTCACCAGTGTATTTCCACATACCTCCCTCAAGTAGTTATTCTAATATGCTACCGTATTATGGCTCATTTCTAACTGAAGTTCGCAAATTTCAATCGACGTCAATGTTTTGGCTTCAAACCATGTTTTGGCTTTCAGTCGTTTTTTTCTCACAGCCAAGAGTGTGCGTAACAACGCCGTATAGGTGGTGGTGTGGTGGTGGTGTATTTAATTATGGCAAAGCACACGAGGGCTATCTGCCTAAAGGGAGGGATGCCTTTCGTGGAGGACTTTCTAAGGGAAACTGGCTCGTATACACGTTACACATGGGGGAAAACCACGAAAACGCCCATGCAGCCAGCCCGTTCGCGGGATTCGAACCTCAGACCGAACTACCAGTGTTCAGCGTCTTTACCGCTCGGCCGCTGGTGGGCCAACGCCGTATAGGATCTTTGTTTGAGTCGAAAGTCAACTCCATTGGAATGTTTTGAGAACAAAGTTTATTACAATAAATTATTCCTTTATCCTGAAAGAATCTTATAGTAGCCTATTCGTCATTAGGTACCTTCCAAATTGTGTAATCCATCGTACTTAAAACATGGCGAAATATGACAAAAAAATAACCAGTGACGATTTTTAAACGAAAATTAGAAATATCGAGCCACGATATTTTAAACGTAAATAAAAAATATTCAAAAGAGAGACGAAAGGAATTTCAAACGAAAACTAGAATTCGAGCTACGATATTTCAAACGTTTAATTCTTGAGCCAAGATATTTGGCGTCGTTGGCGCATTTTTAACTGACGCCGCTCTAACGGCCCTTTTTTATAATAATGCCAACAGTTGACAATTTCTGAAATGGTGGTGTATTTAATTATCGCAAAGCACACGAGGGCTATCTGCCTAAGGGGAGGGATGCCTTCGTGGAGGACTTCGAGTCCCGGCGAGGTCATTTTGCATCTCTCCTGCTTTCAAAAAGTACCTAATCGCTCTACAGTGGCGCCCAAACTAAAAAAGATGGTAGATGATGATTCTCCACCACCAGGACTTGCCGATTGGGTCCCCTAATCTCCAGTCGCCCTTTAAAAGGAGGAGTATATAAGGTAGTTCTCCCGCCTTCTTAGCATGCCTTCGTGGTGTAATGGTCAGCACGCTTGGCGCGTAGTCGAGAGGTGCGTGGTTCGTTCCTTTATTTTGCTATCAAGTAGTTTTATCCCTATATACTGAGTGATCTAAGCGGCTGAGCTCTTCAGTAAGGGCCCACCAGCGATGGAGCGGTGAAAGCTGCTGAATTCTGGTAGTTTATTTGGGGGGTTGAGTTCCGGCGAACTGACTGGTTGAATGTACGTTTTCGGATTTTTCCTCGTGTATAACGTGGATCCGAAGCAATTTCCTTTAAAAAGTACACCATGGGCTGTCCTTTGTTTCCTTTTAGTGCCTAATAGCATATAATTTTAATTAGGTCTAAATAATGGCGGAGTACATAATAATAAAAAGATCTGATCAAGAGCAATAGTATACCACCTAAAGAAAAGAGTAATCTAAACCTAAAACAATACCAACTTAAAGAAAAGGGTAACCACCACTGTAGATACCCTGCACCTTTAGTAAACCGCTTGAAACCTACACCTATCCTAGAGTAAAGGCAGGTAAAATTAGCTTGAATTTGAAATTTCCAGTAGAAGACTGATAAGAGTCAGGCTAAATTGAACTGAAAAATATGAGAGGTGTGCTTAGAAACGTATTAAAACTGTTTCTGTAATAACTTATGGGAAAAAGGGCCTAATAAATGAATCACATATGAAATGCTAATGCAGAAAGGACGACGTTTCTTACATCAGACATCTTTGCACGAGATTTCTCAAAGTAAGATTTCAATTAAGGGGACTCATACACCTTAAACCCCTCATGATCTTCGAATATGTGACTATTGCAAGAATAGGGATATTTTATTTATTTTAAAGGCAATTGCTTCCAACTTTTTACAGCTGACTTCATGATATAGTTGCTTTGGAAACTAGTAACCAGAAAGTTTGTGTTGCCACAAATATTTTTGTAATTTAATCCTCTTTGGGACAAAATATTTCGCCATATTTCCACCTTGCGCGCATGATATTTTAAAAATGGCTAATGGTACATACTTGATATTGGATGGAATTCTTTATATGGGCACTATTTTCTAACTGAACCAACAATCTGATGAATATTTTACTATAGAAAAATTTTATGGACGAAAACATTACAAATTTTTTTAATAAAATACATTTTATAAACTCAAAATAAAATAAAAATTTAACATGAAATTTTTAGAATTTTAGGTTCACAGTAGTTTTCAGACGTTATAAAAGCTATATATTAAATATGGAATTAAATTATGAAACAGAATGTTTTAAACTGTGCGCGCAAGTTGGAAACATGACGAATAATGTTGTCACAAAGCAGATTAAATTATAAAAATATTTGTGGCAACACAAACTTTCTGATGACTATTTCAGAAAGAAGCTATATTATGTAGTCAGCTGTAAAAAGTTGATAGTAATTGCTTTTAAAATAAATAAGTTATCCCAATTCTTGCAACAGTCACCTATTCGAATATCTTATGGGTTTTAAGGTGTATGAGTCCCCTTAAATCTTTCATGATATGAACTGACTTCTCTGAAGATGAAAGCAATTATAACAACTGAATATAAAAATACCTTCAATGTAAAAGGACAATTTGTTAACTCATCATTAAACAAAATACCACACTGCTAAATAAGGACGATGTAAAATATTTCCCGTTTTAACTTTCCATTTTTACTCTTGAGAAGCTTCCCATTTTCGTCTTTTGGGAAGCTTTCCATTTTCCGTTTCTTACCTCGTTTTATCAGCTATTAAGCGTTCACGTTCTTCGCACTTAAATCATAAAATTCAGTTCAACAGCAATATCGCAAAATAGTTTTAAATTGAGCATACAGAGTCTCGCGCGCTGGAGATAAAAATGTTTTTTCTGTACAACGTTGCCATGGCTCGCTGAGAAATCCTTGAGTTTGTTAATCAAAAATTCATTAGAGTTTTACAAAATATGAAATCGATAATAAAACAAATTCCAAATTGGGTCTTCCACATGCCCATATTCGCAGTACGATTACGTCATTCAAAATTCGATGGCTCTGTGTAACGTTGTTTTATCACAATGCGAGAAATATACATACATTTATGCAGATTTTCCATTCTTTAATTTCTTCAAATATAATGCAGGACTCTAACATTTGGTGACAACAGTTTGAAAAGTGAAACGGACGTTTATAGTAAACCAACGCAAATGAAAACAATAGTCCCTCAGGGAGAAAGCCCCTTTGGACTTAAAAGAAAAAAAAAAACATGCGACATAGCTTATGAATGCCTATAGGCTTTCAAAGTTTTAAAGTAACAGCCATATATAAAATTTATTTCTCAGCCACACGAAGCCTTTTTAGTATATCCCATGCCCTGCGCATTTTATTCATAACGAGACGTTTAGCCATCAAAGAAGCATATAAAATCTTCGGTAAATTGCCAATGAATTGAAATGAAGATATATTTCAAACGTGCTTATTATTTTGCTTGATTTAGTAACATTTCTAGAAAAACGAGTACGTTGTTGTTATAGAATGTAAGTAAAATAGACAAAAAACTATTTGCAAACAAAAGAGTCCATGAACTTTGAGGTTGAATTCCCAAAGATGTAACACTATTATTAAGTCATTTTCTCCACCCTGAAAACAAAAGTACTGTAGGTTTTTGAAGGTTGAATATGATTGTTTGTCAGTTGTTCTTTTGCGCAGTTTTTAAGTTTATAAAAAGGATTTGAAACAGAATAAACTTCTTTCAATAATATACTATCTTAAGCAGTAAAATTTTTCCTCAGCTCAAAAAATATTGAATTAATCCTATTGTAAATAATGCAGTTCCAATGCACGACTTAAATGACAGTAATTTAATATTACTTTTCTTTTGAAGGTAGCTGATTTTAAATTAACTATTAATTAATTTAATAATAAGAAGCTGAGAAATGGAATTCAAGCTTCCTTTTAGAAAATGTTCAAAAGCTGTTATAAATTACGAATTATATGTTTTGGACCACAAGGAGATTTTCCCGCTTTCGAATTCCTTCCGTTTCGGAACTAGCGGACTGAAAAGGGTATAAGGTATTTCTCCCATTTTACTAGCGTGCCTTCGTGGTGTAGTGGTTTTGCACGCTGGGCCGGTATTTCAGAAGTACGCGGTTCGATTCTCGGCGAAAGAGTTTGCTCATTTTTCATCTTTCGGGCTTCCAAAACTACATGCGCCTATCAAATTTTAAAAATGGTATGAAAAACAGCCTTGAATTGACGTGAGTTTTACGAAAGCTCTATAGATTTCGAAGGGAAAAAAATTCTCGCTGAATATAAATTTATGGCAGAAAAAAAATAAACATCTTATAGTTAGACTAGAAGAGAAACACGCTAATGTGACAATCAAAATCGTAAAAAACAACCTTATATTTAGCGTAGGTATAATGAAACACTCAATCGATTTCGAGGGCAGCTAAAGGTCCCTCCTCATCAGGAGAAAGAAATACATAGAAAGAAGAAAATAGGAGAAGGAGTCACAGAAACACGTAGTGCTTATCAGCACTGCACGTGGTCATAACTAGATTTTTAATCAGAGTTGCACTGGCCGCCTACTTTTACTGAGCCAGGCTGTCTGATCAAGCATAAAGAAATATTAGCGAAGTTAAAATAGGGAGCGAGGGGCAAATGCACATTACGCTCAAAATCTGAACTTCAAATAATGGAAAGCAACCACTGAACGGATTTTTATACCCTCTGGTAGTACCAAGCGCGAGGAGGTAACGCCATCTATCGGCAAAAATAATTGAATTAAGATGACCTTGTCGTGCTTCCATTTTATCCTTCTGTTAGCTATAAAATTACACGGATTCTCCAGAAATTCAATTTTCAAGTCGGTTTCTCCCCTATTAATAAAATTCACCCTTCGATTCTAAAAGATTGCGTTTCTGTCTTGAATTCTTGGGGAATTTATAGTATATCATGTCAGTGTGGTTTAAGATATATTGGCCAAACAAAAAGAGCGTTGAAGTTTCGTATCAAGGAACATGAATCTTATGTCAAAAAAGGCGAAATTAACAAGTCTTCAATAGCGTATCATAGCTGGACTTTTAACCATAATTTTGATTTTGGGTCTGCAAAAATCATCCAAAAGGCTTCTTCCATAGGCGAATTGGATTTTCTTGAGGCTTTTCACATTCACAAAGATTTAGAAAGTTTAGTTAATGATTTGAAGTCCAATCCAGTCCTTCCTAATGCCTTTAAAATTCTACTATCTTAATTCAATTATTTTTGCCGATAGATGGCGTTACCTCCTCGCGCTTGGTACTACCAGAGGGTATAAAAATCCGTTCAGTGGTTGCTTTCCATTATTTGAAGTTCAGATTTTGAGCGTAATGTGCATTTGCCCCTCGTTCCCTATTTTAACTTCGCTAATATTTCTTTATGCTTGATCAGACAGCCTGGCTCAGTAAAAGTAGGCGGCCAGTGCAACTCTGATTAAAAATCTAGTTATAACCACGTGCAGTGCTGATAAGCACTACGTGTTTCTGTGACTCCTTCTCCTATTTTCTTCTTTCTATGTATTTCTTTCTCCTGATGAGGAGGGACCTTTAGCTGCCCTCGAAATCGATTGAGTGTTTCATTATACCTACGCTAAATATAAGGTTGTTTTTTACGATTTTGATCTTATAGTTAATTTAAGTCCTCTTTCATCAAAACCAACAAATTTTCTTTAATGATAAAAATTTACTATTATTATAATTATTAATTATTTACTATTATTATTAAAATTTTCTTTAATGATAATAATTTAATTTTTTCTTTAATGAAAATAATTTACTCAAGAATGACTCTCTATCAAGAATTTCCACAAACTTTTCCTTCAGGTCATCCTAATTCATTCAAATACTATTTCTCATCAACTTTTATTCAATTACTGCTCTTCATTCTCCATAATGAAATACTTTACCCTTTACATATCTTACATTCTCAGCCTCTACTATTCTTATACATTATGTTGTTCATTTTCAAAATTTGTAATGATCTTCTTAAGTATTTACTTATGTATTTATGTTTCATTTACTTTCATATTTATTTAGGTATTATGTTTTTATATATTTAATTCTTCAATTTTTATTATATAATTCTCAAAATTCTGATACTTTATTTGACTTCATATATAACAACATTGTATTTATCTTATTCTAAATTTTTAACTTTTATTTATTGTATCTATTTATGTTTATTATGTATTGTATTATTTATATATTTATTTCTTGATATTTAATTGTTATTATGTAATTATCAAAATTCTAAAATTTTATTGTATTTTACATAACAACACAGTTGGTAGATGATTCCATCAGTTGAGAGTAAAAGCAGAATGTCTTAAAGGCGGTGCAGCTGCTCATCTGATGGTAAATAAATAAATAAATAAATAATAATAATTTTAATCCAGCTTCCCTCTCCTCCAAAGCTCTTAAAATCTTGATGTCCTAGTTCTTCATTCTTATCTTATAAATTTCTATTTTGAACAATGAATAGTTAATTTCATTTCAGGTGTTAAAAAGGTATTTTACTTGGCCACAAAAGGAAGCATCTTTGACCCCAAAGGAGAGAGAATACTTGTTTGGACAGTTCATTCTGTAAAACTGATGCCAGTCCAATACTGATTTTTGTGTTAATTTACATTGGCTGAGCTTTCCAATTGTTAAAATTGATTGTATTCTGCTTTTATCTAATTTTTAACTTCGAAAATATTTATAAATTATCTATACTTATATAGAGCTTTATATAATATCTATATTTATATAGATAATTTATAAATATTTCGAAGTTAAAAATATTTATTGTATTCTGCTTTTACCTAATTTTTAACTTCGAAAATATTTATAAATTATCTATACTTATATAGAGCTTTACATATTATCTATAGTTATATAGATAATTTATAAATATTTCGAAGTTAAAAATATTTATTGTATTCTGCTTTTACCTAATTTTTAACTTCGAAAATATTTATAAATTATCTATACTTATATAGAGCTTTATATATTATCTGTATTTATATAGATAATTTATAAATATTTCGAAGTTAAAAATATTTATTGTATTCTGCTTTTACCTAATATTTAACTTCGAAAATATTTATAAATTATCTATACTTATATAGAGCTTTATATATTATCTATATTTATATAGATAATTTATAAATATTTCGAAGTTAAAAATATTTATTGCTTAATATTTATTAATTATTGATAAATTATCTTTTAAGAAACATAAGCTATTTATGTTAAATATTTTAAAAAATTGTTGATTAATCAGTTATACAAAAACTACTTGTAAAAATATGCATAAAAATTATGTATTAAAAACTTATTTATGCATTTTTTCTTTTTAGTATAATTGAAATGTCATGAAAAACTAGGTTTTACTTCCAATAACTTGATTAGCCCACCAGCGGCCGAGCGGTAAAGTCGCTGAACACTGGTAGTTCGGTCCGAGGTTCGAATCCCGCGAACGGGCTGGCTGTATGGGCGTTTCGTGGTTTTCCCCATGTGTAACGTGTATACGAGCCAGTTTCCCTTAGAAAGTCCTCCATGAAGGCACCCCTCTTAGGCAGATAGCCCTCGAGGCTTTGCCATAATCACACACACATACACACATCCAATAACTTGATTAAAGAATTATGCTGCTTAATAAAAAATATGCATCTAAATTTAAAAGCCCTATTTTTTGAATCATAGTACAGAAATGATGCTTTATTTTAATGGTTGAAAGTTCACTTTTTCACTGAATTATTTTCAAAATAAAAAAACTGAAAATTTAATTAAAATATTTTCCTTAAAAGAAGACCAATTCTATGTGATATAAATAGCATTCATTTAGAAACACTCTTCTTCTCTAAAATAAAACATTTTCATTAATTCCTTCTTTTGAAATGACTGAAAAGGAAGAAGAATTTCATTGCCATAATTCATTCGTTTTACCTTGAGGTCTTTTCCATTGTAGCAAAATATGTTTCTGACAAAGCAAGGGGTAAACCCAAGAAAAATAGGGCGTGCCTCAAACTTAAAGATGAATGTCAAACACAGAGAAGAAGAAAAAGCAAAAGAAAAAATTCTTCCTAGTGAATCTTTTATGAAGTTAAGAAGAAGGTCAATTTGCACTTGATAACATCGCTGCTGTATTTGATAAAGATAATTTATTAATGATGAGCAATATAAATTTTGAGTATAATTTAATTATGCGTCTAAATAATGTGCTTGTTATTTTATCAAATGGAGTTAATTGTGGACATGTATGTGCTCAATATACATATTTGCAAAATTAAAATCAAGTTTGTAAATCATGGATAACAGGAAAAGTATTTAGAAATAAAAGCAAAAGCAAATTGACATAATTCATATCCATTCAAAAATATGTATCTCGCTACAAAACTATGTAATTATAATTAAATAAATTTTTGTATCCTCAATGAAATACGATTGCCCTGCAGGGAAGGGTAGAATGATTAGAAAATGATGATTTTTGAGGTGATGAGTTTTGGTTGGAATTATAGAAGATTCAAAGAACTAGGTTTTTGAGAAGCTGGAGCATTGAAAATGCGTCGGTTAGGAAGCCTTCTTAAGACTTTGATAGAGACGAAGAAAGGTATGGGATCTTCAGATTCCTCCCAGCTATGATCTTCTATGTAAAAACTGAATGTATCGAGTACAGCTTAAAATAATATTGTGTTGAAGACAAACTCAGCGATTAGACACAGGCATTGCCTGGCTCCGATGACCAATGCCTCTGTATCTAGAAGAGGCTTAGCAATGCTTATCAATCCCATATTGTTAAGCTGCTTCCATCATACTTGGTGTTACCATTTCGGAAGTTATTCCCTATATCAGCTAATCATATTTTACGGATTACTCCTTGGCAGCCTTCAAGGTCCATCCTGAGAACGGTTCCTTTACCAGTACGCCTTCATCTTTCAATGTAATTTTTCAGGAATATATTATCTGTCAGCACCTGGCGAACGTTTTCAGGTAATGTCTGTGTAGCGTTACAGCCACCTTTTGGCCTGTAATGTTTCCAATACTCCCTCCAGTCGGTTACGTATGAATCTTTTTAAATGTTAGATATAGTCATATCAGAAACTGTCAGAAATGGCTAAATATCTGGGAACTTGCCCTGCGAAATTTGCTTCCAGATTTTGTCCTGTGAAGGGCTTGATTACGTCCATACCTTACCTAAGTCCACGCTCGACCAGATATTCTCATGCATGGCTGCCGGAGGTGGATATACATCAAACTCGTATGACACACTTTAAAGATTGTTCGATATATGGAGTCTTTGCTACCTAATTTTTAATTGTAATTTTAATTAATTTTTCATCTTTGTTCCCTCACTTCTCTTGTCAGATTTTATTGCGATCAAACAATTGCTAATAATGGAATAACATTTTGTTAAAACATTCACCCCTACTTCCATATGGTGTCTGCCGATAACATCATGGCAAAATCATCGCGGGCGAAAACGTCGCAGAGAAAACAACGCAAGGCGAAAACGTCGTGCTACAAAACATCGTGGGAGAAAACATCGCAAAGAGGAAACATCGCAGTTCTAAAACATCGTGGTACAAAATATCGTCGTCGAAAATAAAGCTGTTCAAAATCTTCGCAGTTTAAAAACATCGTCGTCGAAAATATCGTGGTAAAAAATAAAGTATCTACAAATCATCGCATGACGATAATATCGCAGACATGCTTTAATAACTGTAAATGGATATACCCATAATGCTTTGTGAGCGCAAGATGGAAAGAAGGATAATTTTTACTTTCATATTTTTAATTAACTAATAAATTTTTGCTGAGAAAATAAGAAGGGAACTTAAGCATAGAAAATTAATGCAACTTATAGCACTTTATAGAATTTTAAACCGACATCAACAAAGGCATAACAAAGGCCATTAACAAATCATTTTTTATAAAGATTTTACTAGTAATTTTTCAGGAAAAGTATAATCTATAAGTTGCATTTAATTTTCTATGCTTAAGTTTCCTTCTTACTTTTTCAGCAAAAATGTATTAGTTAATAAAAAAATGTAAAAGTAAAAATTATTCCTCTTTACATCTTGCGCTCACAAATCTTTATGAGAATATCCATTTATAGTTATTAAAACCTGAAAAAGCATGTCTGCGATGTTATCGTCATGCGATGATGTTTTTTAATTAAAGAAATAATGGGGAACACAATAAGTTCCCCATGTACCACATAGTATCACATGGGGATTACAGAAGTAAGTATGAAACACAATACAAAATAAACAGAGGAAAAAACTGAAATAAAATTAAGGATGATTACAAAATTTCACAATAAATTGACAAAAAGTGTTAAAAGCACTTCTCTCGGAAATAAATTGGTAAAATTCTGGAGGCCAATTAATATTAAAGTTTTTCAGTTCCAGTTTCAAGATTTTTCTTTCGTTCTTATATTTAGGACATAGAAGAAGCACATGTTCAACATTCTCCTCTCCACCGAGGCTACAATCACAGGCAGATTCGGAGCTCAATCTATTCAAATAACTTTTGAAATTTCCATGGCCAGTAAGAAATTGGGTTAATTTATAGTCAGTGAAGAAGTGATGACATGACAATCTCATCTTGATAGAAGGGAAAAATCTCTTTGTTAAGCTCCCTTTATTTGAATTAAGGAATTCGTGGTTCCACGACTCCACAATACTTTCATACATGACCTTCTTATAAAAGGATTTAGGAATATTGACAAAAGTGTCAATTTCCCGCTTAGTCGCAGCCTTAGCAAAGAAATCCTTAGCAACACCTGTATGACCTTAGCCTTAGCAACACCTGTATGACCTGTAAGCCTTAGCAACACCTGTATGACCACGAACAAATGAAAATGCAACCGAAATATTTCTATCTTTTAGGTTTTTCAGTTCTTTTTGAATCTCGATAATGATATTATTAGAAGGAGAAATACATTTTAAGATCTCCAAGGATGAAAGGGTCTGAAATGAGATACAAATGAGATAGTCTGAAACAGCACTATTTTGTTCAGAAACCCATTTGATGGCGAAGCACAAAAGTTCAGCTATAAAAACGGTACATAAATCTCTAATTCTAAATTGAAAGTACTCAAATTCAAAACCACTTTTTAAGACAACAAATGCGAGACCAACCTTGCCATCAGTATAGCAAGTTACAGGCGAATCACCTACGATTTTACTGCTAAACTGAATAAAATTAACAGCATTTCTTTCTGAAGGATGAGGAAGATCAGATGGAGGTAAAATACAATCATACTGAGGAGACAGCAGAAGCAAAAATACTTTCCTTATAAGCAAAAGCACAAAGAATGGCAATATCAATTGGAGGAAAGCCAGAAATTGCATAAACTCACGCGTTTACGTGTTACTCAGCGCGCCATTGAGAGGTCCGTGGTTCGATTCCCAGGGAAGGCGTTTGCTCATTTTTCATCTTTCCGGCTTTTCCAATTAATCGTAATGTCTCTACATAGTAATCGAAATATGAATACTGAATCAGATAACCCATACAAAGGTCCATATACTTGCATGTATTTCAATAAGTGGAGGCTAATTTGAAGCTTACTTTCCCTTGGATCGTGAAACCAAAATGTGTCTTCGTATTGGTTGCATGTATAGTACATGTTTTTTCCTATTGATAAAAATATCACATCGCGCATTCCAGAGTCTTCAGTCATGGATCCCCTTCTTGAAAAATTTTTCAGCAGACGCCCATGTATACTTACTTGTAGTTAGCAATTAAACGCTCCTTTAGGCATGCAGTTTCAGCCTACTAGTTATTTCAAGTCAAGAACGAAAAAATGTTATCTGACCGCATTGAAATACATGAAAAAACATTTAACATATTTCCTGGTGTTAAAGATTTCCTCCCCCTTCTCTCACGTAATCACGCGAGGAATCTTTTACCGTTTGCAATTCGGAAAGAAACAAAAAGAATATATTCACTAATTAGCGTATTTTCCGTTGTCTTCACTTCCAGAAAATAGCCACAGGCTGTGTAGGAAGTTCTAAAGATGAAAGTCGAAGAAACAATCTGGATCAAGGCTATGCGGCATCAGCCCCACCCTGTGCCAGGCTCTAAACCATCGTGGCCTTTCAACAATGAACATTCCTCGTCACCATTTGCATTCGACATTCGAGAGATGGGCGCGGATTTTTTGACAGTTTTTTATTTCCCCTTTTCTACTGTAGGGTGTTTATTTTTGTTATTTATTTCTCAAAATTTACGTTCATAATCCTGCGTAACCCGTTAGAAAACCAGGTACACCTTCCTGTCACCGGTTTTGTATAAAAAGGTTCGGGTTCACAGTCCGGAATATCATTGAGTACTCCAGCTCAAGCACTCCAGAAACCACCATGAAGGTAAGAATTACTCTTAATCTTTGATTTCTAGCCCTTTAAGCTTACCTGAACTCATTTTTGAATCTCTAATAATTATTCTAAATATTTCATTTCTATCCTTTTGAGCTTACTTAAACTTTTGTTTATATCTCTATGAATTATTCTAAGTCTTTCAGTTCTTGCCTTTTAAACTTACCTAAACTCATTTTTGAATCTCTAATAATTATTCTAAATCTTTCAGTTCTAGCCTTTTAAGCTTACCTAAACTCATTTTTGAACTACGTATCGGGAATTTTATTTTATTATCGAAATTCGCCTATAGAAAAATTAAAACTTTTAAGAGCTTATCTATCTTACCTCTTAGTAATAATCGATTTGTGAAACATATAGCTTTACGGTTTATATAAAATTAAATAATTATATTTTATATTGTCTTCATTTCTTATTTATTTAAATTTTTATAGTAAATTTATATTATCTAAGTTTTCTGATTACTTTTGTTCACCAGCGGCAGAGCGTTGAATAGTCACTGAATACTGGTAGTTCGGCTCGAATCCATCCCACGAACGTCTAGTTGCATGGGCTTTTCAGTGATTTTCCCCATGTGTAACGTGCATACGAGCCAGTTTTCCTTGCAAAGTACTCCACGAAGGCATCCCTTCCCTTAGGCAGATAACACTTGAGGCTTTGCCGTAATCACATAAAACAAACTAACTATTTTAGATATTTCTCATTTTAGCTGTGTAGCAGTCTCCACCAATAACTGCAGTCATTCTCGTTAAAATTACGAATTTTTGTTCGCAAGATTTTATAATTCGTTTGTAAAAATATATAACGCATTTTTCTTAATTTGGAGTTTACGTTCATTGGGCCAAAGATGGGTACCTAAATTTTTAAATATTACAATCAAACACATTTTTCTGGAATTTTAATAAAAAAAAATTTCATTTAACAATTAAAATTTAAATGTGTATAGTTTTGTTGAAATTTTTTTAAGTTTTAATAATTTTAAAACCCTTTTTTTTATTTGAAATCTACTGTATTACGTTTAAATGAGTGAATACTTTATGGAAAAAATACTTATGAAGAAGTTACCAAATTTATCCTGCATTTTAAACATTTTATTGTTTTTATATCAAAAGTATTAAATTTTTACCAATTTCACTCATCATATATGATTCAGTTCTAAACGTTTTCTTGATCATCAACACTTGAACGAATTATAAGCACAGTTTGCTGCTGGTGTCTCATACAGAGCTTTCATAGGCACGGAAGGAAAGTAGTAGAATGTTCAAAATCCTGAAGAGACAAAGGTTATCAGGAATTTGGTTTCCCGAGTATCAGAGTAATCCAGAAAATAAGGTCTAAATTTACGGGTGCGTCTTATATTATGCGCCGGATATAAAAATTATACTAGATTTAAACATATGTAAAAGATGATTATACAAAAATTATATTTTTACATGTACCTAATTGCTGCTTATTTAAAAGAAATGACAAACCTACAAACTTCAAAATATTCATTATCGGATAACACAAAACGTTCATCCTATTTACCTTTATTTACCTTCCGTTATACAGGGATTGGACAAAAATATGGAAACACCTTTAATAAAACATGTTTCTTTGCTTAATATGGTGTAGGAAACCCGTTGGCATCCAAAACAGCTTGCAGTCTTCTCGGAATGGATAAATACAGTTCCTGTATGTTTGCCAAGGGAATATTATACCATTCTTCCTGAAAAACGGTGGCAAGTTCAGATAAAGATGTTGGCGGTGGATAACGAGAACGCACTTTCCGTTCCAATGTAGACCACAAAGGTTCGATAATATTCAGGTCTCGTGACTGTGGTGGCCAGGGAAGATGGGACAACTCATCCTCGTGCTCAGAAAACCAGTCCTGGACAATGTGAGCTATGTGAACAGGGGCTTTGTCGTCTTGGAAGACACCATCACCATCGCGGAACAACGTTTGTACCATGGGATGAATTTGATCGGCCAAAATGTTCACATAAGTCTTGGCAATCATGTGCCCTGACACAGTTATCATGGGGCTAGCAGAGAACCACGATATGGCTTCCCAAACCATAACAGAACCCCCGCCATGTTTCACTCTTGGCAACAAGCAGTCTCTATTATAGGCTTGAGATGGCGTTCTCCAAATGTAAACTCGGCCAGAAGTGGGAAACAATGTGAAAGAAGACTCGTCAGACCATATTACTCGCTTCACTGCTCTATAGTCCAGGCTTTATGACTTAAACACCACCTTTTCCTGTTACGGGCATTAGCATCACTGATGAGTGGCTTCTCAATTGCAGCACGGCCAGCAATTCCCTGTTTATGAAGCTCCCTTCTAATTGTTTTGGTACTCACAGGGTTCGGTAACACAACATTCATTTCAGCAGTAACTTTTGCAGCTGTGGTCTTCTTATTTTTCGTCACAATTGCCCTTAATGATCGTCTGTCACGATCACTCAGGACACACTTTCGTCCGCGCTGTGATTTAGCAGATGATGTTTTTCCGCTTTTCAAATATGCGGAATGAATCTTCGATACAGTACCTCTTGAAACACTAAACTCCTCGGCTACCTTGCTTACGGAAGCACCTACCATACGTGCTCCAACAATTTGTCCACGTTCGAAGTCTGTTAACTCTGACATAATGCAATGGCAACCTCACATAACAGTACTCCGACAACAACTGAACAGTAGTCAAAAACACCAGCGCCACCTACATATTTCATTAAAATCAATCTTTCTTTTCAAACATGCATTTCACAAGGTGTTTCCATATTTTTGTCCATCCACTGTATCTTCAGGCAAATCATCGAATTCTGTATCATCTTCACCATCTCTTCTTCGCCATTCATAAACAAATAGTCTAGACATTAGACAGATAGATATACTACACTTTTAAAATGATTTTTGAATTTTGCCGGGTTTAATTTCATTGCATGCTTTTGTTATCCACTCACACTCTATTTCTAGACTGGAATGATATATTTGGCAGAAAGGTGTACCTTGTACGACAAATATATCCAAAAATTTTAAAATGTAGTTTGAAATTATAGGTGCGCGTTATATGCAGGAATATACGCTAGATAAGAGTTTTCATGGTTTCCCAAAATGTATCTGAAATTCAAGGTAACTAACAGTAAGATTTCTTTTACAAACTTCCTGCTCCTGAAGAAATTATATTTCGTGTTGTATAGCCATTAGGTTATTTCGAAGCATGAGACGTTAAATATGTGCAATGCCTTCGCCAGAACTCCGACCCTGGACATCCTGAATACGCGTCGAGTATGCTTCCAACATATGCACACCGAAGGCATGCGGAAAGAAGGCAGAAAATGCAAACTAATGTTTGTAAAATTTCTCATACAAGAGCATTTTCTGCCTTACATTTGTAGAACCATTTGTATACTTAGAAGCAGGAGACGTGAGAAATGAGCAATGCCCTCGCCGGGACTCGAATACGCGCCTAGTGTGCTAACTGTTACACCACGTAGGCATGCTGAAAGCAGGAAGAAAATACGTTATCCCTTCGGCTTCTGTCAGTTCGTGATGGCAAATGGCAGTTGTCTTCAATCCAAGTGAATAAATACTAGAAAGAATGAAATGAAATACGTCTTAGTTTCTTAATGATTTCTTAGTTTATCTGATTTTCATAATAGCAGATCATATTTAAGTTAATTTTTGTGGATGTGCTTAAAAATTGAATTAAAGAGTATTTGTAAATCTAATAACCATTCAAGACATGTGCTTTTACTCAGAATTTTCCGTTCCTAGGTCTTCATTCTTTTCGCTTTATTCGCCGCCTCTCAGGCCGCCATCTTGCTCGGTGGAGCAAGTGAACAGTACAGAAGCGAGGATGTAAGTAAAAGATTATCACACTTATTATACTCAATCTTATATTCTATTACGTTTGTCTTTACTGTTTCTAGTGTCATAAATGACAAACATAAACAGTACTAGTTCATTTCCATATAATTCATTGACAAACTAACATTGAATTTCAGTTGCAATTAAATTTGCAGTTTAAACGCTTTCCTTAATAATTTAGACAAAGTTAAATTTTTTTTAATTTCTTATGTGAACTTTCTAATTCATTATCTTTTAGTTACAAGGAAAGCTAACTGTTTTGCGAGTATATAGAAAAATTGTGAGAATATATATATAGGCAGAAAGAAAGTATATTACTACTACTACTAGTTTTAAAGGGTTTTTAAGAATTTTAGATTAAAGTTTAGCTCTAAATTTAATAGTTTCTCGTTTTTCAAATTAAATACTTTTAAATTTCTAAGAAACTTTTTCCAAGATAGTATAATATTTTTCCTATTTTTAAGTTTATGTATATGTTTAATATATATATATATGTATGTATGTGATGCACCAGCTTTAGTCGTAGCTTAAATTATCAGACGATAAGTTTAAAAAAAACAGGATCCATTTATTATTATTCAGGAGAAAATAGCAGTTACAAAATCAGGTATCCGGAGTAAATAAAAAGAATTACTAATAACTTTTTGTATGAAGTTTACTGCATAGTGACATTTAAGAAAAACCCGATATTCCTTTGCGAGTCCTTTTATAGCCTCTAGAAAGGCGGAGCTTCCAAGAAATGACGTTAGCCTCGTCAGCCAATCCAGTTCGCTTTAAATATTTCCAGAACATTCTATAACTGTACGTGTAGAAAAGGCGGGAAAAACAACTTGACTACGGGGCTGTGTATTTAATTCCACGTACTTTCAAATAAGAGAACGTCGCCATTAAAAATGAAAAGAACATACAGTTAGAATTTAAGTGTAATTTTGACTGTGGAATTTTATTATTACATATATATATATAATTTAAAGTAAAGTATAAAGAACAAATGATAAAAGACCTATGTGGTCAAAAACTAAATTCTAAATTTTGCCGCATTGTGCGGCAAAATTTAGAAAAAAGGTAAAAGAAAAATCCTAGTTCGTATGCTAAAAAGCAGCTGAAATACTGTGGTTCCGTGAAAACATTAACATAAACAAAATGAGTTGCAATGAAATGTGTTACAAGAGAAATATATGTAGATATATTTCACCATTGAATTCAATTTGCTTTAAATTGTTCGTAGCAGAATCCTTTATTCTAAAATGAGTCGATAGAGAAGTTACAAATATTTATTTGAACGCGCATAATTAACTGTGTAGTAGTTAAAATGAAAAATAATATTTGCTGCGTAAGGTAATCTTCATGCATGGCAAATTTCATAATTAAAGTTTCAATAACATCATCCGAATTGTACTACACCAAGAACATACATATTTCAGCACATTATTTATCTTTGTAAATATTCAGCATATTATTTATCTTTGTAAAGATATATTGCGGTACTGCTTGCTGTAACACAGCTTTAGATAAATGCTCAGCTTGTGGTTTTAGTATTACTTTGAGTGGATAAAATGTTACTTTTCCATCTTTGATTATTGCGACATTGTTGTAAATATTAAGAAGTATTTTCTTTAAGCATTTAACATCTCCTTCTCTAGACTGGAATCATTAAAATAGGTTTAACATAACGAAATAACACTGAAATACCTTGATATAAGACAAGGATTCAGCAGTTAATAGCAGACAATATGAAATTTTTATGAAAATGAAAGATTCGATAATGAAATTAAATCTAATAACAATTACATACTGTGCAAATATTTTATATTAAATTTCGTAAATCAGTTCATTGTATTTCACTTAGAATGTAAATAAAAGCAATAAATAAAATAAAAATGAGAAACTATAATAAAATGAATATAGAAGCTGAAAATATGCACTGGTTTTCCACTAGATCTACTGCTAAAAATCAAGTTATGTGCATATGTTTCTAAACATTTTAAGAAGATATTTCTAATATTTTAACGACTTTTAATTGGTTATATTTTTTGTACGATTTTGACAGAGGATAATTTCGTACATTCTGTGGAACCAAATATCGCACTTCTACATATTCTTAATTTCGAACATTACATCGCTTTTCGTAGTTTCGTGTTCTCGACTGATTTAGGATGCAAAATTTCTTTAGTCATGATTTGAGGAACCTTCGTTGTTAATTCACAATCTAGCTTATTAAAGTAACATCCATGGAATCACAGATATCGAATCACATACAGCCTTATTATTGGAAAGAGTTATTTCAGGTTTTAACACTCGGAGCATAAAAGCACAATTAGCTCAATTTTCCTTTTGCTTTATTTCGCACAAATAAGTACGACACATTTTTAGCGTCTTCTACCAATAAAGGCAATTCGGAATGTGGAAGTAAAAAAAGTATGGAAGAAAGAGGATTAAGATGTCTGGAAAAAAGGGCTTACAGTAATATTTCCAGAAGCTGTTCGAGGTATGCAAAAATATCGCCGTTGAACAAGAAGTTTATTTAGTAGATGATTGTTCACCAGTAATTTAGAGTGTTCATGATAAGAAACTGCAATCCATATTTTATTAACTATTTAATTTGTTATGGAAAACGATATAATTATTTAAATAATTTTTCCAGGGTCTTGGTACCTACTCCTTCGGTTACAACGAGGGTCATGGAAGCGGTGCCACATTCCGCAAAGAAACCGGATCTCATGGCGTTGTTGCCGGATCATACGGACTCAGTGATGCCGATGGTCGCCGACGAGTTGTCAACTATGTTGCTGATGCCGCAGGATTCCGTGCTGACATCAAGACAAACGAACCCGGTGTTGAGCCCAAAGACCCAGCTCACACTGCCATCAACAAGGCCGCCGTCGCCGCCCCAGTTCTTGCACATGCCGCCCCTGTTCTCCACCATGCCGCTCCCCTTCATCATGCCCCTGCTGCCTTACATTATGCCGGCCATCCTTTGGGAGCTTACAGCTACAGCACGGCCGTAGGACATAATGGAGCTGCATGGGCCCCTCATGGTTTGGGCCATTATGCCTACCATTGGTAAATTTATCCCAAATGAACTGTGACGGAACTTTTGAATTTTATCGTGCCAATTGTTGAGGTTTCTGTTAACGCATCTGCTCAAAGGGTGCTTAGCTTTTGTGTGTGTGAAGATGGGAAAATAAAGTGGTTTTATTTTTAAATGATGTCCTTGATTTTCCTTTTCTATCTCAAAATATATGCATACATAGATCTCTATAGGTAAGATCATTCTCTTTAATAACTTAAAACCTTAAAAAGAATTTAATTTTGAAACAATTTAGGGTATAGAATTAAGAATACAATTTACCCTAGAGTGCAAACAAACTCACTTACGTGTATCAAATTGTTTTGGCTAACACTGCTTGCATGAAACTATTTCAAGTGTATTTTACACGGTGGAAACTTGTTATCTGTAACAAGTTTGTTCATAGTTATGAGAAGCTTTAAATTAATGTTTACTAAACAAACATATAAAATAATAAGTAGTAATTAAAATTTCTAAAAATTTATCGATGTTTTAATACTAGAATCTATTACATCAGACGCTCGCATAAAGAAAAAAAGAAGCTTCAGATGAAACTAGATTTTAAGCTTTCGCAGCAAATGCATTAAATTCGATATTTTTTTTTTTAAATTACAAAGCATTGTAGGGTTGTTTTCAAAGAATGGTTGTTTTCCTTGAGGATAATGAGCGAACTTGTCTCGTAATAATGTTACACGCTGGATGAACACAAAATACACAAGTAGCTAGTTTGTCCACCAGGGTTTAAACTAAGGATGAACTGCCATTCTTATCTGCCTGGCTTCTAGTGAGTGCAGAAAAAGCGAATTCCGAAAGGTTATACATTCGCTGGTTTCATCCTTTCAGATATTACACAAAAGCAGAAATCAAAGTGCTTTTGCTTGTCCCATTTCGGAAATGTATTTTTTACTTTTTAATGAAAAACATCACCTTAACTGTTCATTGTAAAACTAATTTGTTGGACCATGTAATAAAACTGTATTTTGAATAACGCTTTGGCAAAATATATTTTAATCAACTACGTTTGTGTGACTTATCATCATGAATCTTAATACTAAACTCCGTATATAAGCATATACAATCTGTCCCCAAAGTTTATAGACTCAAGTAAATTACACATTCAAGAAAAATAAAAATGTATAAAATTACCCAATTAAAATATGTTTATTTAAAATACTATATGTGCCTTGCATTCGAGTAAATATTTAACCAAAATATCAATTTGTCTTTTAGAAAAAATAAAAATAGAAAACATAATAATTGATAAATGTCTTATTATGCAAATTGGTTAGCAACAATCATGATGGAGAAGTCTTTTATGTGATAATGCCCTCATTTAAGCCAACGATTTAAAAAAGGAAAAGAGATTATTTGAACTGCGCTTCAATATGCCTAAATTTTTTTGATACTGAAGTTAATACGATTCTAAATTTTTACTTGCATGGTAGGTCTATTAAAGGAATTTCTAAACTTCTGAACCGATCTCGTAAGAGCCACATCAGCCACGTTCAGGAAGACCCCGACTGACGCATTATCACAGCAAAAGTCGGATACAAAGAATGTCTTCGACACAGAAAATGTAGGTTTTCCAAATTACAAGAGCTTGGGGATTGCGAATATCCAAACGCACTGTTCATAGGCGAATTAAGGAATCTGGTTATATGATTCACTTAAAAAGGTCTCGATCATTACCGCTCTCAAAGCTTCACAAACGAATGAGATTGCAGTGGACCCGTAACCACATGGCATATGGCGACAAATGGCGACTCTAAGTTTCACTGATGAAAAAAAAGATGGTCATGACAGGCATTCATATTACTGGCATGACTTACTAAAGAAGCCTCAACTGTTTCAGTAGGAAAAGTGGAGGTGGATCTGTTATGGTGTGGGCAGGCTTCGCTAAGTTCAGTTTGACAGAAATTTTCAATTTTGACTAGAAATTCGACTAAGGAACCGATCTGAAGCTTTTCCACAAATATCATGTAAAATGCAATCAACGGTTACAGTTATCTAAGATAAAATTTAACCTCAAACTGTAGGTGTCGTTCACCAGCAAACTTTAAAATAAAATATTAAGCAAGGCAAGATTTATACCCCGCCCCAAAATAATAAATGGGAAACTGATAATATGGTATATTTCACTTTCAGACACATTTCTTTTAATTTCTTTATGATATTCAAATGAACACTTGGACTTTAGGTCTCTTGAAACAAATTCTAGGCATACGTGCTATGTTCCAGGTTCAGCACCTGGACTTTAGAAAGCATGAAAAAGGCCACGTTGAACTGGTCTAAATTTGAATTCTTAAGGTGGAAACTGCTACAGTTCACATTAATGGAAGACAGCACAGAATTACTGATGCCTGAGGTGTAGTCAACATACGTAGCTCATTACTATAAGCGTATATCAACTTCAATAGCCTCAATTCCAATTATGAGTTTTAATACTATTAGAAAACAGTATTTACAGTTTCCATACTGTTCCGCAAATACTTTTGATAATAAATTAATGTCATTAATTCTTCCCCTTTAATTCAGCTGTATTTTCAATAATGCAAAATGTTCATTAAGGATTTTATTGGACTTAATAGAGATGATACAACAAAAAATGTATATTAACCTCTTCGTCGTCCGTAACGCATCTAGCGCGTTCAAGTGAAAAATCTGCAGGGCGGCCGTAACGCGCTTCAAGCGTTCTTCTACATTTTAAAATTTTAAACGTTTATAACGCTATCTAAATTTTTTACTTGTTCGAGTTTTTATTTTTGTTTGTTCTAATTCCTTATGTAAAATTATACAGCAGCTGAGCGCCCTAGGGCAGGATGTCTGCCAACCAACATAGGAATAATAGCATACACAACGCAATAATTCTATGTCTCTATTGTAACTTAGCAGGTGTTATGTCTAAAATTGTAAATATGTAAGTGTATAAGTAACTGTGTAATGTAAGTAATAGTGTAATGTAAGTAATTTAATCAATGAGTGTAATACGTCGTACTATGTGTACTTTTAACATAACGTAATCGGTAATGTAGTCATTAGCGCGTGTAACGCGTGCCCCATATGTATTGTTTTAAGTAACGCATATATGATTATAAGGCAAAGTATGTGTGCCTATCTTGTTATATAGCATAATGTCATTTAAGAAGTAATAGCAATAATGTAAACTATAAGTAATCCAGTTATAAAGTAACTTAGCAAGTTCGCAATACAATTAGCTTAACGTAGTATACAGTCAGGTTATAACTCTAATAAGTGTAGATTAATGTCATGCATTATGTATGTGTAGTCTAATGTCATGTGAAGTGTAAAGTATGTATGTACTAATTCATGCAAGTATTATGTATAAGTTTAATGTCATGTCACCATGTAATGTTATGTTTCATGTATGCATTATGGCCTATGAACACCCAGGTCAACCATTAACATAAGAATCTGTACAGAGCCAATGTCAAACTGGAATAGCCCCTGTATGGCCGTGTAAACTTTTTCATGAAGACTCAGTAACTCCCGGTGCGCCCTTGTGGGACCCCAGGGAGTTCTTGTATCTATATAGGGGAGGGCGTGGGACATATGCCTGTTTACCTCCGTTAAACACCAGGCGTCCCCGTCCTCCGTCACCTGTCACCTGTTCTAATTCCTATGTGTAGTACTAATCAGACATTCTATTTATAATTGAATTCCCCCCCCGGGTTTTATGAATATTCGCGCCATTTTATATAAGATACAATACAGTGAGAGATCTTCAACGTCTACTAAGCAGTAAAAGAGAAAAAAATGAGGTTGTGAATTGGAAAGACAAGAAGGATATACGTTTGATGAGTACAGTCCATAATAACTCGATGATTGATGTTGAAACACGGAAATGAACTGTAAAAAAAACAATAATTGTAAAAAATTACAACAACAAAATGGGAGGAGTGGACTGCCTGGATCAGATGTTATCAAATTAATGCTGCTGCTAGAAATAAGCAGAGGTGTTATTAATAAGATAAGAGATAAGAGAGGATCCCTTTTCCATTATGCTTTATTTCCTTACAGTTTTACTTAATATTCATTTACATTCCTCCACTATGTATGTACAGAGAAAACAACATTACACGCCGCGAAAAACAAAGGGCCGATGGGGAGAAATTTTCGCGGACAGGAGAAGACGGCGAAAGGGTTAACGAAATTTGATAGGCAGAACGTTATAAAGCAAATGAGTTGCTGATTATTATGTTAACACTAACTGCACCAAAAGTAAAATTGTAGCGAAATTAATTTTCTTTTCGGAGCAGGAAGCTTTAAGAATCAGATATGTTTTCCTTGGAGGGACATACTACCGTTTCATATCATAGTGCAAACTGAATGCAATGCGCTAATTTCATATAAATGGAGAGAGACTTTACTTAAATAGCTTCTATATAAAAAGGATTATTATTTTTGGAACTCTTCTTTCTTAATTCAAGGCTGCCAAATCAAATATTTTCAATTTAATTCGGAATGCATAATACAATCTCGAGTTGAAAGGGAAATACTTATGAATTCAGAAAGGCTCACAACTAAACCTGATTGTCTATGAAAGTCTCCATAAAATGAGATCTTGTTTATTCAAAAATGATACTGGTTCTGATTATTACTTTTGATATTTTTGCATAGACTCTGAAAAAATCTACTGACATAACAAATGTAGTTCCTTTGTTAATTTTTGCTCAGATGTTATCCAAAGACTGACATCAATCAAAAGTTGCTTGAGAACCAACATTAGTAACTTAAAAGCCACCATAGTTGATTGAGAATCACCATAAAGATACTATATATGATACAGTCACTTGCATTCTGAAAAGCAATATTAACACCGAAATTCTCTCAGCCATAATCAAACATTCTGTCTGTAGACCAAATGTAACGTTTGGTTTCCCTTTTAAGAGCATTATATGCATTTTTCTGCAAGAAATTTTATATCTTATAATTGCATATATTATTTTTCGAAAAATTAAGAATTAAGAAGATTAAATTGAAACGAATTGCATAACTTCCCTGCATTCTTGCGCTGTAGGTCTGCATAACAAGGTGCTTTTTTTTTTTTTTTTTTTTTTTTTTTTTTTTTTTTTTTAAATTCTATGTTTGAATTCCAGAAATAGAAGTATATGTTCAAGTTTTCTTATTTCTAAAGGATTCTTGACGTTATAAAATTTTCATTGTCAGGTTTCATCAAGGTCAATGAAACATAATTGCTACTCTTATTTATTATTCTTCCTTTATCTTTGCAAGATAGGAGAACACCCTTCTTTTGATATTTGTACAAGATACTTCAAATTAAAGCCATTCGATACGTCTATGTTTACGTATGTATTTTTCGTAACTTTCATCTGTAGGTACGTATTTATTTCGCATAACTCAAAAACGATTAGCTGCAGATAGTTGAAATTTTGTATATGGGACTGCTATAGCATTTAGCTGAGCACCTTCGTTTTATAAAATTTAAAAAAATCTGACTGTCCTACGATTAAAATAGAACGGGACATTTAATTTTAAAATTCGAACTTTTTATTGTCATTTTCAACTTCCTCTGAGCGATCAGTTATTATATTTGGAGGAAATAAGTTTAAATTCACTGCAACCAAAAATGTGTATAATTTAATAAGGCTGTGCACGGATGTCACGTGGTGGCCACATCAGATTTTCCCCCTTTTAAGCCATTTAGTACCAAAATACTTATGAAGTGCTATGTTTACAAAATATTAATTACTTTCTTTGTAAATTATTTTTGTTATTTTTACCCAATTATGATAGGTAAGGCAAACGAATTATTTGCATAGAGTAAAAAACAACAAAAGATCATGGTAGTTTTCAGAATAAGATAACAAACAAGAAAGACAAGTTATTCAGTAGAGTTTTATTTGAATAGGGTCAAAATGAACACACTGATCTTAGCACTATGCAAATAAGCTCTATTTAGAATGTTCAGGGTTAAAAACCGTGCAATCAATAAAATCAAGAGATCATTAACACGAATTAAAGCATCATCATAAGTTAACATTAGCTAAATATCTTCTACCACCAAAGACCATGGTGTCCGATTCCATGATGTCCGACAAGAGTGTTGTAGCTGTAGGCTCCAAAAGGATGACCAGCAGCGACGTGGACAGCAGCAGGAGCTGCGTATGTCAATGCAGGGGCGATAATTCCAGCTTTATTGATGGCGGCATGAGCTGGATCCTTGGGCTCAACTCCTGGCTCGTTTGTCTTAATATCAGCTCTGAATCCAGCTGCATCAGCTACGTAGTTGACAATCCTTTGTCTGCCATCAGCTACGGTCAATCCGTAAGATCCGGCAACGACTCCATGGGATCCTGTTTCTTTTCGGAATGTGGCTCCGGATCCATGACCCTCGTTGTAACCGAAAGCATAGTTGCCAAGACCCTAAATATTGCAAAAGATTAATTATTATTTTTATCCCACTTATCGTAGTGATAATTTCAGTTAGAAAACTTAAACATAATCATTTATGGAAGAAATATCCGTGATTTTTAAATTACTTTACAATAACTATTATCAGGCAAATTAATATGACACAGAAGGAAAGAAGTTGTCCTAAGAAAGAAGTACTCATTCAAAAGAAATAAAACTCTCTGCACAATTAAACACAAACAAGCTAATTTAATGCCTAGAGGAGTACACAATTGCTTTAAATATTGTCTGAAATGCCTAAAATGTCACATTATTAGTGAAATATATAATAATTGAAAGCCTTTACTAGGAATTTTTTACTTTTCTCATTTTAATATTTAAATAATTTTTGCATATAAGGTATTTCTACCGCCTTCTTGGCATGCCTTCGTGGTGTGGTAGTCTGCACGCTCAGCGCTAATTTTTCATCACTCCTGCTTTCCAAAATTACTTAATGTCTCTACAATGGCGCTCGAACTAAAAGAGGGTTGGATGATGATTTTCCTCACCCAGGATTTGGCGATTCGGTCCCCTAAACACACCAGTCGCCCTTTAAAAGGGGAGCATATAAAATATTTCTCTCGACTTCTTGGCATGCCTTCGTGGTGTGGTTGTCTGCACGCTCAGCGCGTAATTGAGTGGTCCGTGGTTCGATTCCCAGCGAAGGCGTTGCTAATTTTTCACCTCTCCGGCTTCCAAAAAAAATCCTGATGTCTCTACAATGCTGGTTTGAAAACATGTTATTAGGGAAACAGGATTTGTTTGAAATTTATTTCTAAAAATGTTTTTCAGTATTTAAATACTTAATGCTTTTTTATGAATTTAAACTCAAATATTTTGCCATTTTTAATTGTTGAAACCTTAGTATCCCATTTATCTGTCAGCTCGGCCAGAATTATTTAAGTGTTAACACTTCTTCAATATTTGACGCCTTAAACAAGAGATAGTTTGTTTCTCTGTATTGAGACAGGTAACTGTACTTTCTAAATGCTTATTTCACCTCTTTATATTAAAACAACAGCCATAACATATTATTTTAGAGGCTTACTAATGCACCCTGAAGTATTTTAGTTCTTCAGGGTATCCTGAGATCAGCCAGTACTTTAGGCGATGTAACTTAAAGTAACAGTCAAATTCAAATTAAGCGTAGTAGTCAAAGACTTCCGAATTAATTATAAATCCTAAGTTAGCTCAGAACTTGTAGCTGCATAACAATTAAATGTCGGCAAATTAAGGCCAAGCACAAGAATCACAATCTAATAAGAGGGCTAAACCTAGTAACGTGTCTTCAAAAGACAGAAACACTCTCTCTTACAGTTTGAAAACATCAGCTTAAATATCTTCAAACCGATTTACATTTCTGGTAAGGAAATGGAGAAGTGATAGTAAAGGCTGAAATTATAAATAACTGGTTAATTAAAATAGTAATAACTCTACACAGTAATAAATACTTACATCTTGGCTTCTGTATTGTGCACTAGCTCCAGTTCCAATCAATCCATGATTAAGAAGGACTGCTGCCTGAGAAGCGGCAATAAGAGCGCACAAGATGAGGATCTGAAAAATAAAATTTAAATATAAGTAACTACAGCGGGATTTAACTCTAAGGATCTTCTATTAGAAATCCCGCAGATTTAGGCCAGTTTGAAACAACTGATCTAATTACACTGCATCTTGCTATTACTATTCTCACTTGAAGAACATTCACATTTCACCAACAATTAAAACTCTTAAACTGAAATCTAAGCCAGTATTATAAGAACCCAGTGATTGTTTATTATTTTTTTTCGCTTCAAATTCTAACACGTATTTCTGCCCTTATGCAGAATTAAAACATTAGGAATTGATTCAGATCAGTCATCTTCAAACTTTGTCAACTCACGGAAATCTTAGAACTATAAGATCGTTTTTTTTTTTTTTTTTTTTTTTTTTTTTTTTTTTTTTCTGGGAACACTATCCTACCCTCAGAAAAATATATCTTGAATGCGGTAAAACAAACATGGATCTCCTAAGATTTGTCTGGATACATCAGTGGTCTTCAAACTTTGTCAACTCACAGAACTCTTAGAAATATGAGGCTTTTCTCGGACGACCCCAGCTTACACTTAGAAAAAGTATCTTTAACTAATATTTATAGTAGATCAGTATGCTACAGGTACTCTACGAAACAGAATTAAAAAAAAGTACTGTATTCCTTATTAAAAAATCTGATGTGTACACCACATAACTTCCTTGTACGGACTATTAAATTATATGCATTTTTCTTGCATTTCATTTAAACTTATTAGATTGACTTAACACTACTTCGTCGATAGCGCATAAACCACAATATAATAAATTCACTCTTTAATAAAATTCACTATATTTGTTTACCATAGCGACACTCTGGCGCTAGGTTCACTTAACAGCGTTCTATTTCGTACATATTGTAACTCAGAATGCACAAAATTTATATCATTTGAAGAATTATCTAATCGTTGCACATGTTCTATTCAAATACTCTAATATATCTAGTAGAACGATGTATAAAAGAAATTAAGCATACAAAACAAAACGAAACAGTTTCTCACAGACGATTGAGTATTTCTTATTCAATTAATTCAGTTCTCACTTCGCGACAGGGCAAAAATACATAAAATCTCAAAATATCTGTATTAAAAATTCCGAAATAAATCTTAAACACTTATTTCCTCGAAAAAATTCCAGAAAAAAATTAAGCTTGATTTAATTCGCAATAATAAATGAAGGCGTTATCTTTGTTGTTGGAAAGTTAGTTTCTCTAAATTGGCAACAAATCTACTATTCTGCTGTTTCAAACGTAAACAAAATCGCCCGCCATGTTATTTAAAAATTAGGCTTAACCGCACTTAAACAGCTTTTAAATTATTGATAATTGTACAAATATTGCTTGCAGATTTACTAAAGGCATAAAATCATTAACCGGAAGATAAGAACAATATATTTCAATCATTTTTAAAGCAAAAAATGAACAATTTACAAACATATAAGAGTAAAGAATCTGAGATCACAATGCCGAGTAACAGAGTGGAGATATATATAAATATATTTATGTACGTTCGGTGGGTCCGATTGCAACCGAAATACGAGGTGCGCATCTACTTGTTATAGCAGCCCTATATACAAAATTGCAACGTTCTGAGGCTATCCGTTTTTGAGTTATGCGAGATACGTACGTACAAATGCCATGAACAATTCTATTCAGAATTCATTTAAATTATTTTTATATGTATATATATTTTGGAGGGAAAAGTGTCCTTTATTCTGTCCTTATGCACAGATGTCACGCAAAAAACATCGTTAAATTGCATTCGAAAGCGGTGAAAATGGATATTTTCGTTGAAATATGATGCCTGAAACTTTTCGGGATTACAATACTTCCTTTTTACTTTGTACAAAGAAGTAAAAATGGCAAAACCTCATAATACTTAGATTCTCTTCTGGAAAACATTCTCTTACAGTTTTCTTCAACCGAAAAAGGTGCTCCATTCCAAGGTGCTTCTAACGCTGTCGCCTAAATGTAATTCATTTTCCGTTAGAAAACTGTTCAGTTTTGCAGCGCTCTTCGCATCATTCTCTTTGACATATGTCATATATCGTTTTTATTTTGACCTGCTAAACCCCTGGATTTGACTCATTTCGGGTAACAGAGTTTGAAGGCCACTGACCTAGACTATCTACTTTACGCAGATCGTTTACTTTAGCTGCATTTTCATAACATGAAGTTCAATATATAAGCATCTATTAACTCTTTTTTTATTATAAAGCTTGTAATCATATGATTGCAAAATGCAGTTGCACTTCCTAGACACTGTTTTATGCTGTTAATAAATTTACTAACAGACTACATTTTTAATATTAAAAGAATCATTTATTAATCTTTGAAAAGTTTAAAGTATGTTTTATTTGGCTTTAAATTAGCTGCGGTCGGCTAAGACTTTTCAAAAATAAAATTTGCTTTCCATGGAAAGTTCTAGCTATAAACATCGCTATTACTTTTATTGAATCTTAAACTTACCTAAATTATTATTAGCTCATACAACCAAATGCCTGAGATAGTAATGAAAATTAACATAATTAATTTTTAGAAGCTTGATATCTAGATTATTTTCGAAATATACTACAATATTTATGAGTTCAAGGGATTGAAATTGTTGCGGATTGTTCAGTTGAATAAGCTAGAGTAACGAAAGGAAAACTTAGTAAAAGAATTTACATTTTTTATATCAATTCTAGATGAAGTCATAAAGGTATAACCTATATTACATATGTAGAGTTCCTCACTTCGGGATTCTAAGTTAATGTTGGAAGTGAAGAATCTAAGAACTGATAAGCGAATAATCGCTTGAGTTCGGTGGCGAGAAACAACAAGATAGAAGGGTAACTAACCCTTTATTATTCCAATAAGATTTAACAAAACTCCGCCTGGGAGTGTACAAGCAAAGCCCGCACTTGGACTTGAACTTAAAAGACTAAAAATTAAACTAAAACTAAGATTAACTAAAGAAGTATAGCCGAAGCTATCAAGGTTCAAATCAAATTGGCCCCTTAACTTATTTGACTACGAATCTTAGCAAGGGTCTGAGTACGGCCGAGTAACAGCTTTGAGAGAGAGTGGCCAAAAATGGCAGACGCGCGTCAATCAGAAACTCTGATTATTAAGTAACTTCGTGGTTTAAATACCGCTCCTCATTAAATATTCAGCAAGATTCCAAAAGTACTTTCTGGCCGTAAGTAGTAAGATGAAGTTAAGAATTTGACAGGAAAGGAACTTTAACTTAAAATTTAACTGTTAATAAAATTAACATAATGTTTACACATAATATCATTTTACTTCAAAATAAGACAAATTAATAAAAATCACTATTAAAATTTAATCCATTCATAGTAGACTATTCTTTTAAGATAGAGGAATATTAAATATTTAAACGATATAACCCAAGCAAGATCTGAACCCATGCATCTATATAATCAGATACAAACCAGTTAGAATTAATGGCTGAAACGTTACAGATTATCCAAGCTCCATTAGAGACAATTCTAAGAACTCACCTTCATTTCTCTATAGATCTGGATTGCCTACGTAAATCCGAATGTTGGAATCGTAGAAAACTGCTGCTTTTATACCCTATTTAGCAAAAATTTTTAGAAAAAATTAAAAAAGAATTTGGTCAAGGTGCAAAAGCATCTTTTTTTCCACCTTCAGCATCTAATTATAACAGGTATTTCGGTAGGTACTCTGAAACAAATTGGACGCTGAACATTTATTTTTTTTTCACGAATACTAACTGAAATTTGAAAGGTAGTTGACATTCAGGGAAAAGGTGTGTTCATTGATACCCTTGATCCAGATCCGCTGTCTTCCTGGTAGCGCTTCCCGCACCGCGTCTTGAAGTCATCATACATGTAACTTCATCTGCATATGCTTTCATTCATGTCTCCTTTTGTTTTTAATTCAGTTATGTGTTATAGAGAGTGTTATGAATAATATAATAACCAGGAAACGAAAATATTGTTGCGTGCGTACGGGTTCACAATAAATTGAATGCACAAATCCGATGAAAAGTGGATAAAATTTATTATTATTTATTATTATATTAAATGCTTAAATTTCCTCATATATTCGTACAATATTGCAATACCTCACAGTAGTTATCTTTTAAACTACTAAAACTTTCAACAGAACTAATTCATAGTGAAAGCTAATCTAATTTCACCGTGAAATCGCTACAGTCAACAACAACAGTTTTCTAAACAAAACTGAACTGAAAGGTTTTCCTACCGTTTTTCATAAGATTTTTAAATGCACGAGAATTTTCTTGATTTTTCTGGATAGCAAAAGAGTACAATTACAAGATATCTATCTATTAAATGCGCGTGCTCCTATATTTTTAATTTTTCCAGCGCAGTTTTCTCTTCACATAAGTCTCGTGCTGCATTGCACGGTAATATAAAACAATTTTAATCAATACTATTTAAAAAAAATCTGATGTGTACACCCACATGACTTCCTTGTACGAAATATAAAATTATACGCATTTTTTCTTGCATTTAATTTAAACTTATTGGATTGAATTAAATCTACTTGGCCCACAACGCATAAACCACAATAGAATAAATGCATTCTTTAAAATTTACTCTATTTGTTTACCATAGCCACACTCTGGCGCTAGGTTCACTTAACAGTATTATATTTCGTTCATATTATAACTCAGAATGCACAAAATTGATATCATTTAAAGAATTATCTAATCGTTGCCACATGCTCTATTTAAATACTATAATAAATCTAGAACGATGTATACAAGAAACTAAGCAAACAAAACAAAAAAGAAACAGTTTTCCACAGACGATTGAGTATTTCTCATTCAATTAATTCAGTTCTCACTTTGCGACAAGGCAAAAATTCATAAAATCTCAAAATATCTGTATTAAAAATTACGAAGTAAATCTTAAACACTTATTTCCTCGAAAAAATTCCAGAAAGGATTAAGCATGATTTAATTCGCAATAATAAATAAAGGCGTTATCTTTGTTGTTGCGAAGTTAAATTTCTCTAGATTGGCAACAAATCCACTATCCTGCTGTTTCAAATTTAAACAAGCAATGGTCGCCATCAAAAAAATTATTAGGCTTAGCGGCACTTAAGCAACTTTAAAATTGTTGATAATTCTAAAAATATTGCATACATATTTACTAAAAGCATAAAAACGTTAACCGGAAGATAAGAACAACTTAATTCAATCATTTTTAAAGCAGAAAATGTACAATCTACAAACATATAAGAGTAAAGAAACTGATATTACTGAGCCGGGTAATAGAGTATAAATATATTTATATACGTTTGGTGCGGCCGATTTCAACCAAAATACGAGGTGCACATCTACATGTTATAGCAGTCCTATATACAAAATTTCAACGTTCTGAGGCTACTCGTTTTTGAGTTATGCGAGATACGTTCGTACGTACGTACATACGTTCGTACAGACGCCACGAAAAATTCTCTTCAGAATTCATCTTAAAGCAGTTTTATAATTTTTTTGGAGGAAAAGTGTCTTTCATTCTGTCCTTACGTACAAACATCACGCAAAAACATAGTTAAATTACATTCGATAGCGGTCAAAATGGATATTTTCGTTGAAATATAATGCCTGAAACTCTTCGCGATTACAATACTTTCTTTTTACTTCGTACAAGGATGTAATAGCTTATTCAATACAAAAAAAAAAAAAACTGTAACAATATAATCTCAATTTGTCTTCCATGTGAAACCATTTATATTAATTTCACTATGTAGGTTTTTAATTTTATTTGTTAAGAATGGACTAGACATTTGTTAGAAATGACGAAGCTATCAATGAAGATATTGCGTCCAAAATTATCCTACAGTTTATCCATAAATACTTTTGCGAATCTTAAATTTACAAAATATTTTCTTCCTATTGCTATTCTTCCTATTGCCTTTTCCCAATTTTCTAATCTTACAATTTACAAAATATTTTATTTCTTCCTTTCCACGTGTCTCCGTGGTATAAATGGAAGCAGGTCCGATGCGTTATCGGGAAGCCTGAGTTCAAAATCACCGGGAGAACATTGCAGATTTCTTCATTTTTTTTTACATCGAAAAATTATAGTAGACTTTACAAATGGCGCCCTAACTAAAACGTGGCGAACGATAATTTGTCATCGCAAGGATTTGCAATTAGTTCTACTCATCCCAATTTGCCCTTTAAAAAGGACAATTACATAAAGTATTTTCCATTCCTTTCCGTGTTTCTTCGCAGTGTACCTGGCAGCACGTCTGATACGTAAACAGGAGATTCGGACTTCGAACCCCGAAGAGAGCAGTTCACAGTTTTAGTACCTCCTGCTTCGAAAAACGTAATACTTCTACAAGTTACCTGCCAAGATTTATGTAGTAGTATCTTACAATGAATGTTTTAATTTTATTAAGTAATGCCTAAAATGGGAAAACTCTACAAAACTTTTGATAATTTCTCTCGTGATTCATCAAACATTAAAATGAAAAATGCGAAACTGTTATTAATGTGACAGCCTGACATATTTTGGCCATGTTCTGAAATATGGTTTCTTCGTTGATAAAAATATATCAACACTGTTGTATAAGAAACAAGATTCAAAATAAAATTTATATTTGGTTGACAGTATTTATACCAAAGCAAGAGTCAAATCAAACACAGTGATTAACCCCTTTAAAAAGAATGGTTTTTTTCGTAGGCCTTTTTTACATTTTTCTCCATAATATACAGAATACAACATAACCGCAATACTAACGATTACAAATAAATAAATTAAAGTTAAGAGTGAGACTAAGAATATGAAAAAAATTCTTTGAAAAAAAATATTTATTAGATTTTTGTTTTATTATTTCTTATATTATTTTTATTTTTTTTTTAATTTAGAAACATAAACAAGTAATCAGAAACAAATTGCGCAAAAGTATGCTTACTTTAATCAGTATACTTACTGTTCTTGATGTATCAGTGCAATTATTTTTTTTAACTTTTGGAAAAATCTCCTTAATTTAATTCTTAAATCATTTCATTCAAAAATGTTCATATTGTTTCATGTTTTTTTTCCATAGCCCACTATTGACTTGACTAAACCCTGTTTCTACTGGGTAAGAAGAGGAAAAGGTTTATAATGTTAATTTGATAACAACTTTTATTTTGGGATATTTTTCATGTATGATGTTTAAATTTTAAAACTTCGCGCTCCCATTAGTTTTTATAGATTATGGCTTGAATATCCTTCCTCAAGATAATCATAGTCCTTACTAGATAGTCATAGTCATCATAGTCTATCTTAGTCAAGATAATCAAAGTCTTTACTATGACACCTAAGTTTAAACTTTTTAAACTTAGATGTCATTTAATTTACAATAATTAATCGGTACGATATCGAATCATTTCAAATTTCTGTTATTATTATTATTATTATTATTATTATTATTATTATTATTATTATTATTATTATTATTATTATTATTATTATTATTATTATTATTATTATTATTATTATTATTAGTCCAAAGGGATTTCAGTCCCGAAGGACTATTGCTTTCGTTTTGGCATTTTGCGTCGGACTCATAAACGTCGGTTCACTTTTCAAACTGTTGCCACAAAATGTTAGAGTCCTGCATTATATTTGAAGAAATTAAATAATGAAAAATCTGCATAAATGATTGTCTATTTCTCGCATTGTGATAAAACAATGGTACATAGAGCCATCGAATTTTGAATGACGAAATCCTACTGCGAATATGGGCATCTGAAATCCCAAATTTGGAATTTGTTTTATTATAGATTTTATATTTTGTAAAACTTTAACGAATTTTTGATTTACAAACTCAATGCTTTAAAAGCGAGAAATGGCAACGTTATATATAAAAAAAAATATTTTTATCTCCAGCTCGCGAGACTGTGTATATCGGAAATTCTAAAGATATGCTTAATTTAACATTATTTTGCGATATTGCTCTTGAACTGAATTTTATGGTTTAAGTGCAAAGAACATGATATTTAATAAATAAAGGTAACACACAAAACGTTAAAAAAACACCCCTTTGGACGTAATTTAAAATCTGAAACATTTCAGATTTATTATTATTATTATTATTATTATTATTATCAGTAGCAGTAGTTTCTTTTTTGCTTGATTTAAAAAACGTGGAGTTGAATTTAAGATGTGTAACACTTATATTTACAGAATAAGTATGTGTTATTAATTAATAGTATTTAAACTTTAATAAAATTAATTGCTATGAAAACATATCAGGATATATACCACACACAAAATAAAATTTTGATAGAGGTGAGAAAATTTTTATTATTAATTGTTGCACAGTTCACCAACATTGATAATTACTTAAACTTTCGTATATTACTTTTAATTCTGACAGTTTTCAATAAGAAATATTCTGGTATAATTTAAAAAACTAAATCAGAAACGTTATGCAGCATGAAATGAAAATAATTTGCCGAATTATTAAGTAATTATATTTAGAAAAATGCAATGTATACTAACATGTTTTATGTTTGACTTGTACACATGTGAATTACTGTTTTCAGTAAAGAACTGAGAAAAAGAAGTTTTTGTTGTTGCGAGGCAATTTTTCTCGTTTTTGAATGCAGGTAGAATTTAAATGTTTTAATGTGTCCCTGCACACAGAAATAATATTAAATACCCACAACATTTTAATTAAAGAATAAACAGAGAAAACCTACACTTAATGTAACCTTGATTTCCAATAAATAAGCTATTGAAGTTTACTTAGCAAAAACCAAGGTTGTTTAAATGATTCTTATGCTGAAGCCAGAAACATAATGCAGATATTTCGTAATTAATTTTAAGCTAATTGTAGAGGTTATTAAATGAACCGATAGATGGCGTGGCTTGCACAAGTATTTAAATATTATGATTTGGGATTTTTTTTCGTATCTTTATCGGATCACTACTGATTTGGTATATCAAGGAACATTTAAGAACAGAGAAAGTGTTTGAAGTACCAGGTAATAAGATGTGTGAAAAATATATAATAGTTTACAAAAGTTTACAAATTAAATAGTGTGAAAAAAATTATTTATTTAATAATATTTTACTACTTATTCGTTATTCACATTCAGTGCACGAGTAAAACCCCAGTATTCAGATTTTCTGTAACAATCATAGAAGTTCAGAGTAAAAATATATCAAAAAGCAAAGATTTAAAGTTAATTTCAGGGAACATTCTAAATAACAAACAACCAGAGACATTTAGACGAAATTATAGATTGATTAGTTGCCAATTGGCAGAAATTTTTAGAGTTTCTCACGAGGGCACTATTGCCACTTTTTTGTTCCCTTGAGTACTGGTAAGTTTGTCCCGCACACACAAAAAAAAAAACATGTTTTCATTGTTGATTAATATTTTAAAAATAATGAGGGTTCGTCAACTATCGTTCGCAATTTTCGTAAAAATATGGTCAGAATAATGATTTAAATTCAGAAACTGAAGAGATCAATTAAAAAATTTAGGGAGCCTAGATCAGTTAGTGTTCTTAAAACCTCTGCCGTTCTTCAACAAATCGTTCAACACAAAATGTCGAAGCAGTTCAAGAGAGTGCTGCTGAGAGTCTATGGACAGCAATTCGCCACCGTGATGATGAAATGGACATTTTGAGAAGGTCTATACAGTGTATTTCATGAAAGATTTCTCATGAAAGGAAATTCATCAGGAAATTCTGAAAAGATGATGCAAAATCATTCTTCAATGTTTCGTACTGTATTCCTGAAAAGATGATGCAAATCGTTCTTCGAGGTTCCGTACTGTGCTCCTGAAAAGATGATGCAAATCGTTCTTCGAGGTTCCGTACTGTGCTCCTGAAAAGATGATGCAAATCGTTCTTCGAGGTTCCGTACTGTGCTCCTGAAAAGATGATGCAAATCGTTCTTCGAGGTTCCGTACTGTGCTCCTGAAAAGATGATGCAAATCGTTCTTCAGTGCCTCGCCTATGAAATATATTTCTTTTCCCAAGATGGTAAGGCATCGCCGAGTCATTTTCGGGTCTGTTTCAAGATGTCTACCATCAGATACGTTTTCCAATTTATTCCTTTTAAGAAACTTAAATTAATTTTTTTTCTGAAAATTTGTCTTTTTCCCGACTTCTTACAGAGACTAAAAATTGATGCTCCTCTAAATTCGTAATGAAAAATCTTATTAATTATAGTATTTTACGAAGTTAAATCTTTGTGAAATTGTCCTGTTCAGTGGAAGGAAATTTTGGTGCAGTCTACAAAGAGGGGGATGTATTTTGACCCTTCTAAATTTAGCTAAGTAGATCCTGTTAAAAGTCAATTATTTAAGTCATCATAGTAATATGGTACCTAATAATCGAGTTAAATGTGAAAATTAAATAAGTAATTGATTAAGTCAAATTTGAAAATGAAATAAGTAATTGGCAAGCAATGTTAACAATAATGTGAAATTAAAGATAAATATGAGGAGTCTGAATAAACTTACATTTGATCTGGAAATCTTATGTTTTCTTTTGTATATTGTTTTTACATCTTTATCCGATTCTTTTTATGAGCAAGTTCTGGAAAAACGTCTTACTCATAACGCAAAGACTACCTATTGAATAAGATCACAAATTATGCCTAAATGGCTAACTCTTATGTATTTTATGATTTTCTTGGTTTACTAGTTAGTTAAATTAGAAGTAATAATAATAATAGCAATTTAGTTCTTGGATTCACTAAATAATATTGTGAACCCTAAAGTTCACAATATTACATAAATAATTATTGATATTACATAAATTAAATGATTATCACAATATTACATTTTAAAAGGAGTAATAGAAATGTATGTCATATTTAATAGGAAATAAAAATTACTTCCTATTGTAAGAATTATGTTAATTTTATTAACAGTTAAATTTTAAGTTAAAGTTCCTTTCCTGTCAAATTTTTAACTTCAACTTACTATCAAAACCGTGAAAAACAACCTTATATTTAGCGTAGTCTATAATAAAACACTCAATCGATTTCGAGGGCAGCTAAAGGTCCCTCCTCATCAGGAGAAAGAAATACATAGAAAGAAGAAAATAGGAATCACAGAAACACGTGGTGCTTATCAGCACTGCACGTCGTTATAACTAGATTTTTAATCAGAGTTGCACTGGCCGCCTACTTTTACTGAGCCAGGCTGTCTGATCAAGCATAAAGAAATATTAGCGAAGTTAAAATAGGGAGCGAGGGGCAAATGCACATTACGCTCAAAATCTGAACTTCAAATAATGGAAAGCAACCACTGAACGGATTTTTATACCCTCTGGTAGTACCAAGTGCGAGGAGGTAACGCCATCTATCGGCAAAAATAATTGAATTAAGACAGTAGAATTTTAAAGGCATTAGGAAGGACTGGATTGGACTTCAAATCATTAACTAAACTTTCTAAATCTTTGTGAATGTGAAAAGCCTCAAGAAAATCCAATTCGCCTATGGAAGAAGCCTTTTGGATGATTTTTGCAGACCCAAAATCAAAATTATGGTTAAAAGTCCAGCTATGATACGCTATTGAAGACTTGTTCATTTCCCCTTTTTTGACATAAGATTCATGTTCCTTGATACGAAACTTCGACGCTCTTTTTGTTTGGCCAATATATCTTAAACCACACTGACATGATATACTATAAATTCCCCAAGAATTCAAGACAGAAACGCAATCTTTTAGAATCGAAGGGTGAATTTTATTAATAGGGGAGAAACCGACTTGAAAATTGAATTTCTGGAGAATCCGTGCAATTTTATAGCTAACAGAAGGATAAAATGGAAGCAAGACAAGGTCATTGATATTATTTCTAACAGTGGAATGTCTTCTTTGATGGGAATCTGAAAATTTTTTGACGGCTTTATCAATAATCACGGGAGAAAATCCACGGTCAATCGCAACTGCTCTCAAATAATTAAGTTCATTGGTAAGCAAAGATTCAGAGGAACAAACTTTTAGCGCGCGGAAAACATAATAGTAAAAAGAAGCCATTTTTTGCTTAACAGGGTGGCATGACTTGGCATGGGGTGGTAAACAAACTGCAAAGGGTTTACGGTACACAGTGGTGCTAAAATCGGTTTCATTGCGGATTATAAGAATATCGAGGAAGGAAAGGGAATTGTTGGATTCAATTTCAAGAGTGAATTGGATGGCTGGATCAATTGAATTCATAATAGATAGAATCTCGGATAAATCCTCTTTATAACCGTCAAAAAGTGCGAAAGTGTCGTCAACATACCGAATCCAAAGACGAAAAGATAATTTATCAAATAATTTCATCTCAAAATAGTGCATATAAATGTCAGCAAGTACCGGACTGAGAGGATTACCCATAGCCAATCCTTCAACTTGACGAAAATATGCATTTTGGAAAACAAAGTGGGTTTGACTTAGAGAAACTTTAGTAAGCGAAACCAACTCATTAATTTCAGTATGTGTGAAGTGAAATTCCCGAAGCCTAGTTTCAAGACAATTTAGTGCTCCTTCGACCGGAACATTAGTAAACAATGATTTGACATCAAATGAAACCATAATGGAACGAAGTGGGGAAATATTTTTAAGTTTATCAATGACTTCAACAGAATTTTTTACAGTGTGAATATTGTTATCAAGTAGAGGAGAAAATCTGGAAACTATTCTATCTATTATGAATTCAATTGATCCAGCCATCCAATTCACTCTTGAAATTGAATCCAACAATTCCCTCCCCTTCCTCGATATTCTTATAATCCGCAATGAAACCGATTTTAGCACCACTGTGTACCGTAAACCCTTTGCAGTTTGTTAACCACCCCATGCCAAGTCATGCCACCCTGTTAAGCAAAAAATGGCTTCTTTTTACTGTTATGTTTTCCGCGCGCTAAAAGTTTGTTCCTCTGAATCTTTGCTTACCAATGAACTTAATTATTTGAGAGCAGTTGCGATTGACCGTGGATTTTCTCCCGTGATTATTGATAAAGCCGTCAAAAAATTTTCAGATTCCCATCAAAGAAGACATTCCACTGTTAGAAATAATATCAATGACCTTGTCTTGCTTCCATTTTATCCTTCTGTTAGCTATAAAATTGCACGGATTCTCCAGAAATTCAATTTTCAAGTCGGTTTCTCCCCTATTAATAAAATTCACCCTTCGATTCTAAAAGATTGCGTTTCTGTCTTGAATTCTTGGGGAATTTATAGTATATCATGTCAGTGTGGTTTAAGATATATTGGCCAAACAAAAAGAGCGTTGAAGTTTCGTATCAAGGAACATGAATCTTATGTCAAAAAAGGGGAAATGAACAAGTCTTCAATAGCGTATCATAGCTGGACTTTTAACCATAATTTTGATTTTGGGTCTGCAAAAATCATCCAAAAGGCTTCTTCCATAGGCGAATTGGATTTTCTTGAGGCTTTTCACATTCACAAAGATTTAGAAAGTTTAGTTAATGATTTGAAGTCCAATCCAGTCCTTCCTAATGCCTTTAAAATTCTACTGTCTTAATTCAATTATTTTTGCCGATAGATGGCGTTACCTCCTTGCACTTGGTACTACCAGAGGGTATAAAAATCCGTTCAGTGGTTGCTTTCCATTATTTGAAGTTCAGATTTTGAGCGTAATGTGCATTTGCCCCTCGCTCCCTATTTTAACTTCGCTAATATTTCTTTATGCTTGATCAGACAGCCTGGCTCAGTAAAAGTAGGCGGCCAGTGCAACTCTGATTAAAAATCTAGTTATAACGACGTGCAGTGCTGATAAGCACCACGTGTTTCTGTGATTCCTATTTTCTTCTTTCTATGTATTTCTTTCTCCTGATGAGGAGGGACCTTTAGCTGCCCTCGAAATCGATTGAGTGTTTTATTATAGACTACGCTAAATATAAGGTTGTTTTTCACGGTTTTGATTGTCACATTAGCGTGTTTCTCTTCTAATCTTCAACTTACTACTTCCGGCCAGAACGTAGTTTTGGAATTTGCTGAATGTTTAATGAGAAGGAGCGGTATTTAAACCACGAAGTTACTTACTAGAGAGAGAGAGAGAATCAGAGTTTCTGAACTACGCGCGTCTGCCATTTTGGCCGCTCTCTCTCTCAAAGCTGTTATACGCTCGGCCGTAATCAGGCCCTTGCTAAGCTTCGTAGTAAAATAAGTTAAGGGGCCAACTCTCATTGAACCTTGATAGCTTTGGCTATACTTAGTTAGTTAATCTTAGTTTTAGTTTAATTCTTAGTCTTTTAAGTTCAAGTCCAAAGTGCGGACTTTATTTGTTCACTCCCAGGCGGAGTTTTGTTAAATCTTATAGAAATAATAAAGGGTTATTTACCCTTCTCTCTTGTTGTTTCCTGTCTTCGAACTCTAGCGATTATTCGCTTATCAGTTCCTAGGTACCTCACTTCCAACATTAGATTACAATTTCAAGTGAGGGACCTTACACTATAAAAAAATAATAGTATCTCATATGGTGTCCGCCGATAACATCGCGGCAAAAACATAGCGGACGAAAATGTCGCGGAGGAAACAACGCAAGGCGAAAACGTCGTGCTACAAAGCATCGTGGGAGAAAATATCGCAAAGCGAAAACATCGCAGTTCTAAAACATCGTGGTACAAAACATCGTCGTCGAAAATAAAGCAGTTCAAAAACTTCGCAATTTAAAAACATCGTTGTCGAAAATATCGTGGTAAAAAATAAAGTATCTACAAATCATCGCATGACGATAGCATCGCAGACATGATTTTTTTTAGGCTTTAGTAACTGTAAATGGATATTCCCATAATGATTTGTGAGCGCAAGACGGAAAGAAGGATAATTTTTACTTTCACATTTTTTTATTAACTAATAAATTTTTGCTGAGAAAATAAGAAGGAAACTTAACCATAGAAAATTATTGGAACTTATAAGCACTTAAAAGAATTTTAAACAGACATAGTTAACTAACAAAGGCCATTAATGAATCATTTTTATAAAGTTTTTACTGGTAATTTTTCATGAAAAGTATAATCAGTAAGTTGCATTTAATTTTCTATTCTTTAAGTTTCCTTCTTACATTTTCAGCAAAAATTTATTAGTTAATAAAAAAAAAAATGTGAAAGTAAAAATTATCTTTCTTTCCATCTTGCACTCACAAATCATTATGCAAATATCCATTTACAGTTACTAAAGCCGGAAAAAAGCATATCTGCGATGTTATCGTCATACGATGATTTGTAGTTACTTTATATTTTACCACGATATTTTCGATGACGATGTTTTTAAATTGCGAAGTTTTTGAACCGCTTTATTTTCGATGACGATGTTTTGTACCACGATGTTTTAGAACTGCGATGTTTTTTCTTTGCGATGTTTTTTCCCACGATGTTTTGTAGCACGACGTTTTCGCCTTGCGTTGTTTTCTCCGCGACGTTTTCGTTCGCAATGTTTTTGCCGCGATGTTTTCAGCTGTAACCATCTCATATATTCATTTAGAGACGATCGAATTATTAGCATGTCTACACTTTATTTCACCACTATTTCCGGGCTCATATTGCTCTATTTTCAATCAGAATCATTTTTACGTTTGCTGTCTTTAACATCAGGTATTTTGTATCCTTGTTGCTTTGTAGTCCTCAGTTTTCTACGCGATTTGAGAATATCGTCGTTTGTTTTTTGAAAACTCGTAATATATATTGTAAATTTAAATATTTGGGAAAAAAATAATAAAACAAACTCAGATTTTCAAAATGGAAAAATGGCTGAGATTGACAAAGCAGAAAAGTGATGATTCAGTGAAAAGTGGTGGATCATGAAACTACTAGCACTATGAATACTGAAAAGGAAAGAATACTTGTTTATAGAAAATATAATGAAAGTTAATTCAGAAGTCAAACAACAAAAATCAGCGTTATATTTACAAAATGATGTATTTTGACCCTTCTAAATTTAGCTTAGTAGATCCAGTTAAAGTCAATTATTTAAGTCATCATAGTAATATGGTACCTAATAATCGAGTTAAATGTGAAAATTAAATAAGTATTTGGCAAGCAATGTTAACAATAATATGAAATTAAAGATAAATATGAGTTAAATGAAAGTTATTTATCATTTGGGTTTCCTTGGAATGAAAATGAAATGGACCATCAACCTCAGTGTGTTGTTTGAGGTGAGAATTGCAAGGACTAGGCAGACTCACAGTATTAGAGAAAACCTACCTTATATTACCAGCAGCTGAAGATATCGTTTTAACATTATTCAATGAAAAAGCGGCTAATCATAATTATATTCCTTTATCAAATGAAACAGTAATTCGACGAATTTATGAAATGGCAAATTTCATAAACGAAACACTTATTCAAAAAAATAAAACACAGTGATTATTTCGCATTGCACTTGGATGAAAGTACTGATATTACGAACTTTATTAATTGTTAATTTACGTACGTTTCGAAGAACGTAAATGAATTGTCAAAGAATATTTATTTTGTGAATATCATCATGATAAAGCAACTTCAAATGAAATTTTCAAAGAAATTGACAATTTTATGCCTAAGAATGGAATAAGTTATCAGGACTGGTGTTCCTCTTTACTTGCTTTGGAAACATGAACTGTCCTGACTCGGAACAGGGAGCTTACTCATGCTATGTTCAATAATTTGTGAAGTAGACAATGCACACAGAAAGGGTATACGAAACCCTTTATTTTTCTATCTTTACAGAGATTTCCGGACTTCGGAATACAGAGACCAACCACTTGTGGTCTGAACGTAAGAATATAAAAATATTAACTAAAACTCTAACTAAACTAACTTTAGATTAATATACAAGTGCCTACTTTAAGATTGGCCGTTAATTAACAAAAAGCCGTATGTAGTACAGAGAGCTGCTAAAACTGCGATACGTTTAAAATTATCAAGAGGATTAAACCTCTGGCCTTGAAGGCAACCAGCAAACGAGTAAAACTACTATGGCCAGCGGCCTGCTTCTAATAACTCCTTCCTCTCTCTCCTGCTTGGCAAAAAGCCACAACTTAAGTACTTGGCGTTAGTAAGACAAATTTGCATAAATAAGTTAAAGCTTTTAATTCTGGCCGGAAGTAGAAAATAAGAAGTGATAGTAAAGATTTAAAACAAAATAAACTTTAGTAAAACTTAGGATCCTTACAAAGTGCATTGCCGTATTTAATGTCGGAGCTCGGGCTTTAACAGTAAAACTTTCTAGCTTTAGTAACCAAACCAATCCCAGGACACCTGAAAATAGCTTTCAATCAATCTGTTAAAATTGTTAATTTTATTAAAAGTCGAAGTATAAATTCAAGAATATTTACGATTTTATGCCAAGAGATGGGCAATGAACATGAAAAGCTTTTGTTTCATTCGGATATAAGGTAGATATCCAGAGATACCTCTGGATATAAGGTAGATATCCAGAGGCAAAGTTTTAAATCGTCTTTTTGGACTTCGATCAGAAAACCAAAATTTAAATTACAAAAAATGTTTATTTAGTGAAATATGGTTGCTCGTTTAGCAAATTTAGCGGATATTTTTGGAAAGATAAAAAAAATTTAAATTTAGGACTGCAAGGACAAAATGTTAATCTTTTTAACATTACAGATAAAATAAATGCAATGAGGAAAAACTCGAGCTAATAATCAGTGAATTGGATCTAATTTCTAACCTAAAATAATTTGATACTAGAAGAAGAATTAGCATCCTACATTAAAATTCATTGTGCTTCATTGATATATAATTTCAATGTGTATTTTCCCGAGGATTATCGGAAAGAAAATTGAATTAGAAATCCATTTTGTTCAAATGTTCCTGAAGTTTTATCTCGTGAAGAAAAAGAAAAATTGATAGAAATTTCCTGTGATCGAACTCTAACTGAAGATTTAAAAAAAATAAAAGACTTGTTAACATCTAGCTGAACCAAAAAGTGGATTTAAAGGCATATCAAATAAAGCGATTGAATTTTTATTGCCTTTTTGCACAACCTATTTGCGTGAGTATGGATTTTCTTCCATGTTATATTTGCAAAATAAGGTACTATTCGGTTTCGAGGGCCTTAAAAAAATTGCAGCGAAAATGTATACGCAAAAGCGCCAAATCTAGCAAACGCGCCCATTTAACAGCGCGCCAAATCTAGCGTACGCGCTGATTTCAGATTGCGTAATTTTATATAGTTCTGTATTTCTTAAGACGCCATTGAAATACTAGTATAATTTTTAAATCATTTTTTGATTTTAAATCCTTTTTTGATATCCTATGGATTTAACAATATGGGAATTGCCATGACGAAAAGTCGGCAATAGAATTTTGGGTAAAGTGCAGAATCGCCCACTGCTTGACGCGTTTTTAAGAATTGCACATACTCGGTATCCATGTGCACATCGACCTATTTTCCCTTTAAAAAAAATTCCCAGAATTGCACAAAAATGGCACTGCGCACACCCTTGACTTTATCTATGTACACATCGACCTATGTTCACTTAAAAAGTAAAATAAAATTGACAAAAATCCAGTTGCTTTTTATCCTTGTAAAAAGCGGCAAACAAGTAAGTGAGCTATTCTGCACTTTACCGAGAATATTTTCAAAAAAAAGGCATCATTCATTATAGAAAATTACGTTTGAACAACCAACGAGATGAAATTATGCTTTAGCGATAAGTCGGTAGCGAAATAGCGATACAGGCATCCATTCAGTTATGTTTAGCAATTTTTATATAAATTATAATAATGATCTGAAATAGTTATTTACTCTTATGCTTTCATTCAGTCCTGTTTAGCCTTTTTCATATAAATTATAATAATAAAAAAGTATTATATGAAATTAACCTTTCATCTAAATTAAAACATCAATCTTAAATAGTTATTTACTATAATACTTCCTTTCTTGACGCAATTATTAGGGTTGCCGCAATTATTTTTGGCAGCATTGGCATTAACAATAGCTTGGCGATTTTTTACGGCCCTCGAAACCGAATAGTACCCAAAATAAATACAGAATAAAATTAGAAAGCGATCCTAATTCATGTTTAAAACTAAGTGAAATTAGACAAAAAGAAAACGATCTTTCTCAAGCAAGCCCAAATTTCTCACTAAATTTTAGAATTATAGTGCTATAACTTAAATTTTGGTAAATAAAATGGTTACCCGTTTTTAGTCTAGTATTTTTACGAGCGCTTATTCGACACAAATAGCCAATAGTTTGTGCAAATGGCAAAATATATTTTTTAAATTTTTCTATTCAGAAATTGAAAAATAATCATTGTAAAATGTAGTGGTGATACTAAAGATTTTCAATGTTTATTTAGATTGTACGCGTTAGTCAAAATTTTGAGAACCGCTGAGCCATACTATAGCGTAAAAATTAAGCTTACACTTAAATTTTAAGCATGCGGCTCTGAAAGGGAAGAAAAGGTCGTGTAACAGTCAGCACAATGAACACCCAGTTCGGTAGAATGGTAATTCATATGCAGAGAGTGGAAATAAGAAGTCACAGGTCCCGCTAGAAGACATAATCCGCAGAGTATGATGGTAAGTAAAGAGTGGATAAAAGGGGTTATTGAAGAAGTTCGCTGCAAACTCAAGTGAGTATACGTGTAACCTAGCTACTTAGAAGAAATTTCTGGGTGGAAGAAGGATCTATAAGCTTGAGAAAAGTATTAAACATAACAAGTGTAGACCGAGAATTTGGTAGCCATTATAGCATCTTTCTATATGCCAAGAGATCTTTCCAAAACATCGGTAGAGTTGTAAGAGGAGTTGGTGACGGTTGACGAAGACACATTACATCAATGTATGACTAGCGTAATATTCTGCAGACGAAACCAGTCAACAAGTAATGTTGCTCGGCAGCTGTATACAGTAAAATAACGTCAAATGCCTTGGATTGACTTCCATATTTTCCATGGATATACCGTTAACAGAGACTACTGTTATCAAGATGTGATCTTTATCATGAGTTCTTAATGGCCATCGGCGCATATTTTGTTTTCATGGGTGATAGCACTAGAACGTAACATATTTGTGTTGTGGAGGTATTCTGAAAATGTAATTCGAATATGTTGGCTAGCTTACTTCTCTGATCTAATTCGTATAGAACATGCTATGGAAGTCCTCAGAAGATGCCTTTAAGCAAGATCACATAGCCTGTTTAACGCTCAACAACTTGACTCTCCCTATTAGCAATGGTCGATCATCTGATGTTGAATATAGAGATAGAGTACAACGCAACCATTTCAGTCATCAGAGGTCATATCCACTAATTAAATAATTAAAGACAACTCATTACTTAAGACTCATTCTTCATCTCCGGCTTAAAATCATTCGCAGCAAAGCAGGGCTTTTTATAAAGCCTTTTTTCTGCTTTATTCCATACTATAGGTATTCTTTTTCAGTTTTGCCCAACTTTTGTTTTCCATCTGTAAAAGTAAAATTTCTGTGTGTGTATGTTGCTTCTCATGCTATTCTTGGACAGTTATGGTTAAAACCCATCTGTGCCTAAGATTTGCTCATTAATGTGTAGCTGGTTTCACACACTGTCATTGAGCTCATTCGCTAAGGCCTCACAAATAAAAATTTCAAACAGAGAAGTTCTCGTTTCAGGAAGTTTAAGAACTCGATTTTATGTCAGGTCATAAGATTCTGTAGCATTTTAACCGTTAAAATCCTTTCTTTATTCTTTGCGTTTAAAACTATGCGAAATGAAACACAAATAAGACTTTGTCCCTAAGATTCTAAGTATTATCCTATTTGGTATATGCACACAAAAGTTTTTTCTGTCCATAGTCGCAAATGAGATATAAAGACAATATTGTTTTAAAGTTTAATGAATTGCTGCATTCCTTGCACGTGCTTTATTGATGCAACTGATTAGCACAATCATCTCTCGAACATTTTACCCTGCAGTGCTCACGTGGCATATTGTTACGTTAAAGGTCGCGCGGCATCTGACAGACGCCAGGTATATTTTTGCTGTACTAATATATATTTAGGACTTTCAACTCAAATTTGTGAATGCAAAGGGTTATTGAAATAACTTACATATATTTGTGGTATCCTATTACAAACGGAAATAACAAAACTTCAGTTTACAGTGAGACTTAATTTTGTTCAAATTAACTCAAAGGCAAATGAAAAATACAAGTGAAATTGTCTCATTTAGTTAGTTGCACAAATTAGCAATCAACGCATATTTGCTGAGTGATTTCTAAACATAAAAATGTTTACAACTGCGGCATTTTTACTTGGTGTACCTCTTCTTTGAACGGCCACATTCATGACATATCTTCGTTTTAGTAGTTCAAGCCTCTACTGTAAGTTGAACTCTACCCTCACCTGGAAAAATGCTCTAAATATCCTGCTTGAGATTTCTAGGTAATGATGAACATCGATAAAGTCTAAGCAAAGAATTAGAAGCTACCCAAAAGTTTTAAAAACTCACTGAGCCTGGTGCTGATTGATAAGTTATTTGCATGATATATTATTTGAGCAATTATATAGCTGCTACATTCATCGTGCTATAAAATATGACCATAGGGCATCTGTTCGTTTTCCTGGCGACATTGTATGTACTACAAAACTGGTCAGCAGTATCAACTCCTGATTTAATTGCGTTATAAAAGATTATCATCTGTGGCCTGTTTTTTTCACATGATTCATCAATTGCATGAGTATGTGTAAACTCTGGAGGAATTTCACTCTTATTCTTTCTCATAATTCCAACCAAAGTAAGATTATTCTGAAGCAAAAAATTAGCTAAATGTTACGAGGTAAACCAGTTGTCTACAGTTATATTGCGAGCTGTTCCTGAGATTACAGAAGTCATCCGTTTCAAATCCGTGGTTTGTTGCTAATTCCCAATGGACCTGCAGGCTGCTTGCCAACATATATTTCTAGGTTTACAGTGTAGTACATCCTAGCATCTACTAATGGAAATAATTTTATCCTATACTTTATTTGGTTTACTAGGGATGTACTGCCTGAAGAAAAATTTACCGCTAAAGGTATCTAATCTTTCGTCAACTGTACAATATTCTCCAACTGAATAAGCATTCTCACAGTTTTCCACAAATGAAGAAAACACGTCACGTATAGGCGCTAAATTGTTAGTTTAGTTCCTTATCTCTCGAACTCTGTCGCTATTGTCGAACCTCAAACAATATGAAAGGAACCTAAATCGTTTTTCAGACATTATTAGATTGCATAGCTCAATACCCATTTTATCAGAGGACCATATCTCCTTGGTATTTGCATGATTGTCCTTTCTAGAAGCACAAATGTGTAATACGCGTAGAAGCGCTGTTATTTCAATTAAGTCGGTCAAATGGGCATCCCTTTTCCGAGAATGATTGTTCTGTACTATGGGCATCTTTTCATTTGTGAACTTAACTATATTAGATAGCATGCTATTGTCGAAAAAACATGCCCAACATTGCTCCGGCTTTCGAGCACTTTTTGTGACACCTTTCAGCCCTGGCAAATGAGTAACAATATTATGTCGCCGAGTGCGTATATTTTTGTATTTTTAGGTGGGGAAACTTTTGATCATTTTGATGATTTATTCCGTCCTAGGAAATAATTATCGGCAATATAATCATCACTATCGCTATCACTGGAGTATTTCTTGTTTGGTGTGTCTGGTGTCTGTGTTTTCTTCTTTTGTTTCCCCCTTATCTACTTCTGCATCACTATAATCATCAAACCCATCACCTGATTCATCTTATTACATCAGCATACGTAGTACTATTTCTCTGTCACCTTCATTTGCCATATTGAATATTTTCTGAGAAGATATCTTGACTCTAAAGGTGAGGAAATAAATAATAAAAACAAATGTTACCCATAAAAATTATAAATACCAGATTAATTATTTAATTATAAATACCAGATTAATTATTTAATTATAAATACCAGAAGAAATACATTATTTTACATTTAGAATTAAATATATTCACAAACAATTTCTTTCACCTATCACTTAAATGAAAAAAAACACTACTAGGGACAGCTGTTGATAATATAAATTAAAAATACTAGAATTTATAAATTTTAAAATACTTACCTTTAGAATCAAAAACGGTCTCGTGGTGTCTACTAAACTCCAGCAGTGCACAATCTCTTGTAACCTCTTCCTCTCAGCAATAAAATGAAAATAGCATTGTTTCGATGATTTCTGCTTATTTGTGTATATTTGACGGAAAGGTAAACGACAGCATAAGCTTACTTGCGCATTCGTTTATAAAGCAATTAAAAACAAAATATCCCTGGCATCTGTGAGACGCCGCGCGAGCAGTGCAGGGTTCAATTTCAGTTAATCTCTCGAATACATCAATCGAACCATTGAAATATCATTGGTTCGAATCACAACAAGAGCAGTTTTGAATCATCGCTTTTTCCAGCTGTGAAAATCCAGTGGTCTTTGGAAATGTAATATTGTAACATAAAACTGTCTAAATATATGTATGTTTCTAAATCGGTTTATTTTTTATGTCCATTAGGCACCTCAGCGATTATTCTTCGAAGATTTGTTTCTCGTTTAGAAAATTAACTTTGTCTGAGTCTCTTTGCCTCCGTTTTTCTCTGTATTATATAGATTTAATACATATCTGAGTGTGCATCACTAAGAATCACATGTGTACTTGGGGGTTCTAGGAAAGAAGCCCACGGGATTAATGCTCACAAAATAATGCTCATAGGTATAAATGCTCACAGGAAAAAACCCCACACAGAAAAATGCCCACATAGAATGCACTCGCATGGAAAAATGCTAACTTAGAAATATGCTCACACGGAAAAAAGCTCGAATCAATAATTAATCTATTTGAGCATCGTGCATCTACTTGAATTTTCTGAAGAAAAATTATTGAAATTACCAAAACATCTATGGTATATATTTCAAAAACTTTATAACTTATGTGTAGATTCAGTTGCTACATAAGATTAACAAATGGGCCGTTTTGAATTAAGAAAAGGAGAGGAGAAAGGAAGTAAGTATGAAACAGAATTATACAAAGACAAATTATTACAATTTTAATCGTTATAAAAATAAAAAATAATAAATATAAGTTACATATTTTATAATATAAACATTTAGAAGAATAATGAATAATGAATGAGAATTTAGAATGATTATTTTATTTAAATTACTTAAAATATGTAATTTCATCATCGATTTCATCATAGTTTCTTACATGATTTACGATTATCAAATGTAAGTTTTCATGTTTTCTTTTTTTTTTACTTCAGTACATCCTGTATTTACATTGGATAATGACAAACGTTGAGAGGCTAAATCTTTTTTCAGTCCGCCAAATAAAAACCACATACTGGTATGGCTATAATTAAGTAATGAATTTAGTGCGCTATGAAAGGCTTCGCAACAAATTGTGGTTTTACTAGAAGATATTTCGAAGGCTGCTTCATCATGTTCAACTGAGGGGCATCATCAAAGTACCTAAAAATGTTAATTTTATTTCTAAAATTTTAAATTTCTGCAGAAATGTTACAACTTTTTTTTGGCTCTAAACTCGAATAACTACATTCAAACATAAATTTCTATCGATACACATCAAAAGTATGCAAAAATGGAGTAAAGAAACAAAAATTAATTATTAGCAGTTACAGGAAAAAAAATGTCTTACAGGGGCAGTGGTATAAAATATTACAGTACATGCAAACTTTTACTACAGTTTTCATGCTTTTATTTACCGATCCTGAAAAGGTTAATGTGAACATTTGTCCATGTGAACATATTTCATGTGAGCATATTTCTAGGTGAGCATTTTTTCCATGTGAATTTTTTTCTATGTGGACATATATTTCTTTGTGGGCTTTTTTCCTATGAGCTTTTATACCTGTGAGCATTATTCTGCGAGCATTTCTCCTGTGGGCTTTTTTACTGTGGGCATTTTTCCGGTCACCGTACTCAGGATCGAATTTGTTATTCGGAATCTGGAATATTCAGATATTTTAAATCTTCAAGCTTGAAGCTTTGTTTGAATGCGTTGGCTTTGGTTAACAAATTTCATTAATTCTGTGAATTTCGCTCTCAATATTTGCAGTTTATGTGCTTTACGACTATACCATGACAATACTTGTTATATGTAACTTTTGCTACATACCACACAATTATGCTTTGGTGTTAACAATAATTTTGTATATTATGATATATCATATTACACAAAATTATTATACCATGACAACACTTGTTATATGTCACTTTTGCTACATACCACACAGTGGATACACTTTGGTGTTAACAATAATTTTGTGTAATATGATAAGTCATATTACAAAAAATTATTGTTAACACCAAAGCATATGCATTGTAATGCATGTAACATGATAATTCAATATATCAATTCAAGTATAGTCAGGATGAGACTGTTGAAACTTTTGATCTTATGTTATACAGGTTACAGCCGAAAACATAGCGGCAAAAACATCGCGGACGAAAACGTCGCAGAGTAGAAAACATCGTCGTCGAAAATAAAGCAGTTCAAAAACTTCGCAGTTTAAAAACATCGTCGTCGAAAATATCGTGGTAAAAAATAAAGCAAATCATCGCATGACGATAACATCGCAGACATGCTTTTTTCAGGCTTTAATAACTGTAAATAGATATTCCCATAATAATTTGTGAGCGCAAAATGTAAAGAAGGATAATTTTTACTTTCACATTTTTTTTTATTAACTAATAAATTTTTTGCTGAAAAAGTAAGAAGGAAACTTAAGCATAGAAAGTTAAATGCAACTTATAGATTATACTTTTTATGAAAAATTACTAGTAAAAACTTTATAAAAAATTATTTATTAAGTGTCTTTGTTAGTTAACTATGTCGGTTTAAAATTCTATTAAGTGCTATAAGTTGCATTAATTTTCTGTGCTTAAGTTTCCTTCTTATTTTCTTAGCAAAAATTTATTAGTTAATATAAAATATGAAAAACAAATTATCCTTCTTTCCCTCTTGCGCTCACAAATTATTATGGGAATATCTATTTACAGTTATTAAAGTCTGAAAAAAGCATGTCTGCGATGTTATAGTCACGCGATGATTTGTAGATACTTTATTTTTTACCACGATATTTTTGAAAACGATGTTTTTAAACTGCGAAGTTTTTGAACCGCTTTATTTTCGACGACGATGTTTGGTACTACGATGTTTTAGAACTGCGATGTTTTTTTCTTTGCGATGTTTTCTCCCACGATGTTTTGTAGCACGACGTTTTCGCCTTGCGTTTTTTTCTCTGCGATGTTTTCGACCGCGATGTTTTTGTTATCGGCGGACACCGTTATACATAAGACTACCAAAAATTTTGGTATAAAATTTTTATTGACATTGATGTGTATTTAATCATTCATTGGAAAATATTTGAATTGTTCCTATAGTTTAATAACTTTTAATGTTTGTAAAATTTATATTACATTTTAATATTTTTAGGACATAAGTTCAAAATATGGCAATTAAAATATTAGCTTTAGAGGTATGGTCTTAAACGAAACTATAAACTAAATGAATTTGATTATGGGAATACGTTGCCAGTTCGCCTTTTCACGGGCTTATGTAAGTGCCCTTAAAATTTGGTTACGTTAATACAGGGCAAGTTCGCCTTTTTAAGAGCTTATGTAAGTGTGGTATTTAGCATTACAGACATTAAAAAAGAGACAGCATGTGTATCACTTATTTTTTTTTTTATTTCCCGCCGTTTCGAATAGACTTATAAAAATTTGAAGAAATTGTGCTAAAGAAAATTCAGGAACAATAGCTATAACTGCAACATCAGGTACTCAGAATCAAAAATCCAGAGTTAATTTCAATCCATCTTTAGAATTAATGTCTTTTAAAAAATGTAGTGTCCCAGTCCATGGTGTCCAACAACAGTATTGTAACTGTATGCTCCCAAAGGATGTCCAGCAGCAACATGGACGGCAGCAGGAGCGGCAGCATAGGCCATTGCAGGTGCAGCAATGATACCAGCCTTGTTAATAGCAGTATTAGCGGGATCCTTGGGCTTAACGCCTGGTTCATTAGTCTTGATATCAGCACGGAATCCTGCGGCATCAGCCACGTAGTTAGCAACACGTTGTCTTCCATCAGCTACAGCTAATCCGTAAGATCCGGCAACGACTCCATGTGATCCGGTTTCCTTGCGGAATGAGCCACCAGAGGCATGGCCTTCATTGTATCCAAAAGCATAGTTGCCAACAGCCTGTAAAAATATGGAGAAAAAATGTAATACTTATTTTTATCAATAAAAATGCGATATTATTACAAGTTGTTCGATCAGTGAGACAGAAATTGAGTTCATCATAATACATTCTGTGATCCTGCTAAAATTATTGCATACACTTTCTCAACGAAACACTGAAATTAATTCTTTTAATTTGATGATTCTGAAACTGTATTAACTACAGATTTTTATGACTATATAGCTGTTAGGAGCAGCATTTAATTTACTATGAAACAAGCACTGGTATAATGTTGGAAATATTAAGAATAATTTCTTACATCTTGGCTTCTAAATTGAGCACTGGCACCAGTTCCAATGAGTCCCGGGTGCATGAGGACAGCTGCTTGAGATGCAGCAACAAGGGCAAAGAAAACGAGGACCTGCAAAATAAAATTTCACTGTGAGAAAAACGAATGGAATTTTCTATTGCATTCTTAATTTTTTAAAGTACTCAAAAGAATGAATATTTCTTTCATAGAAATTTCACATTAACCGTAATATGTTACGGAATGAATATTTCTTTTAAAGAAATTTCACAATAAGCATAATACTTCATTTCAAAATTTAGCAAAATATAGATGTATGGAAACTGATTTTAAACGTTTTGGTTGATTAGGAAAAGCACTAAAGGGGGTGCAAAGGGATTCATGACTTCGTGGGAGACTTTCATAAAGAAGTAGGCTAACATCTTATAAGGTATTTCTCCCACTTTCCTAGCGTGCCTTCGTGGTGTAGCGGCCCTGCACGCTGGGATGGTATTCCAGAGGTCCGTGGTTCGATTCCCGGCCAAGGTGGTTGCTAATGTTTCATCTCTCCTGCCTCCAAAATAATCCTAATGTCTCTACAGTCTAAACTGTATAAAGAGATATTCTAAAGCTATTAAGGGCCAACGTCCTCAATAGCTAGTCATGAAATCCGGTTCGTACTAATTATAAGCTACTAATTTTTTTAACTATGAATCTAAAAAAAATTTCAGTGCACCATCTGCGCTAATTAATCATTATTAGAAACTTGCTTTTCTTAAAAATGTTCCTATGTAACTTTTTTGTAACAAATTTGTGGCGTAAAACTTAATGTAAAAGAACTATTATAGGATAAAATTCAATATCTTAAATTTTTTCTCATATCGATTATTTAAGGCATGTTATCGATTATTGTAATCTTTTAGAAAAACTTTCTAAAAATTCAAAAGGAAAATTTACCTATACATTGTAAAATAATTTTTATTTAAGAGAGGAAACTAAAATCTCACAGAAATTTTTAGAAAAACATTGCCTTGGTTATTTTCTAAAAACGAAAGTGGGCATTTATAATAAAATGCTGAGTACTATCCATTATTTAGAGTTACTACATGGTGAAATGAATTTGAACCCTCGCAAGACTATTTTATGAGAATATATTGTTTCAAATCGTAGAAACTTTATAAGCGATTCTCGCATCTTCCGTGCATGTTCCGGTAGAGTAAGTAATCAGCACCTCCAGCTGGCAGTTCGAAAAATCTGTGATTGGGGAAATTTCCTTTGACTGTGCTGTTTAGGTCAAAGCTGAATATTTTACGTTCCATGCACTCAAAATCTTAATTGTTTCCACAGTGGGTCCAAAACTAGAATGTGATAATCTTCAGCACCTGACATTGGTCGTTGTTCTTATATTCCTACAAAGTAATCCTTTTAGGGGATAGGAAGATAAGTATTTATCGCCTTCTTCTATGCGTGCTTCCAGACTATGAGTCCTTATGTACAGAGGCTGTTCGCGCATTTTTAGACGATTTTGATAAGCGGTGATAAACATTCGTTTGCTGCAAAAGAAGTAATTGCAATTGTACTATGTTTTTAAAAGTCAAAATTATCGTCTGTGGCTTGAAAGTTTTGTTTTTATTCAAAATGGTGAATTTAACAAAGCAGTGGTTCGAAGGCTACATTTACGCTCTTTCCGAAGAGAAATATGCATACTCCGTTATCCAAAAACGATGTGAGAGTAATGGTTTTGTGATATCTAAAGCGACGATAGGTAATATCATCAACAAGAAAGGAAACAAACGTCAAATTGGAGACTCAAGTGGGACAAAAATTCCAAACAAGTATCCAAGGAAAAAACGGACATCTTCGACTATTGCAAAGGTACGTTGTTTAATGTTAAAAGAAATTTCCCCTAGTCAAAGGACAGTTGCAAAATTATTAAAATGCTCGGTGTCCACTGTAAACAAAGTGATAAACGTTGATTTAAATCTTAAGAAAGCGAAAAAACTCAATGTGCATCGTCTTCTTCCAAAGCATATCGCTCACCGCAGGACACGCTGCAAAATTCTATATGAGAAACACTTATCCAAAGAAAAATGGAAGACAATTGTCACAATAAATGAAGCATGGGTGTATTTAAATGATTGTAACAACAAAAGAGCCATTTATTATCATAAAAGGGGAGAAAAAAATTTAAGTACATGGTTCAAAGAATCGAAAGAAAGTTTTTCAAAGGGATTCATGATTTTTGCTGGTTGTTCTTCTAATGGCAAGTTAAAAATAAAGAGAGTGCAAAACAATGTCAACATTAACTCCAGATACTATCAGGAACATATTTTATCGCCAATTGTTCTGAATGATACCATCGCTTTACCCACAGTGCCATCCATCTGTGAGACTCCATCAGGACAAAGCTAGCAGTCGCCCATCAAAATCCACTGTAAATTTCCTAAAAGAAATGGAACAAAAAACTGGTATCAAGGCCCTACCCTTCACTGATATCCCTACTAAATCTGCCGATGTGTCACCTATGGATTTTTGTGCTTTCGGACTTTTAAAAACTGCATTATCCAAACGTTGTCCCAAAACCCTAACAGGATTCTGGAAATCTGCTCGGAAGGAATGGGATAGAATATCTCTTCTGCCACTTCAAAAGGCATTATTATCCTGGAAATTGCGGTGTCGGTTTTATGAATACAATATACATCTTTGAAAAAATGTGTGAACTGTCTCTGTAACAGGCAAATGGGAGATACATGCTTCGAATTCCGGAAAAAATGCAGCTGATTTTTGAAGGAACTACTATTTTCTGCAACTCAAGATTCTTTATAAAGTATCGGTGAATCTTTTTACACCGTGAAAAATAGGGAGTTTTTTTGTCTTTCAAATTATATCCTCAGGTTTTCTAATATTGACGAAAATGACGTTGGCAATTATTTAGCCCTATGGAGGAAAACTTAAACTTTACCAACTGCAATTTATAATATAAAATACAGTCTACCACTGGTCGAACAGGAGAAATCATCATTGAACACTGGTAGCTCGACCTGGATTCGAAGATTCGAATCCTAACGAACGGCCTAACTGTATGGGTGTTTTAGTGTTCTTTGCTGTATCCACTGAGAATATGAGACAGCTCTCCTGAGAAAATTCTCTACGAAAGCATATTTCCCTTCAGGTGATAGGCCTTGGGTGTTAAGCCATTATCCAATAAACCCAATTTAAACACTGTAAAAAAGGCGAAGCGTAATGCAAGAATATCATTTCAAAATGATGCTGATAAACTCCTTTACACCGATTAATCTTTTAACGAAGATGCCAATAATAGAATTTAAAATTCATTTCCTGCATTGAATAGTTTGAAACGCAAACAAACCTGATTCTAGAAACAAGTTATGATTAAAATTTTAGATATTTATTCAATAAGCCAAGATTTAATTATCATTAAGGAGTGTTTATTTATAACAAACGTTGTTAACTCATCTTCATGTTTCTTGATGGTTGAAGCGTCTCCAAAATTTGGATGTTGGAGTCGCTGTAGATTTCTGCTTTTATACTTCTTGCAAAGGAAATGTCTAAGATTAAAAAACAATTCGGACATGGGATGAAGTACGAGTGGAATTTTTTTAAACTACACCTAATTAGTATAATAATAAGTGTTTGAGAATTTATGCATAAAACAAAGTGATAGTTGAAATTTTTAATTTTTTTCTCCGCAAATGCTGACAAAGCAGATATTAGAATTTTACTTAAACAAATAAGCGAACTTCAGTTGACATTCCAGAGCAAGGTGTGTTCACTGTTACCCTTGATCCAGATTCCAAGTCATCATGGTGCCACCTGTCTCAGAGCTTCTTCAGGAGATCATCGACAAAGGAAGCATCTGAATGGGATTTCGCATTAATCTTATCTTTTCTTTAGCAGACATCTCACTTTGAAAAGTGTTTTTAAGGATTGTAAGTGTGTTGATAATATTAACCATTTCTTAGGGCATGCAAATTGATTAGGTTTTTATGTGTTTGACTTAATGTGTTAAAGGTTTAATTTACCATTAATTTAAGGCAGAAATTTACCATCGTATTCATAGCTCGCTAAATTTCGTTAGATACAAGAATTAATAAAATATTTAAAGTTTGTGTAATCAAGTGAAATGAGGGAAGATGACTTTAATGTGCCTTAAAAAAACTATTGGTGGATTCAGTGCTTCCGGAATTTAATGTTACATTGGTGTTCTCTTTTGTTTAAGTGTTATTTTTAAAAATGTGCTTCAGCCAGTTGTGAGAATTGTGTTGAATTCGATAGTGTATATAAATGTTGCTATTAGCCTTTTCTCAGTTACACTATAATGTTCAGATTTTTCAATATACTATCAATATTCAGATTTCTTTGAAAGATGACTTACTCAATACATTTTGTCTTTTTAATTTCATTAGTTTAACATCACTTTCTTCGTACTTACGTTACATAAAATTCGAGTGCAAAATCACAAAATATTTAAAATCAACATATCTTTAGACTTTCTGACAGATATTAAGTGTTGCCATGTATTTCTTTTATGTTCGCTAATTTATTTCTTTAAAGTAAAGGATGACAATTATATTTGGGAGTAAAATCCTTTTATTTGTGTTGGCATACATTTATTTATGCTCAATACATTATTTTTTTAAATAATGCATGGTTATAACATTTAGTGATAATATCCTTTTTATCTAAAAATAAAACGGGCAAAAAATGTGAGGTTCAAAATTAATAGCGCCCCTAGTGTTAATTAATAATATGCCCATCACATAGAATCTTTACGCAATCCAGTGACAATATGCACTAATTTCATATGAATTAAAAGACATATTTGAAAGCATAAATGGTATGCAGTAAAAGTGATTTCATTCAAATCTTGTTACGTCATTTTTTCTCGTCATTTTTTTTTTTTTCAGATTTTTTCCTCTGAAATTTGAAGTTTTGGATCAGTCTTTAATTTTATCGCGTAAAAACTCAAAGTTCTTGAAATACTATTTCAAAAAATGCGCTATATATTTAAAATTAAGTAAAAAAGGGACTTTAGATTGTCATAGATTAAATAAATACAAACATTACATATATTAAGAAGGAAAATATGAACGTTTTCAGATTGTAAATTAGCAGTAGATGGTTTGCCAAAATTTTTTATGCTCTCGCAGAACTCAACAGTTTACCAGTGTGCTCATGGACTCACTCGTGCTAATTTTTCTTATTAGTCTAAAGGATGGTAGCCTAAAAATTCTATTAATTCAGTTTCGGAATTTTCCGTTGAAAACTTTAAATATCTGCTTCACTTTTGAAATTGTTGCCAGCAAATATTATCGCCCAGGGTTACATTTAAAGAAATTAAGTAATGAAGAATTTCCATAAATGTATTTGTGTTTCTCGCATTGTGATAACAATCATACCTAGAGCCATCCGATTTTGAATAACGTAATCCTCTACCAAATATGGGCATCTGGAAGAACTGATTTGGAATTTGTTTTGTTATCGATTTCATATTTTATAACACGTTAAGGAATTTAGGATTAAGAAACTCAACGATTTCAAAGCGAGAAATGGCAACACTGTACTGGGAAAAAAATTATCTCCAATGCGCGAGACTGTGTACCGGAAATTCTAAAGATATGCTCATTTTGAAATTATTTTGCAATATTGCTGTTGAACTGAATTTTATGGTTTAAGTGCGAAGAACATTGGAATTTAACAAATAAAGGTAACACACAAAACGTTAAAAAAATTCTCCTTTGGACATAATTTAAATTCTGAAACATTTCAGATTTTTTTTTTTTTTTTTTTTTTTGTTTAGCCCAAAAGAGTTGTTAGCCCACAAGGGCTATTAATTTCATTTTGTAATTTTGCGTTGGTTCAATATAAATGTCAATGCACTTTTCAAATCGTTGCCACCGAATATTAGAGTCCTGTGATATATTTAGAGAAATTAAATAATGAAGAATCTGCATAACTGCCTGTATGTTTCTCACCACCTAGAGACATCAGTTTAAGTATGAATAACATGATATTTAGTAAATAAAGGTAACACACAAAACGTAAAAGAAAACGCTCCTTTGGGCGTAATGTAAAATCTGAAACCTTTCAGTTTTACTCTAAGTTTCTTCCCAGTTCTTCATTTGAATGCTCAAATTTTAAAGTGAGATCAGATACACGCTTTTTTTTTATCTTTTTAACTTTGTTATCAAGTAACTTTGTAACTTTGCTAGTATATCATTTCCCTTTCAAGCCATATTATAAGATATTTCTCCCGCCTTTCTAGCGTGCCTTCGTGGTGTAGTGGTTCTGCACGCTGGGCCGGTATTTCAGAGGTCCGTGGTTCGAAGGTGCTTACTCATTTTTTCATCTTGCTTGCTTCCAAAAAATACCTAATGTCTTTGCAATATGACACTCCACAGCAAAATCGCGATATATATTTAAGAATATCTTAGCTTTAGTGTTTCCGATGGAGTGTTAAATGCCGTCATATTTTTTTATTACTTTTGCTGTGTTATTTCTTTACATGCTGTATTTTTCCCTCTTACATAATATTACATGATTATAACATGGCACCATCATGTTATTTGAAAGGTAATGCGATCACAAAATGATATGCCACAAAAGTGATGCAAAACAGAAATGTGAGGATCTGGACAAAAAACACCTCTGATACTAAAAATTCTACTGATTTCTATAGAGATCGGACACAGTTCCCTCTTCTTCAAAAACAAAATCTTTTTGCAAAGGTTTATTTTGCGAAGGAGCAATAACCGTATTTATAAGGTAATCAGTAGGCAAGCCTATTACCATTTCTCAAGGAAAACAGTAATGAGAGGGGAAGAAAGTTATGTTATTACACTGTGTTCCACTCCAAAGGGCTCCAGTGAAAGTGTGATAGAAAATTTATAACAAGGTTAAATGAAACCAAATTTTTACGTGGTATGCCTTTATGTTTGAGAAATGAAAGTACATTACAAGAGGTGCTGAAAGTAAGGATAACCAACATGTAGTCATCGAAGAACGCCTTCATTCACCTTAATTGGGCGTGTTATGAGCATTATCAGAGTGACGCATCATCGGAGCACATTACTGGCATTACTATCACCAACAAGGTTATTGGCTTCCCCGAGCCCCGTGAACTAAATCACACTACGGGTCTACTCCCCCTTTGGGCACTTCGTGGAGGTTCACCCTCCACTATTACCCTTCCAGGGGAGCAGTGCACCACCTGAATATGACACCAGGCAGCACTGGTCGTCAATTGCTCCTGCCAGTCGCATGGGCGAGCCCGTCGCAGTGGGCCGTTACCCAGCACACCGAGGGGAACTAGGCCTCCGGCTACGGTTCCACACCGCTCAGGACATGCCAGACCCCGAGGCCAGCCAATAAGTGACCTTTCCCAGGGCTTTCAGAACCACCAAGTTCATAAATTTTACACCCCCGCGGCCGAGCATTACTATCACCAGTGATATGTACCAGGTACTGTTTCCTGAGTTTATGAACCAGTTGGATGATACTCAACTGTCATTTGGCTGGTGCCATCAAGATTGGCCAACGTGCCGCACGTCTACAGCGAGTATGACTGCGGTGGAATCCTTTTTCCAGACTTCACCCTTCTTGACGTTTGTCTATGGGGTCTGTGCTTACAAACTCAAACCATGCACCATCGACAAATTATGACAAGAAAACTGCACAACTGCTGACAGAGTGTTGGGCATGACGCCCAACCCTCTGTCAGCAGTATGCAGTGCCGTGTGAAACTGTGTGTACAGATAGGCAAAATAACTTTCAGCACCTCTTGTAACGCACTTTCATTTCTCAAACAGAAAGGTAAATCCATGTAAAATTTGGTTTTATTTTTTCTTGTTATAAGATTTTTATTACACTTTTCCTGGTGCCCCTTTCGAATGGGACACCCTGTAGAACAGGTGCTGTGTAAGCTTACGAGAGAAAAGGGAGAACCATTTTTCTGGTTAGGACCATTTTTCGAGGAAATGAGGGAACCGGGACAAAGTTATGTTATAGAATTCTATAAGCATGCGAAAGAAATGATATTTACAAAAGCAAATAATTCTTAGGAATGTGATACGTTTCAAGAAGACTCAAGTCCCTATCCAAAGATCCATGTGGATAATTTATAATAAAACTAAAGTCAAAATTAGTGATTTAACTACAATTAGCTACGGAATATATGTTTATTTCTTCTTTCTAATCATGTTCTCAAATGCGAAATTTTATTGCATTTTTTAGTTTTACAAGTATATGTCAAATCACACGAGCAAGGTATGCTGTAAACATCCCAATTAATATCAAAGTCGGATTCGAACAATAAATTTAAGATTCGAACAATAAATTTTACTAAATGATAAATCGAATTAAAAGCTGACATTGTAGAGAATTTGAGCAAGTTTAGTAGTTGATAAAAGGCTAAAAAGAGATTGCAATGGTTATTAGATTATTTAAAATTAATTACATTATTATTATTAAAAAGAGATGGCAATGGCAATTATTTTGTAAGGTTCTTGTCATATATTTGTCGGGAGGTGGGTTCTAAATATATTTAACATGAATGTGATGTGGACATTTTCATATAGTGTGCATAATAATACGACAAACGCTTTATTATAACACGAACAAAACAAGTATTATTTACATAAAGTTAGTAACATAATATTCCTCTGGAGTACAGCGTGTAACGTATGTTATCCTGACGTTCTCTTCTTGATCTATCAGCTTGGTTCTGTGTCACATGAGAAAGGAGAAAGGAGAAAACTTGTGGCGTTCGGCTAAAGTGCGCATGCGTGATGTTCATCAGAACCCCACAAATATTATTATTATTTTAATTATCCAGTTATTTATAATTTCACACTTTACTCATTTCTTCTTTCCGTTTCCTCATTAAAATGCAAATTTAATTCCGATGTACACTCATGTCCATAAATTAAGGATAATTCGGAGTCACGCGGAAATCGAACTCTAAAATAAATATATCACCTGTAAAATCACTACACACATTTTCAAGAATCATATGCAAATTTCAGGAAATAACCAGATGACACCGATGGTTCGTCACAATGACGAAAGTGTAAGAGAGAGATATATAAGGCATACAGGCAAAGCAGTAAAATTGCTCGCAGGCGCTTCATAAGCATTTCAGTGCAATAACCGAATAGTTATGACACAAAGGACGGATTTGGTTGAATTTTACGTGGTAGAATTATCGGCCGTCTGGAATGTGGGCATACCCAACTGGAAGTATCAGACGAACTTGGAATTGCCCAGAGTATCATCTCCAGGCTTTGGCAACGATTCCAAGATGATGGTAATGTGAGTAGACGGCACAGTACAGGTTTCGCCAGAGTTACAACGCCGAATGAGAACCGGTATTTGGCAGTTACTGCCAAATGAAACAGGCGGAGCACAGCCTCAGACCTGTCTCGTCAGCTCTCTTCAGCCACTGGTACGACAATTTCAAGGCAGACAGTGTACAGACACTTAGGACAGATTGGTCTATATGCTCGTAGACCTGTCAGATGCGTTCCACTTACTGCAACTCACTGTCGCCTGCGGTTAGCCTGGAGTAGAGAGCATGCATTGTGGACACCGCAACAGTGGGCTTGTCGGATGTTTGCCGACGAGTCCAGGTTTAGCTTGCAGTCTGATTCTCGCAGCACTTTCATATGGAGAGCTCCAGGTACCCGTTACCACCAAGAAAACATCATTGAACGACACCGTTACGGTGGTGCAGGAGTGCTCGTTTAGGGTGGAATTATTCTGGGTTACAGAACTGACCTGCATGTTCAAATTGGAACCATGACAAGCCAAATCTATCAGGACGTCATTCTGGAACAACATGTACGTTTGTTTCGGGCGCCATGGGCGCACAATTTGTGTTTATGGATGACAACGCCCGTCCTCACCGTGCAAACATCGTAAGCGAATGCCTTCAATCGGAGGATATCACCCGTATGGACTGGCCAGCATTCTCACCGGACTTGAATCCAGTAGAGCACGTGTGGGACATGCTTGGCCGACGATTTGCAGCCCGTCAACCTCCTCCTACATATCTACCGGAACTTCGGAGAGCATTGCTTTTTGAGTGGTGTAATATCCCCAAGATCAGATCGATAATTTGATACTCAGCATGCCTAGGCGTTGTACGGACTGTATTGCATCGTCTGGGAGACATACAATGTATTATCAATCATACCAACCATGTAATATTGGTTTTTTTGTATATAGTTTTTTTTTTTTTTTTTTTTTTTTTTTTTTTGTAATTTGCTCCAGTGAGAAAAAATCGCTAATTTTTTTAATAATATCAAACATATAGCATCTTTTTCTGCTCTTTACCTTTTGTTTAATAAATAAGCTTTACAAATAAGTCAAATTTGTTTTGCTTCTAACTCTTCCTTTGCCTGATTTTGCATTATCCTTAATTTATGGACATGAGTGTATTTAAGTTGAGGGTTTTGGATTGTGAAACAGAGCGTGTTTCTCGCTTTCGACTCCACGTTAATAGGTTTCTCCAGCTCTGATAAGATTGCATTACAGCTGCCATCATTTAAATTGTTATGATGGCAAAATATTCTGAGCCAACTTAGTTTTAAATTAAATTGTGCAATCGTGAACCTAACAGACTACGTTACTAGACTACTTAGGTTTACGACTAAGCAATTCTACTCGCTCTAAGTCTGTCAGGAATTTGGATATAACTCGCGGAGAATGTCTTTTATAACGGCAAAAGTAAACTTTTTACAGGTTTCATAAATGGTGTATTAATTTTTTCTAAGGCCATTCTCATCCATATTATTTGTTTCTTATCTTTATAAATAACGAGAAAGTTCATTAATATAACGTATTAAACTCATGTACTCCTTTCTTACCTCCTTAACAGACTCCAAAAGTTTTGAACAGGAAAAATCAAATATGCAACGCAAGAACTTCTGTCAACAACCGTGATCTTCCCTACAGCGATAATCTCCACTGAAGATAAAAATCGCTTGGAAGAGTGACTGGCAATCTTGGAAAGAGTTCACAGATTCCGTTTCATTGTTTTACCATTTATTACTCCTTAAATGTTGAAACACTTGTCACGAGATCTTGAATTTTGCAGAAAGGAGGAAATTTTTAGCGAAAATTCGATATCATTTTATATTTTCTGAAAAAAATTTCATAGCTTTTGGTTAAGAAAGTAATTTACTGCATGTATTTTTACAGAAAGTACAGAAAGTCATCACGTTCTTGCATAGAATGAAAATATTATATTCATTCAAAAATATATGTTGTAATTCATATTGAGTAACTCTTCGAACTGTACATGCCTCTTTTAGCTTCGCACAAAGTTATTAGGTTGGCAAGGATTTGCGTTTGCACCAATAAAGTTATGATCATTTTGTTATTCTTCTGTCAATTTTATATTTTTTCCCTTTTGCGATTTGGCAGCCGATGCATATAGGTTGTTATAGCAACAAATTCTGTGTACGTTTATTTAAAACTCTTAGTTTACGATCAATTTTAACATGCGGTGCAAAAATAAATATTTTCGACATATATTACACTTTTATTTTAATAAAGGTAAAAAATCTGATATGTACACCACATGAAATCTTTATACGAAATATTAAATTATGGGCATTTTTTCTTGAATTTCATTTAAATTGATTGGATTGAATTAAATCTACTTCGTCGACAGCGCATAAACCACAATAGAATAAATGCACTCTTTAAAATTCACTATATTTGTTTACTATAACGACACTCTGAATGAACAAAATTTATATCATTTGAAGAATTATCGTTGCCACGTGTTCTATTCAAATACTATAATAAAGCTAAAACGATAAATGAAAGAAATTAAGCAAACAAAGCAGAGAAAAACAGTTTTTCATAGAGGATTCAGTATTTCTCATTCAATTAATTCAATTCTGACTTCGCGACAAGGCAAAAATACATAAAAAAAACTCAAAATACCGGCATTAAAAATTTCGAAGTAAATTTTAAACACTTATTTCCTCGAAAAAGTTTCCAGAAAGGATTAAGCATGATTTAATTCGAAATAATAAATGAAGGCGTTAGTTTTGTGATGCGAAGCTTAGTCTCTCTAGATTGGCAACAAATCTACAATTCTGCTGTTTCAAATGTAAACAAATATGTCCACTATGTCATATAAAACTTAACCGCACTTAAACAGCTTTTAAATTGTTGATAATTGTACAAATATTGCTTACAGAATGACGAAAGGCATAAAAACCTTAACCGGAAGATAAAAACAACATAATTCAATCATTTTTAAAGCCAAAAATATACAATTTACAAACATATAAGAGTAAAGAAACTGAGATCACTGAGCCGGGTAACAGAGTGGATATATATATATAAATATATTTAAATACGAGGTGCACATCTACATGTTATAGCAGTCCTATATACAAAATTGCAACGTTCTGAGGCTACTCGTTTTTGTGTTATGCGAGATACGTACGTACGTACAGACGTTCGTATAGACGCCACGAAAAATTCTCTTCAGAATTCATTTTAAAGCAGTTTTATAATTCTTTTGGAGGAAAAGAGTCTTTTATTCTGTCCTTACGTACAGATATCACGCAAAAACGTCGTTAAATTGCATTCGATAGCCTTCAAAATGGATATTTTCGTTGAAATATGTTGCCTGAAACTTCTCGCGATTACAATACTTCCTTTTTACTTCATACAAGGAAGTAAAAAGCGATTGACATTCATATGACGTTTACGGTGTTGATTGCTTAACAGAATTCATGAGTCAGAATTGAATTAAAAAAATTCATTTTTGAAATTTTTCACTTTATGTTGACCTATGTTCTAGTCGGCCTTCTGAAGTTGAGGATGACAAAATTATAAGCCATAACTGAATCTATAATTGCCGTAATAATCCCAACCATAATTGAATCTAGTTGTCACATAACTGTATGACAGACTGCAAGAAGAATAAGTGTATCACACACAGCAAATGAGAATCACCTAAGGTGTCTTGGACTCGTTAGGAATCTCGATATTCGAGTTCCTCAGGAACTCAAAGGAATTACTTAACCTCTTAAAGACTACACCCGCAGGAACTCAAAGGAATTACTTAACCTCTTAAAGACTACACCCGCAGGAACTCAAAGGAATTACTTAACCTCTTAAAGACTACACCCCAGATATCTCGGGAATAGAGGCCGTTTCGAGTTTCCTATGAACGAGTTAACTCGGAAGTTGAAAGGCTGAAAATTTTATGGATATTTAATGCCATCGCCTGTAATATTGCGTGGCAATCGACCCTCTGCCATGCACATGTTTTCTTAGCTGTGGGAAGGGCACAAGCGACTTTTGTGATTGGTTCATCGATATTCTGACATGCACATGCTTTCTTATGGTGATGTGGCGCTATGTGTTACACAATGTTTCAGACTACACCATACTGTCAATAACATTTATAAATCGTAAAATTTATTTACTTGATTTTTATACTTTAAGTCTTATTACCTAGACTACATTTCTGTATTACTTTTGGCTAGACTGTGGGGTTTTTTTGTCTGCCTCATTGAAACCTGAGTTAACTCGGATAATTTCATGAACCATAATAAACATCTTATTTTTGTCTTGAAAAAAATAGTTTTTTATCCATACAAAGCTACATCTAATGAGCTATATCTGTGTTGAGCTATAGCGGTATTTCTTCCATACTGTGATGTGCCGCTATGTGTTACACCATGTTTCAGACTATAGCATGTTATCAATAGCCTTTATAGATCGTAAAATGTATTTACTTGATTTTTACTCTAACTCTTAATACCTATTATTACCTAGACTACAAACTACATCTAGTGAGCTATATCTGTTGATAATAAAAATAGTATAAAAAATTGAGGATTTTCGGCACAATTTTTAATATAAATTCGGTCATTAAGAGGTTAACACAACTAGTCAGTATTTGCGATGTGCATTTCAAACAGAATGCAATCGATCCTTTTTTAAGCGACTTATCACTGGTGATGGAAAACGGATCTTCTACTATAACATTATTTGATAAAGATCATGGTCCATGCGCAAATTATATCAAAACCGAAATTGCATCACAAAAAGATCATCCAGACAATTTGGTAGTATTGGAAAGTTGTTGTGTATTTTGAGCTGCTTCGAAGTTTATTGCCAGAAACTAATGAAACTGGAGGAAGCGATCAAAGATAAAAGGTCAGAATTGGCAAATTGCAACGGAACCATGTTCCTCCACCACAATGCGAGGCCATATTTAGCAAAATGTGCAAAATTATTGGAGATTGGCTGGGAAGTAATATCGCATCCCAATATAGCCCCGACCATGCACCGCTGGATTATAATTTATTTCAAAATTTACAAAACTTCTTAAATGTTAAAAATGTAGGTAATAAAGATGACATCAAATCGCACTTGGTTGAGTTTTTTGCTCTGATAAAGACGAGAAGTTCTAAGAGCGAGGAATCACGAAGTTGCCAGAGGGATGGCAAAATGTCATTGAACAGCATGGAAGATATTTGACTGATTAAAGTTCTTTTTTTTTTTTTTTTTTTTTTTTTTTGTAAGTAGAAAAAAAACTGAGTTTTAATTCCCACTAAAAACCGAATTTACTTTCTTGCAAACCCGATATTTTCAGCTTCACAAGCAACAAAATGTTTCAAGATAGGGAACGATATTTTTAGAATACACAATTTTTAATTCTAGTAAACAGAACTATGATTAGTATTTTATGATTAAAATGCCAGTTTTTATTCTTATTTGTCAGGTGTTTGTCAGGTGTCATTTGTATATTTGCTTTTATTTCCTGAAGCCATAAAATAAACTTAAAACTGTAAGCATCTTACAAAAAATTATCAGTTTCACTCATTAGTAGAGTATATTTCTTATTAGTTCAAATAAATATTCTTGAAATAATAAAAAAATATCTTATATTATTAAACCATATATTCTATATAAGCACATTTGAGCTCGCGTATCTTACATGATGCATTCTTCTGAGCAAAGAAGACACAAAGACATGTTTATGTAACAAGATTTTTATTTCTCCACATATTTTTGAATTGGCCCCAAAAGGTGAAGACAATGTTCACACAATGTACTAGGCAACCAAGCCCCTTATCTGAAGCGAGATTATTCGCAACTGACAACATTAAGGTCCGCAAAATCGTGAGTCCAATGGCACAAATAGATATCTTTATAATTTATTTTATGTACATATATAATCTACCACCAGAGTCCATGGTGTCCAAGACCGTGGTGTCCGACAAGAGTGTTGTAACTGTAAGCTCCAAGAGGATGACCTGCAGCGACATGGACAGCGGCGGGGGCGGCGTAGGCCAGTGCTGGGGCAGCAGCGGCGACAACAACTCCAGCCTTGTTGATGGCAGTGTTAGCTGGGTCTTTGGGCTCAACTCCTGGTTCGTTGGTCTTGATGTCAGCTCTGAATCCAGCTGCGTCGGCTACATAGTTGACAATACGCTGTCTTCCGTCAGCTACAGCCAAGCCATAGGATCCGGCAACGACTCCATTGGAACCGGTTTCCTTGCGGAATGTGGCACCAGATCCATGACCCTCGTTGTAACCGAAAGCGTAGTTGCCAAGTCCCTAAATATACGACAAGGATTTATAAATACTTGTAAACTTCAACATTAAGTAAATTCACAAAAATTTTCTCAATTTTAGTTAATAAAATAAAAATCTTTCCTATAACTGGTAATACACTGCTCATACCTAGATAGAGGTTTAATTTCTTAACTAAACTTTAACTTAATAAACAGGAATTGATGGTTAGGCAATTAAGTTATGCATCTATATGTAGAAATATTTATTTATAATTGAATATGTTTGTTGATAAATGTACACAGATGTTGAGAGTTATTTATTAATCCACTCAAAGTTATGTTTCCTTATAACTTTCATTTACATACTTTATTGAAAATTCCAGTATTTATGTGTCTAATATTGGTTTAAAGGTGCAATAATCTTAGCTAAGTACTTTGACTAACAAAAGGTTAACAATTTTCGTCACTTATTTTCACAGCATAATTTGCTAAAATCGAAATTAATACTTAAATAACCATTTAATTTTTAGAAAAATTTTATTAATGTATTATAATATTTTCTACATTGTAATACAATTATGAAAATATAATTTCTTACATCCTGGCTTCTGTATTGGGCGCTGGCTCCAGTTCCAACAAGTCCATGGTGGAGCAGGACTGCTGCCTGGGAAGCAGCGATAAGAGTGCACAAGATGAGAACCTGAAATACGAATCATTAATGTAAGGGTTTTAGTTTATAAAATGATATTTTTGAATGATTTCAACAATTTGCGAGGCCTTTTCTGAGTAAGTAGACAAAATTTTAATGTTTACGGTAATAAAGGAACTTTTCAGAAGGAAGGTCCACCAGCGGCAAAGTCTCTGAACACTGGTAGTTAGGCCCGAGGTTCGAATCCCGCGAATAGGCTGGCTGCATGGGCTTTTTCGTGGTTTTTCGCGTATGTAAGGTATTAATACTAGCCAAAATCCCTTAGAAAGTTCTCCGCCGAAGCATCCCTCCCTTCCGTGTATTGCTTTAGGGCGGAATATGTAAATAATAATAAATTGAAAAGGAAATCTACATTATTCCTTAATTAGAAAAAGCTCAGCTGGAAGGAATACATACACAAATGGCTTTAATTTTAAGCCAGCATCTATATTGTTGGGTCAAGGTTCACATCTCACCGATCATACTTCTCATATATTTGTAAATGCACTGTGTCTTTGCTGCATGGGGCACTTAAAAAACTATCGAACCAAAACTCCTCTTGAGAGATTGATGATCAAGTAAGATGAGGTGCTTAAATCCGTTCCGCGAACTTTTCTCGATCAAAATAGAGAAAAGGTTGATCAAAAATAAGCTGCCTAGCATCTTTCTTAATGACAAACGCTCTTCCATGATAAATTCACGAACCTTATCTGTTAATAATGCAGATCAGAAGCACAAATAACAAAAAATTTCGAATTAGAGATTTTTGTGAAAAAGCAGCTATTTGCTTTAAGAAACTATAAACTTTCTAAGTTAAAAATCGAGCATTGTGTACTGAAGTTCTCAAAGCCTGAAGAATGTGTCTCATAATATCCTTTCAAACTGCATATTCATTTAACTTAAGAAAATAACTTGCAGGAGAAGATTTTTTTAACTTCAAAAAATTTAACACTAAAAATTTTCATTTTTCAGACAAAACCCTTGTTACATGAACCACTTAAAATTCGTTTATTCTTTTGTATTCGTTTATTCTTTTTGTATTATGATCTGCTGTAACTATCCAAAACTTCCGTCACACAAGTAAAAATTACTCGTTAAACCTTGCTCAAAATTGACTTAAAACTTTTGATTTCTTTTGCCACAGTTTTTATTACAACCTGTCAACTGAATACTTTACTAACTATAACAAAGAAAAGTAATTCAATTACAACTAATAATTAAGAGTAAATGCAAGATGTGCATGCCAAAATAAGTTTTAAGTAAACTTCAAACTTAAAATTGTCTTAATAATTTCAAAAGAAACACTAAAACTGCCTCTCATCATCAAGAGCAAGTAGAATAATTCTTTTTTACAACAGCGAGGAGATTAAATTGCCCTGATGAATTGCCAAAGCTTTTTAAGGTTTAGATTAATGCAAATCTATATTTAAGCTTTGTTATTTGATTAGAATTACCTCTCCTTAAATTCTATAGAAATTTTGAAATGATAGATGTAATAGAGCTATAAGAAAACCTTTGTCACATGGACCGCGTAACAAGTGTTTTGTAAAATATAAATATGTTTAATATCGCAGTCCACATAAGGCACGAAGAATATTACAAAAATAAAGAGAAATTGTAATAAGAATTAATAAAAATATTACTAATAAGAATATTACAAAGCAGAACCAGAAGTAAATTACACAAAATAGCTTATTTTGTATAGCTCATTTAAAATTAATTTTCTTTAAATCGTTTAAAATTTTAAGCTTTTTATCTTTGCAGGAATATTTTGATTCACATTAAACATTTTGGCTGAAACAATTTCGGCTGAAATTTTGATTCTGGCTGAAAATATATCTCTATTAAATATGTTCTAATAACATGTTTTCACTTTGTAAAAGTTCAGAATGCACATTATTGGAAAACAGCTATTGTCTTCAGCTATAATAAATTACTCAGGTTTTAAATAATTCAGTAAATACTAAATAATAAAAAACTTAAGAGTTTAAACTTACCTTCATGTTTTTGGATAGCTGGATTGTCTTCCTAAATTGAAGTGCTGGTAGAGTTTAGTGGTCCAGCTTTTATACTCTTTGCGAGAACGGTTCTCCCGAAAAGTTAAAAAATAAACAAAATTGTGGTCAAGGTACGATAAGATTTTTTTTTCTACATCATGGAAGTATGACAACGTTTTAGGCATTTATGCTAAAATCAAGCAGGCGGTAAGCTTATTTTATTTATTTGTTTTAGGCACACACCAACTGATATTTAAAAGATGGTTAACATTCATCAGAAAGGCGTATCCATAAGTAACCTTGATCTACATTCTTCGTCTTCCTGATGGTGCTTCCTGTAAAGCTTCTTATTGAAGCCATCAGCCATTTGCATCCGATTTCATCTAATCTTTTTTTCTTTTAGTCAATAGCTATTTTTGAAAGAAAGTTTCAGAAGCTGCAGTTCCTCAGAGAGGGGGATGTCACCAAGTTGTTCACCTTGCTGAAGCCCGTTATGTAATTTTTATTGATTTAATCATTGTATTAGGGCGTTGGCATAAATATATTGAAAGTCTTTTCAGCATTTCATCAAACAATAGTTGAAAACAGTATTTCTAGATGCTAAAGAAATTTTAAAATTCGGATTATTCCGAAATTTTTAGCATAAATCAATAATAAGATCTCTTCAAAATTGCGTTAGGACGGGGTTGTCACTAATTAACAGAATTTCTTCTTATTATAAACTATAAAATTCCGAATATGGGTTTATTTGTTTTTCCATTGAAAGTCCATCCTTATGACTTTTTGAAAATATTAGCGCTGAATTTCTTGCTCAAATTATAAGGTATTTCTCCCTCTTTCTTAGCATGACTTCGTGGTGTGGTGGTCTGCACGCTGGGCGCGTATTCAGAGGTCCGTGGTTATATTCCTGACGATGGCGTTGCTCATTTTTTTATCTCTCTTGCTTCGAAATAACCTAATGTCTCTACAGTGACGCCCGAACATAAAGGTTGATGATGATTCTTCACCATCAGGGTTTGGCGATTGGGTCCCGTAATCCATAGTCGCCCTTTAAAAGGGGGAGTATATACAGTATTTCTCTAGCCTTCTTAGCGTTCCTTCGTGGTGCAGTGGTGTGCATGCTGAGCGCGTACTCCAGAGGTCCTTGGTTCGATTCCTAGCGAAAGCGTTGATCATTTTTCATCTTTCCGGCTTCCAAAAAAATTCTGATAGCTCTACAAGGTCCACCCTTATGACGTTTTGAAAACATTGGCACTGAATTTCTTGCTCAAATTATAAGGTATTTCTCCCTCCTTCTTAGCATGACTTCGTGGTGTGGTGGTCTGCACGCTGGGCGCGTATTCAGAGGTCCGTGGTTATATTCCTGACGATGGCGTTGCTCATTTTTTATCTCTCTTGCTTCGAAATAACCTAATGTCTCTACAGTGGCCCCGAACATAAAGGTTGATGATGATTCTTCACCATCAGGGTTTGGCGATTGGGTCCCCTAATCCATAGTCTCCCTTTAAAAGGGGGAGTATATACAGTATTTCTCTAGCCTTCTTAGCGTTCCTTCGTGGTGCAGTGGTGTGCATGCTGAGCGCGTACTCCAGAGGTGCTTGGTTCGATTCCTAGCGAAAGCGTTGATCATTTTTCATCTTTCCGGCTTCCAAAAAAATTCTAATAGCTCTACAAGGTCCACCCTTATGACGTTTTGAAAACATTGGCACTGAATTTCTTGCTCAAATGATCTCATTATATTGCAGTATATTAAACCTTGACTATAAATTACCATAGACACTTTTTAAATAGATTATGATTGTAATTTCATACTATATTTCTAAATACAGACAATATAAAACGTATTCTGAGTCTCGTGATGCTAACATTTATCTGAAATTTACTTTTGTGTGTCAGAAATGTGGCCATTATTTAAATTTTATTTAAAGCTGACATTTTGGATTATTCAAAAAAATATGTGATATAAATAATAATAAATTGTTGGATGTCCTATTAATATATGTAGCTTGTAAATGAACGTTTTGACTCCAGTGTGATGCCGTTAAAAATAAGCAAAACTAGGTCTTCTTAGATTTAATAATGTCAGTTATGGTGACATTAATGTCAATAATAATAATGTAAAGTAAGAAACCATTATTATTCCAGGCTTTGTGTTTCCATACATCAGATCTAGTTTGCTAAATATTTATTAATGAACTGAGTTCAGTCCATTTGATTTGAATTTGGGGATCTGGTTGGATTTTGCAGTGACAGTACAGGAAGATATTAGCCTAAACTCTGTCTCAATCCTAAAAATGTCTTTAAATTTAGTGCACCGCCCCTCACCGGTGATCCGTTTGTAGAGACATCAGGATGTCTGGTAAGCAAGGAAGATGAAAAATTAAAACGCCTTCGCCAGGAATCGAACCGCGCAGCTCTGGAATCCGACCCAGCTTGCAGAACCACTACACCACGAAGGCACGTTTAGAAGGCGGGAGAAATAACTTATACACTCCTCCTTTTAAAGAGCGACTGGGGTTTTTAGGGGACCCAATCGCCAAATCCTGGGTCTGGAGAGTCATCATCCACAACCCTTTTAGTTCGGGCGCCACTGTAAAGACATCAGGATGATTTTTAGAGGCAGGAAAGATGAAAAATAGTAAATGCCTTCACCGGGAATCGAACCAAGGACCTCTGCAATGCGGCCCAGCGTGCAGAACCACTACACCACGAAGGACGCTAGGAAAGTGGGAGAAATATCTTATGTGCTCCCCTTTTTAAAGGGCAACTAGGGTTTTTAGGGGACCCAATCTCCAAATCCTGGGTGTGGAGAATCATCATCCACAACCCTTTTAGTTCGGGCGCCACTTGTAGAGTCATTAGGTTAATTGGAAGCAGAAAAAATGAAAAATATGCAACCGCCTTCGCCGGGAATCGAACCATGGAACTCTGGAATACCGGCCAAGCGTGCTACCGTTACACCACGAAGGCATGCTAGGGAAGTGGGGGGAAATACCTTATACGTTGACTGTAAGGCATAATCTGTACCAGTGAAACCTTGAGCCTTGAAAAAATCGTGACTACAGCCCTATTAAGAATCAATGTGCTTCGATTTAGTTTACATTTACGGCAGTGCACTGGCTTACGGCCATTTGTGGCATATGGCTTGACCAATAATCTTGAACAGATGTGCTTAGACTTGCTTTCAAAGTACATTTAAATTTATAGCATTGCCCCACATTGGTGACGCATGGAATGACTCTATGTGACCTTCAAGTTGTAGATAAAAAATAATCAACGTCATTGATAAGAACCGTTGTGATTCAATTTAATTTTAATTTAAAATCTGTGCCTAAGTTTACCACTACTGTTACGGCTAAGTAGTTTGCTTTTCAGTCACAAGTCATAGTGTTTATGCATATTTGAATTTACAGCACTGCCCATACCTGTATGAATTGATTCGAAATGACCCACAACGTGTAGGTGAAGGAAAACGCACGAAATGATTCTACGTGACCCTCAAATTCTAGATTAAAAGTGATCAACGCTGACCAAGCACCACAACTCAATGTAATTTGAATTTAAAATATATGCATTTAAGTTTACTATTCCTGTTACACTTAAGTCACTAGCAAGTGGTTTGCTTTACAGCTAGAGCTCATGGCGTTTAAGCATATCTGAATTTATTGCACTGTTCTACGTATATGAACTGATCCGAAATGACCCACAACGTGACGAATATGGACAGTCAACATCCACAGAATTGGGTAATTTAATTTAATTTAATTTAAATATCTTAATTCTAACTTAAATATCTATCTCAATGATCATGGATTGGATTGGATTGGATTATTTAATTATGGCAAAGCACACGAGGGCTATCTGCCTAAAGGGAGGGATGCCTTCGTGGAGGGCTTTCTAAGGAAAACTGACTCGCATACGCGTTACACATGGGGAAAACCACGAAAACGCCCATGCAGCCAGCCCGTTCGCGGGATTCGAACCTCGGACCGAACTACCAGTGTTCAGCGTCTTTACCGCTCGGCCGCTGGTGGGCTTCAATGATCATGAACCTGTGTTCTAGAACTAAAACAAAAATTCAAAAAGAAAATTATAAATCCCTCGCACTAGTTGACTAGTGTTTATTAAATAAAATATTAACTAAAAAATTACAATAGTACAAAAATACTATTACTACAAAAGTATTACAATAAACTAAAAAGGTTGCCAATAAAAGGAGAGGACTACAACTAATTCGACGTTAAAGGCTAAATTTAAACAAGAGCAGCTCCTAAATTTTTGGTTGTCGATTCATGCAAAATACCCAGAAAATTCTCACACAGCTATAAACATATTCATCACTGCTGCGGAGTAGGGCTTAATATTATAATTTTAAAAATCAGATAATTTCTAATATTGGGTCAGTTCATAAATTCGTGCGCATTTTTTGTAAATTTTTAAATAATATAAAAAAACACAATTTAACATTTTAATCAATTGTATATTTTCCACTATTATCTAGAATGTCTCGCCATCTTACAGGCAGCCTTTTTATGCCGCTGCTGTAGAAAAACTCTGGTTTTGATGCAAAAAAAACTTGAAAGTTCATTGTGTACATCCTGTTTAGAATTTAATTTTTTTCCCAGCAAAAAACTTTGTAAGGCACGAAATAAGCGAAAATCACTTGGGGCAATATCTGGGGAGTAAGCAGGATGTGGCAAAAGCTCCCAATTAAATTCACTAATTTTTTGCAGCGTTGTTCGTTCCGTCTAGCGTTATCACGATAAAACAGCACTTTCTTGATATTCACCCATCGTGGGCGTTTTTTGATCCATTCTGAATACAGACGGCTAAGTTGTTCAGTATAAACTTCTGAATGAATCGTTTGATTTGGTTCTAACAGTTCAAAACGTCCTAAGCGGGCTTCATCATCCATGCTGCTTTTTGAAACTTTAAATTTTTTGAACCATTTCTGGGCAGTCCTTACACTAATAGTGTGTTCACCGTGTACAGTATTCTTTTTTATCGCTGCAAACCTGCAGATTAACCCCACGAAAATAAAAAATGTAGCACATCACGTTTGTACTGATTATCTATATTCATCTTCTATGGGTACTAAAATGCGTTCGATATGTACGAAAGTCGGTGATGACCTGAATAATATGTTAGTCGAACGATGACAAGTTTCAAGAGGTTCAAAATTGTATTGTTTTAGTAAATGCGTCATAGTGAATTCCACGCATACTCTTAATGCGCACGAACTTATGGACTGTACATTCAAACGATACATAATTTTTATTAACATCTATAATATTATTTTCATTAATAAAAGTTGTTTCTAATTCCGTATATTCCTTATTATTTGTTTTATCAACTTTTTTCCTACTGACTCTCGTACTAACTTTCCTTTAATCTTCAGTTTATTCTCTTCCTTTCCTTTAATTCTTCAGTCCTCTTTTCTTATTCATTCCAAATAATTCTGAAATCCATGCTGTTACCACCAATGGTTGTCTCTTGCCTATGCTGTTTTAAATCTTACTATGGCTCCAGTGCTGATGACCATAATGTTTGAATAATCTTCAAAGTTTTTTTTGTTATTATTTCCATTTGTGGGCGCTAGCCATTATAGGCGTTGGCCACTACTAAGATCAGAAGCGATAGTTACTGGAGACACTTAATACGTGGGCCACTGTTGCCTCTTATGAAGAGATAGACGATTTACACGTATGCCTTCTCCAGGATTCGAACCCGGACCCGCCCGTGCAGCATACCCTTCAAAGTAATTTTCTTGACTTAGATTCCTGACGAAATTCTTATAATGAACTTACTAAAATCCCTTCTAAGCAAGACAAATAAGCTATGAAACTCTTAAGATATCGTGACGTGCGTACGGATTTGTAAAGTACAAAATGCACAGAGAACCTATAAAAGCTTGATGATTTTTTTTTATTTTCCAAAAACACGTCGCAGTTTTGAAGCTTCCCATACAAAGGTACTTCTACACCTCTTCTCAGTATGATAGAACACAGTCAGTGGTTACCACTTCAACTACAATGAATTTCGAACACAAAGCAATGCAAAGTGTATCAAAACGTGAACGCTCGCACGGTAATTCTTCATTATTCTGTACTTCTGAGATAAAACTGAAAGCTCATGCTCTCGCTGGTCCTATATGTAGCTTTCCCACATCCGCCAGAGAATTATATGTAGCTTTGAGAATTATATGTAGCTTTCCCACTTCCGCCAGATAATTTCCTGTAATTTCAGTTCCTCGAAATCCCTGAAAGGTAATATCGAATCGGACCAATTACAATTATGCATTGAACAATTACAATTATAATTATGCAATCGATGTTGGATGGTCGGATGTAGTTACAGTTGCACAGAAATCGGACCAATTAGTTAAACAAGAATCGAAGAATCGGACCAATCAAAGTTACACAGGAATCGGAACAACTACAGTTACACAAAGTTTTGACCCAAATCTTGCCAAACGGTAGCCATGCTTAACGATTCTTGACAATTTTACGCCGAATTTGGCTACAAAATTTAGTTGCCAAAAATATTCCCAGTTTCGGGCTATCTCACCATACCTCAGTGTTAAGTGTAATTAACCTTGTCCAACTACTTTTCCTATTCCCTGTATTTCATTTTTTTCTGTTTTCCTATTCCCTGTATTTCTTTTCTTTTCCTGTTTTCCTATTCCCTGTATTTTTTATTTTTAACCTTGTATTCCCTTTTTCCTATTCCCATTCTGATGTATTTCACACACATTATACAGGGTGCGGCAGGGAAACTACCTTATTTTTAAAATGAATAACACAAATACGCTCATGTCCATAAATTAAGGATAATGCAAAATCAGGCAAAGGAAGAGTTAGAAGAAAAACAAAATTGACTTATTTGTAAAGCTTATTTATTAAACAAAAGGTAAAGAACAAAAAAAGGTTGCTATATGTTTGATATTATTAAAAAAATTAGCGATTTTTTCTCCCTGGAGCAAATTACAAAAAAAAAAAAAAAAAACTTATTTACAAAAAACCAATATTACATGGTTGGTATGATTGTTAATACATTGTATGTTTCCCAGACGATGCAATACAGTCCGTACAACGCCTAGGCATGCTGAGTATCAAATTATCGATCTGATCTTGGGGAATATTACACCACTCAAAAAGCAATGCTCTCCGAAGTTCCGGTAGACATGTAGGAGGAGATTGACGGGCTGCAACTCGTCGGCCAAGCATGTCCCACACGTGCTCTACTGGATTCAAGTCCGGTGAGAATGCTGGCCAGTCTATACGGGTGATATCCTCCGAGTGAAGGCTTTCGTTTACGATGTTTGCACGGTGAGGACGTGCGTTGCCATCCATAAACACAAATTGTGCGCCCATGGCGCCCCAAAACAAACGTACATGTTGTTCCAGAATGAAGTCCCGATAGATTTCGCTTGTTATGGTTCAAATTTGAACATGCAGGTCAGTTCTGGAACCCAGAATAATTCTACCCCAAACGAGACCTCCTGCACCTGTGTTCTGTTTCTCCTGTTTTCTTGGTGGTAACGGGTACCTGGAGCTCTCCATATGAAAGTCCGGCTAGAATCAGACTGCAAACTAAACCTGGACTCGTCGGAAAATATCACACAAGCCCACTGTTGCGATGTCCACAATGCATACTCTCTACTCCAGGCTAACCGCAGGCGACTGTGAGTTGCAGTATGTGGAACGCATCTGACAGGTCTACGAGCATATAGACCAATCTGCCCTAAGCGTCTGTACACGGTCTGCCTTGAAATTGTCGTACCAGTGGCTGAAGAGAGCTGACGAGACAGGTCTGAGGCTGTGCTCCGCCTGTTTCTTTTGGGAGTAACTGCCAAATACCGGTTCTCATTCGGCGTTGTAACTCTGGGACGACCTGTGCTGTAACGTCTACTCACATTACCATCATGTTGGAATTGTTGCCAAAGCCTGGAGATGACACTCTGGCCAATTCCAAGTTCGTCTGATACTTCCAGTTGGGTGCGCCCACATTCCAGACGGCCGATAATTCTACCACGTAAAAAATCATCCAAATGCGTCCTTTGTGTCATAACTATTCGGTTATTGCGCTGAAATGTTTATAAAGCGCCTGCGAACAATTTTACTTCTTTGCCTGTATTCCTTATATATCACTCTCTTATACTCTCGTCATTGTGACATACCATCGGTGTCATCTGGTTACTTCCCGAAATTTGCATATGATTCTTGAAGATGTGTGTAGTGATTTTACAGGTGATATATTTATTTTAGAGTTCGATTTCCGCGTGACTCCGAATTATCCTTAATTTATGGACATGAGTGTAGTATAAGCGATATATGTTTAATTTTTTCCAAGTTATAGAGAGACACTTAAAGTTTGTTTTTATTACGGTTTAAAAATAATATCATTAAGGTGGCCTCCGTTCTGGTCAATGCATTGAGATAGTCGAGTTTTGAAATTTCTTTCCACTTTTACCAGGATATCAACAGGTATGTTGTCGATAGCAGCTTGAATATTGTTCTTCAGTTCAGCCAGGGTCATTGGACGTTAGAGATTTCAGATAGCCCCACGAAAAGAAATCACATGGGGCTAAATCAGGCGAGCGCGCTGGCCACTGACCATCGCGTCGTAAGGAGATAAGGCGTCCAGGGAAATGTTCACCAAAAAGTCATGATCCAATGATGCCTATTCTGGACAATGCACACCAAACAGTCGCACGTTCTGAATGGAGGAGTTGCTCATGAAATTCTCGGGAATTTGTGCCACTCCATTATCGCATGTTTTGCTTAATGCATGCTGGAACCAGAAAAATGAAAATGAGCCTCATCGCTAAAGACCACAAAGGCATCAGGAGGCGTATTGCAAGAACGGCTTTGCATGTATTTTTTCGTGAAAAAAATTCGCGTGGACTAAGGTTTTGCACCACTGCCAATTTATGTGGATGAAAATGCAGTACGTTGAAAAGCACGACTCCACGGAAAACGTGCGCTCTTCTCTCGTCCACTGCATGATCGGTGCTAAACCTACATGACATAAACCGTTAGGTACCGCTCTTTTCAATGAGCGCCACCCCACCCTTCTCGGAATAAATGTCGCTAGATGGCACGAGTTTCAAATAAGGAAGTTTCCCTGCCGCACCCTGTACAAGAGATATTACAATTTACAAATAAGTTCACTAAAGTTATTCACATGTATACAAAACTCTTCACAGTACTTAAATATAACATGGTCTTGTATTTGAAACAATGACCTTTTTTAAGGATTCCTTTAACAAACCTTTAAAATTAGTTATAGCATATTGATCCAACCAATTTAAAAATATTTTCGAAATGGAATGTAACAGGAACGTTTTTCGAAGTTATGCCTCTCGAAGAAATTATTACAAATGTAATGTTGCATGGTGATTTGTTGTTAAAATACCTCAAAAGTTTGCCGTAATTATGTTTACACTGAATTGTTATAGTAGTGATTATACATCGATGATACTTTGACAGTTTTTAAGGGATAATTTTTTTGTTATAAAAATTAGGTAGTTCCCCTCCGAAAGGATGTTTCTCCCGAAACATATTTTACTAGGATAGGGGATACTAGTAATATGGAATTTCTTGGTAAAGGTCTAAACTGGAAATTTCTCAATAAATTAAACTGGAAATTTCTTAATTTGGTCTTCAAACAAGCATGCAGTAAATGTTTGGGCGTACAATCATTTGATGTACCTTGCATTGTACGTTAAAGAACATTTCCGCAGTATCTTTAAAAGGGTGTCCGCCGATAACATCGCGGCAAAAGCATCGCGGACGAAAACGTCGCGGAGAAAACAACGCAAGTCGAAAACGTCGTGCTACAAAACATCGTGAGAGAAAACATCGCAAAGAGAAAACATCGCAGTTCTAAAACATCATCGTCGAAAATAAAGCGGTTCAAAAACTTCGCAGTTTAAAAACATCGTCGTCGAAAATATCGTGGTAAAAAATAAAGTATCTACAAATCATCGCATAATGATAACATCGCAGACATGCGTTTTTCAGGTTTTCATAATTGTAAATGGATATTCCCATAATGATTTGTGAGCGCAAGATGTAAAGATGGATAATATTTACTTTCACATTTTTTTATTAACTAATAAATTTTTGCTGAAAAAGTAAGAAGGATATTTAAGCATTGAAAATTAATTGTAACTTATACATTATACTTTTCATGAAAAATTACTAGTAAAATCTTTATAAAAAATGATTTGTTAATGGCCTTTGTTAGTTAAATATGTCGGTTTAAAATTCTATTAAGTGCTATAAGTTGCCTTAATTTTCTATGCTTAAGTTTCCTTCTTATTTTCTCAGCAAAAATTTATTAGTTAATAAAAAATATGAAAGTAAAAATTATCCTTTTCTCCATCTTGCGCTCACAAATCATTATGGGAATATCCATTTACAATTATTAAAGCCAGAAAAAAGCATGTCTGCGATGTTATAGTCATGCGATGATTTGTAGATACTTTATTTTTTACCGCGATATTTTCGACGACGATGTTTTTAAACTGCGAAGTTTTTGAACCGCTTTATTTTCGACGACGATGTTTTAGAACTGCGATGTTTTCTCCCACGATGTTTTGTAGCACGACCTTTTTTGCCTTGCGTTGTTTTCTCTGCGACGTTTTTACCGCGATGTTTTCGGCTGTAACCCTTTAAAAGTGCACGTAAGCAGCCAACCTGAAATGGGTTCCGATGCTAAAGGTAGCATAGTTGGAAATAATTTGCCCATATAAAAACTGTGAGGGACATTTGGGAATTATTACGGAACGAATTTGTTTTCACGTGAATGTTTTGGAAATTGTGGGGTTCAAAAAGAAATCTTTAGAGATAAAGAAAATGAAATAATTTAAAGAAAAGAGAAGAAAGGAGCAACTTGACAGTACTAACAAGTGCAAAAAGTAACTATTTCTTTTCAACAAATAAATGTGGATTATTTTTTCGAGTTTTACTGAAATAAAACTTCGCTAGATGTCGCGAGTTTTATTTATACTAAACGAGACCTTAAAATCCCATCTATCTAGAAAAAGTTTAACTAAAAATCTAACTTGAAAGTTAAACAACTGATTATGATGATTTTTATTCACCTATTACTTTATCTTCAACACAGCAAAGCAAAAATTCCATTTCTCATAATATTGCTATTTAGCATGGCATTGAATCTTTAATTTAGTTTTCGAAAATAATCTGGAATCTGCATTAAATTGTGTAAGGGTTTTAAGTTTTACTAACGTTTATTTTATTTTAAAACTTTGCTATCCGCTCTTATTTCCCATTTCCGGTCAGAGTAACCGTGAATAGAATTGTTTATATTAATGAGGTTGCAAACTGTAGGTATTTAAGATGTGGCTCTTTTAGCCAAGAGAAGCGAGAGACTTCTGGCTGCCTTACCACGCGCGTGCTTTTCAGTCAATTCATGTCTGCCAGAACTTACTCCTGATATTTGAAGACGTATTGCAGTTTTTGCATTTCGCTCACTAACATACGTAGTATCAAAAGGCCAATCTTCGTATTAATAGTCTATGTAAAGCATTTAAGTTTAGTTGTTATTTAGTTTAGTTTTTTTTATTTTCTACGTTTTAGACCATAAGTGCTGGTCTTTGTATCCCGAAGTGCTGGAGCCGTTACGTAGTGAGAAATAAAGCGGGGATGTGCCAGTTCTTCTAAAAGACGTCAAGCCAGTAGTTACTTGTTTGCCACAAGGAAAGTGAAACTTTAAAGGGCAAATTAAAATTGCAATTTCTGACCTGTTTTATGTTATTTATTAAGGGGTGTTGGAACCCCAAAATCTTCAAAAAGTTATGATTTCGGATTTTTGCATTTTCAAATTCTCTACACTTTTATCTTTCTAAAAATAACATTCTTTAGTCTCTATGAAAATTAGAAAATAAAACTAAAAAATCTGATGTGTACACCACATGACTTCGTTGTACGGAATATTAAATTATACGCATTTTTTCTTGCATTTCATTTAAACTTATTCGATTGAATTAAACCTACTTCGCCGACAGCGCATAAACCACAATAAAATAAATGCATTCTTTAAAATTCACTTTGTTTACCATAGCGGCACTCTGCCGCTAGGTTTACTTAACAGTATTATATTTCGTTCATATTATAACTCAGAATGCACAAAATTTATATCATTTAAAGAATTATCTAATCGTTGCCACATGTTCTATTCAAATACTATAATAAAGCTAGAACTATGTATAAAAGAAATTAAGCAAACAAAACAAAAAAGAAACAGTTTTTCACAGACGATTGAGTATTTCTGATGATTCAGTTTTCACTTCGCGACAAGGCAAAAATACATAAAAACTCAAAATATCTGTATTAAAAATTACGAAATAAATCTTAAACGCTTATTTCCTCGAAAAAATTCCAGAAAGGATTAAGCATGATTTAAATAATAAATGAAGGCGTTATCTTTGTTGTTGCGAAGCTAAGTTTCTCTAGATTGGCAACAAATCCGCTATCCTGCTGTTTCAAATGTAAACAAGAGCAATGGCCGCCATCAAAAACATTATTAGGCTCAGCGGCATTTAAACAATTTTAAAATTGTTGATAATTCTAAACATATTGAATTCAGATTTACTAAAGGCATAAAAACCCTAACCGGAAGATAAGAACAACATAATTCAATCATTTTTAAAGCAAAAAATGTACAATTTACAAACATGTAAGAGTAAAGAAACTGAGATCACTGAGCCGGGTAACAGAGTGGATATATATATAAATATATTTATATGTGTTTGGTGCGGCCGATTGCAACCAAAATACGAGGCACATCTGCATGTTATAGCAGTCCTATATAAAAAGTTTCAACGTTCTGAATCTACTTGTTTTTGAGTTATGCGATGTACACACGTACGTACATACGTTCGTACAGACGGCACGAAAAATTCTCTTCAGAATTAATTTTAAAGCAGTTTTATAATTTTTTTGGAGGAAAAGAGTGTTTTATTCTGTCCTTACGTACAGATATCACGGAAATACATCGTTAAATTGCATTTGAAAGAGGTCAAAATGGATATTTTCATTGAAATATGCTGCCTGAAACTTTTCGCGATTACAATACTTCCTTTTTACTTCGTACAAGGAAGTAAAAATCTAGTTTTAATTTATCATCGAATGCTTTGATCAATGAGGATTTTTACATAAAAACGCGTTTTTCTCTAAACGTGATTTTTTTATACTCGATGTACTTTTACTCAGGAACTACTACTCACAGTTATCTAAAATTTGTATGGCTTATTTGTTAGGTTTCCTAATATTTACTCAAATGAGCTTTTTATGACAAACTAAGAAAAAAATTAAAAACTTTTTTTGTGTGAGAAAAGTGCTAAATTTTACTATGCCTAACAAAATATTCTGTAAATTACTCTAAAATTCAAAATATTTCACAAGCTCATTTCAGTATAATCAGATAGGTATACTTTAATTACACAAAAAATTTCAAGCGTGTATCTATAGCAGATTATGAGAAAAGGTACATTGAAAATTGGAAATTTAACATTGTCGGTATAGGGGGTTGCAGATACCCCTTAACTAGGTAATTTTAAGCATTTCAAATAGCCTGGAGAATAAGTATTTTTATTATGTATTTTCTCCTTTTTGTTTGCCAACGTGAATATTTGTGTATATATGTCATGTAATGTTAATCTGAGAACTACTTTAAATTGCAATTTTGGATAATATTTTATATGATTTACGTTCACAGCAACCATTATAACTCTAAATATTTCACCGATAATCACTTGAAATTGGACACATAGAGTTTGTATATTATTATGCATAATATAAATTAAGCGTTCAAAAATTAGACTTACAGAATTTAAATTACATCATTATTCCTTCAATATTGCATGTATATTTTCAAATTTTTTAGCATTGACTCAACTATTTTTGAGCGACTATTTGGCCATACAATGTTACTAAATCAATATTTTTCAATTATTCTAGTTCACTGTTATGTTTATGGTTAATATGAAGGGTGACTCAAAAGTCCGTTAACATTTGAAAATTAAATAACTCACGGCATGATGTTGGTAGAGAGGTAAAAAGTGGCATACATGTTTGAAAGGACATGGAGTTTTACTGAAAACAAAACAAAAGAAAAAAGGCCAACATATGGCGCTGGGCAGCAAAATGTCGGTGACAACGTATAAGAATCCTGCATGAAATGAACTCTATTGAAAGAGGGAATCAGTCCCTTCATGACTTGGTCCAATTTCTATCCTCTCGTCTGGGTGTTGGTCACGATATGATGTGGATTTATCATCATCACGTGGTGGATTTATCATCATCACGTGGTGGATTTATCATCACGATTGAGGTGGTACATCAAGGGTGATCGAACCCTTCTTTTTTCCGAGGAAATGCCTGTTCAAACTGTCAGTGTGATGAGTGAGTGTTACACTAATATGTTACATAATCGCATCATCCCTAGTCTGGCTGGTAAAGACCTGTACGAAGGTATGACATTTATACAGGATGAGGATCCATTCCATATTATGTGATCCACCCCATACACATGTGAAAGATCTCTCGCACATATCCTTTGGGGAGATTTGCGTGCTGAGCCGCCACTTCCGTCATGCTTGGTCTCTCAGGTCCCTCAATCCATGTAATTATAGGTTGTAGAGTTATCTAAAATCACAAGTCTGCCGCCCCAATGGGATGCTACAAGACAACAACTTCCGACGGCAATTTCTAACAGATATGCCGCACAGGGATGTTCACGACTTTATCCCTCGACTATACGTATTGCTTATGAATGACGGCTGACATGTTAAGCATTTATTATAAAGAACGCAGTCTTTGCTAGAAATCAGTTGTTATGCTAATTATTGCTTTTGTTATCATATGAAGCACCATCTGTTGGCAGTTTTAAGCATTTTTTGCTTTCAATAAAACCCCGTGACATTTCACGCGTGTGTGTCAGTTTTTACATCTCTACCTACGTTATTCAACGAATTATTGAATTTTGAAGTGTTAACGGACTTTTGGGTAACCCTGTATATAACATTTTATCCTCAGTCAAAAGCGTGTTTTTATCATCATTATTTTCTTTCCAGTAATAGATGATGTTTTTATTAATTTCGATAAAAGGTTTTTTTCAGTTTTTTTTTTTCATAAATTCCACGAAATAAGGAATTTTTATCACTTTTAAAGAGATTATATTTAAATGTTAAGTGCCAATCAATAAAAAATCTCATAAATTCAGAAATATAACAAACATTTTAAAAAAAGCCCTTCGAACGAGGTCGGTTACCTTAAAACTATTTTCTTTAAAAGAATTTCATTTGATAGAGAAAAACAAAAACAAGAAACATTAAAATATAATTTAATTCTTCTCAGCTCTCTTTCACTCTCTTTAATTAAGGTTGCACTTATCTCTGTTGCCATAAATAATACCCACATACTTCTCTTCGACAATATTCACCTATCATTAACAATACTCCGTATCATCAATAATGCCAATGATCTTGTCACAAAAATTATATTTAATTCCCTTGCCATTAATAACACCCACAGATATAACTTTGAGATAAAGCAGAGCTTTCAATTAAGCAGAGAAAACTGCTTAATTGAAAGTCATGAAAAATACAAAAGTTAAAACTAATGAATTATTTAGAAGGATTCTAATGAATTCCTTTCAAAAAATTATTTGTAAATCTTGCTTCCAATTTTTTTTTTTTTTTAATTTTTTTTTATTTTAATAATAGGTTATTTGTTAAGTGCAGACTCGGAATGCCTTTCACTATATAATTCAATTATTTAAAAAAGATGACATTCAACCACAAACCAATTTCCATTTCAAAAATGGTTTTAAAATAATAATAATAATAAAAAGGTCTGAAGTCTTTCAGACTTTATATTATGCCCAAAGGGGCGTTTTTTTTTTTTTTTTTTTTGAAGTTTTATATGTTATCTTTATTTATTAAATATCATGTTCTTCGCATTTGAACCATAAAATTCGGTTCAAGAACAAATATCACAAAATAATTTAAAAATAGCATATCTTTAAAATTTCCGATACACAGTCTCGTGCGCCAGAGATATTTTTTTTCTTACAGTGTTGTCATTGCTCGCTTTGATATGGTTAAATTGCTTAAACTCATAAATGCTTTACAAAATATGAAATAGATAATAAAACATATCCCAAATTTGGACTTCCAGCTGCCCATATTCGGGTAGAGACATACGTTATTCAAAATTTTATGGCTCTATGTGCTGTTGCTTTATCACAATGCGAGGAACATGCATACATTTATTCAGATTCCTCGTTGTTTAATTTCTTTAAATATAATTGTATGTTTCATTTGCTGTCTGTTCATCATCGCTGTAATTTTATATGATGTCAGCTTATCTCTTACTAGATGCATTAGATTCACAGCTTTAATGAAGATAATAATAACAGTTAATTAATTAGGAAAGGATGATAAAATGTAGTATTTATTTCAAATAAAACGTTGAATTTAGATGTTCAGTTTATTGAGATCTATAATTCGGACAAAAAGAAAAAAAATATTCCAAATGACTTCCAAAAAAGAGGAGCGATGTCGTATAATGTTTCGAAATGCATTTGAGCTATGTTGTTTCTAATATGCAAAATAAAAATCAACTTTCAGAAAGGAAAAGTTGATTTATTGAGATTAATTTCTTGATAAAGAGTGAGAAGCAGACAGGTAGAGAGATAGATCGACAGATTGACAGACAGATAGATAGAAAAAAATATAAAGGACATTTGATGTGAACTAATAGCAAGCAGTTATAGTCCTCGAATATTATATCTCTAGGACATAACACTAATTGATGGAAATCAAATACCATATAGATATTATCTGCAACAGACTGTAAGACTGGCGTCTTTCCACTTTCCCTTTAACCATAGATCCAACTCCTACCCACCATCGCAGAAAAACCCAAGCTTTTGCTATCCAACTTGTAAGAAATTTTTATGCTATGCTAATTATAATATGTAGTTATTTAGAGACGCCCTAAAATGTTGGGCACTAGTTGTATTTTTGTACTTTTGAATTCCTCTGACATATGCCATAATTTGCTGGTTATTCATGCACTTCAACAAAGCAGCACTGAAAACTTTAAATTTTTAGATACTCTCTTACTTACGTTAACAAATGGAAAATACAGTGGTTCTCTTCACCTAAAAACAAAGGATTTATGGAACTAATTAAAATCACAAATAAAATGAAATGTATGAACAACATTGATGTTAATCAGGTTTTAACTGGACATGGTAGGTTTCCGTTCTATTTCAACCGATTTAATCTGCAGGAAAATAAATTATGTAATAGTTGTCAGGTTGATGGTGATGCTAGGCATTTCATGGTTGATTTTAGTTTAACAGCCCTTATTAGACAGATTTTTAACATTACTGATTTTAATGTAAATGCCATTAATCTTAAAGTTTTTAAATCATATTCTATTGCTATAATGAAGTTTATCAATGAAAATAGGGCGCTAGTAGGAATCTTCTGTTAAAATTGAATTTTGTGTTTGTGTGGGTTTTGGATGTCTGTGGTGTTCTATGCTGTGAATTTGTGTTTATGGTTTTTTTTAGTCCAAAGGGATTTGAATCCCGAAGGACTATTAGTTTCGTTTTGGCATTTTGCGTCGGACTCATAAATGTCGGTTCACTTTTCAAACTGTTGTCACAAAATGTTAGAGTCCTGCATTATATTTGAAGAAATTAAATAATGAAAAATCTGCATAAATGTATGTATATTTCTCGTATTGTGATAAAACAACGGTACATAGAGTCATCGAATTTTGAATAACGTAATCCTCCAACGAATATGAGCATGTGGAAGACCAAATTTGAAATTTGAAATTTGTTTTATGATCGATTTCCTATTTTTTAAAACTTTGACGAATTTTTGATTAACAAACTCAAGGATTTCAAAGCGAGCAATGGCAACGTTGTGCAGAAAAAACATTTTTATCTCCAACGCGTGAGTTTCTGTATCGGAAATTCTAAAGATATGCTCGTTTTAAAACTATTTTGCGATATTGCTGTTGCACTGGATCTTATGGTTTAAGTGCGAGGAACATGATATTTAATAAAGAAAGGTAACACACAAAATGTTAAAAAACGCCCCTTTGGACGTAATTTAAAATCTGAAACATTTCAGATTTTTTTTTTTTATTTATTAAATTTTCTTTATAATATGTAGTTATTTCGAGACGCCCTAAAATGTTGGGCACTAGATGTATTTTTGTACTCCCCGTAGTATGGTACTTTTGAATCCCTCTGGCATATGCCATAATTTGTTGGTTATTCATGCAATTCAACAAAGCACTGAAAACTTTCCATTGTTACTAGATACTCTCTTACATAATACACTAACCTTTTGAAGTACTCATCGATTTGTATAATCATAAACCTAATATATAATAGTAGCCGATCCAAACCTTGATCCCAATTTCCTTTTAGTTTACATATCATATTTATACATAATTTAGTATATTCCATTACTAAAAATCAATCTAAATTTTATTTTTGATTATATGTTTCGCATAGAAACGATATAAATTTATCTCAATTTTTATGCATTAAAGTGAAATTTGAATAATTATATTACACGCTTCCTTTTTTTATTTCCCCTCGGAAATATTCGAAAATTCTAAATTATTTTATACAGTTCTCCAAGGTTTTATATGTGTTTTGTTATTTCTTAAGGTAATGTGCTAAGTTATGCTATACCATGCTCAATATTAGAAAATAAATTATTGCTAGTCAAAATACAAAAAATGTCTAATTTTGGTTTTCATAAATCTCTTAGTGTAATCTTTTTTTCTGAAATTTGGGTAATGTTAAACTCTGAAAATCCTTGATGGGAAATTTCATAAAATAATCATAGATATTTTATAGAGAACATTTTTACTTGATATAAAAACACTTTTACATTCTTGTTGTTCACTTAAATTTGCAAAAATATACCACACCAAACTGAGCACATTTTTCAAGAGTATACGTTATATTTAATATGCAATATAGTAAGGATTCCCGTAGTAAGTCAAAGGATGTCCATAAACAACAGGTACAACATGCTTGGCTTCAGATGTAGTTACGTGAGCTGGATCTTTGTGATCTTTGTCCAGTTTATCTGATGTCTTGATATTGGCCTTGAATCCTTCGTGATCAGCTACATAGTCTACGACTCTGACTTTACCATCTGGATCCTTGACACCATAAGAACCAATTTTCTTTCCCGAGATATCTCCAGATTCGCTATGGAAGGATGGTCCTGAAGGATTGGCATCGTGGTGTCCAAATACATAGTTTCCAAGAGCCTAAAAAGAGGAAAGAAAAGAAAATTATTTTAAAACGTGATGTCAGTTTTTTTTAGTCCAAAGGGATTTCAGTCCCGAAGGACTATTACTTTCGTTTTGGCATTTTGCGTCGGACTCATAAACGTCGGTTCACTTTTCAAACTGTTGCCACAAAATGTTAGAGTCCTGCATTATATTTGAAGAAATTAAATAATGAAAAATCTGCATAAATGATTGTCTATTTCTCGCATTGTGATAAAACAATGGTACATAGAGCCATCGAATTTTGAATGACGAAATCCTACTGCGAATATGGGCATCTGAAATCCCAAATTTGGAATTTGTTTTATTATAGATTTTATATTTTGTAAAACTTTAACGAATTTTTGATTTACAAACTCAATGCTTTAAAAGCGAGAAATGGCAAAGTTATATAGAAAAAAAATACTTTTATCTCCAGCTCGCGAGACTGTGTATATCGGAAATTCTAAAGATATGCTTAATTTAACATTATTTTGCGATATTGCTCTTGAACTGAATTTTATGGTTTAAGTGCAAAGAACATGATATTTAATAAATAAAGGTAACACTCAAAACGTTAAAAAAAACGCCCCTTTGGACGTAATTTAAAATCTGAAAAATTTGAGATTTTTTTTTTTTTTTTTTTTTTTTTAAACATACAAACCTTCCGTGCACCACAGATGTGCAACACGGGGCTTACAGAAGTAAATTAACTAAAACATTAAAAGTTGCATGCATAAATAAAACGAACAAAAGCAGAGAACAGCAGTCCGGACTTCACGAAAACAGATAAGTTCACTGGCCAAGTCACTCCAAACATTTTCAAATCGTTCTGCAAGCATAATCTAGGCCCATCAAATATGGGGTATGAGAAAATTAAATATTCCACATCCTCAGGTAGTCGTTTTGGACATTCACATAAATTGCTACATTTATTCAGATTCTTTATTATTGAATTTCTTTAAATATAATACAAGGCGATAATATTTGGTAGCAACAATTTGAAAAGGGATTCAAACTTTTATAGTGGTTCAACGCAAAATCCCGTTTTGAGACTACTGGACTAACGCTCTTTTGGGCTAGTAAATTCAATGCTATTGCTAGCCTTCATTTACCTTTATATTACCATTACATCCAAAAATAATTTGAAGGTTTCTCAGAGAAAAAACTCTCTTTTTCATATTATTAGTCGGAAAGTCTGCGACAATCTGATCTAATTTAAAACTGTGTTACCTTAAAATCGCTTTCCTTTACTATTTAGCATATTTATCTTTTGTTGAAATAGGTAAATGTCTAGAAATTATTAAGTTTTTTCGGAACAAGAGAACGTGAGAAATCAGCTCAGCTATCGCCGAAATTCACACCATATATTTTTCCCGAGCATCCATTATTATTTGGATTAATATTATCATCCATTATACTTATATCCATTATTATCCATTATCCATGTGCTTCACGCATGCATAATTCCTTACAAATAAATTGTGTAAATCAATCAACTTTATACACCTTTCGTGCAACTTAATGCAATTAAACGGATTGTTTCCACCAGCGAAACCCCCATGTTAGGCAGGGGGAGGTCGCAGTCATCTGATCAGAAATGAACATTCTCTTTCGGACTGGAGATCTGGGTGACAAAGTCCAATTCTTAGCCTAAACCCGATTAATCAAAAATTCCGCTTAAGAGATTTACTCGATTCTAATTTTATGGAGATCCAGGCCCCGAATCCGGATCTTAGCCTCATACTTAAAATGACTCCAAAAACTCCCACCGATGAGCCACGCCCGAGGAGTCCCCACCCCCTGTTCTTGGCTTTTGATGAGCGGCGTGACCTGCATGCCAGAAGATCTGACTGGTCGTCAAAATGCTCCTTCCAGTACTTCCCACTCGGGGGTCGACGTAGAGAATTCTGCGAAGCTACTGGCTAGGATCTGTACCTAGGCAGTCTCGGCCACGAGGGTATAAAATTTCTGAACTTGGTGGTTCTGAAGGCTCTGGGAAAGGTCAGTTATTGGCCGGCCTCGGAGTCTGGCATGCCCTGAGCGGTTGGATTCGTAGCCGAGGGTTTATCCCCCGGTTTGGCTGGGTAACGTCCCTCTGCGACGGGCTCGCCGATGCGACTGGCAGGAGCAATTGACGACCAGGGCTGCCTTGTGTCATATCCTGGTGGTGCGCCGCTCCCCTAGAAGGGTAACAGTGAAGGTTGAACATCCACGAAGTGCCCAAACTAGGAGTGGACCTGTATTGTGCTTAGTTCACGGGTCAGGGCACCCAAGATTTATCTTATCTTATCCCTCCAGTACTACGCGGGCTGCCCGTTACATCAGGACTTTACCCAGCAAATTCGGTGCCGTCACACACTGAGCTAGAGAACTATCAGTTCTAAGTCTTACCCCAATCCCCAAAGGTCAAACCATATAGAAGTTTCAACCCGAGTTCTGGAACCACCAGGTTCATCAATTGTATACCACCGGACCGAGACTGCCTAGGTAGAGATCCTAGCCAGTAGCTTCACGGAGTTCTCTACGTCTAGGGAATAAACTATGTAAAGACTTGATTTGGAGATAAAGAACGGAATTTATATCCATCCCCGAAATTTCGCCTTTAAACTGTTATCCTTTAGACTGACAACATCAGCAAAAGGTTTATTAATTTTTTTTAATATTTACAGTAAAATCTAGAATGAGTTATGGAAAAATTTTATTTTAAAAAAAGGGCTTTTTTTAAACTTTTAAATGACAGCAAAATAATTCTTAGAACTTCAAATGGAGTTAAATATTTTATTAATCTTTAAAGACTACTTCAAAGCTATCAAAAGGTCTTTATTCTTTAAACAGGATGTAAAAGATTATGCATCTGATTTTTCTGAAATAATTATGGTGTTCTCAGAATTTTGTGAAATCAACTTCAAGGGAAAATAACTAAATGCAGCTGAAAATGCGACCTCTCGTCTAAGCCATATCAGAATTATAAAGTTTTAATGCTTATAACTGCTCAAAGCTGCATGATGCAGTACAGAAATGCAACTTCGCCATTCTGTCAAGGCAGAAAAATATGGTTAATTGATGTTTCCAAATATAATGTTTCTTTTATTACCATTGTACGGATAATTTCATTATAATTAAAGCTTTCGCTTCAATATTTTTAAGGTTGCACCCTCTGGTTTCTTTAAGCATTTTTGTTTAGAAAAATGTACAATATCTAATTTCTTTACTTGCACTAGAGAAAGGGAGGGAATAGTCTAACGTCTCAACCAAACCCAGTCATTTCCGACAAAAGGTGAAATATGTTTCTTCGGGAATTCCACTGAACGAGCAAAAACAAAGGAATTGCCAAATCCGTAAATAAGACTAATGGTTTTCTTCTTTTTTGCTGCAACGTCAAATTTTGAAGACAAGCATTTTTTGATTTACGACTCACAGAGTATCTGTCGCGTAGTTTTATGCATAGACAACTTCAAAGAAAAGTCTGTAGTAAATATGTGATAAGCAAAAAGTGATTAGTATAATTTGGGAACTTAGATAGAGTATTCTTTTAATGTCCCTCCATGGTCGTTATTTTTTACAAAAAAATAGCGTATTCTTTTAATGTCCCTCAATGGTAGCAAAATTATACAGGCATTCCCCATTTTGCTGCTTTTATACCCTTTTATTACTGGCATTTACAATGCATTGAATTTGAAAATGCAAAAATAATATGCTTTACAAATAATATATAAAAATAAAAGAAATATGCTTTATTTATTAAATATCATGTTCTTCGTGAAGATTCAGATTCTTTCGGATTTTTTTTTTATTATTATCATTTTGTTTTATTTTGAGATCCCTTATTTCATCAGTTCGAGAAATTGTTTTTAATTTTACATTAACTGTATGGGCTATAATAGAATCTCAGTGTTTCCTCTGCAAATTGGATGCATAGTTACAGTAAATACCAGATATATAAACGATATATTGGCTAATAATGAACTGACTACTCTCATTTTCTATTCTTATTATTTTAACTGTATATTTTTTCTCCCTTCTTTTATATTTTACGAGAGATTTCCGCCAAAGAAGTTGTTCTCTTTACAGTTTATTACGCGATATTCCGTCGTTCCTCTTCTGCTTTTACCAGCGGCCGAGCGGTTAAGTCGCTGAACACTGGTAGTTCGGTCCGAGGTTCGAATCCCGCGAACGGGCTGGCTGCATGGGCGTTTTCGTGGTTTTCCCCATGTGTAACGTGTATACGAGCCAGTTTTCCTTAGAAAGTCATCCACGAAGGCATCCCTCCCCTTAGGCAGCTAGCCCTAGTGTGCTTTGCCATAATTAAATACACCAACACCTTCTCTGCTTTAAAACTGTGGAAAGAATATTAGAACTATAATTTCTGAATCAAATTTATTTAACATTTGTTCATTTAGACAAAGAAATTACAATCAGGTAAAATAAAACCTCCTATGTTATTCAAATTTGGATAGCTCTAAATACCGTTATTTATTTACAGAGCGAGAAATATGCACACATTCATGCATATTCTTCATTATTCAGTTTCTTTAAATACGATATAAGGCGATAATTTTTGATAACAACAAATTTGAAAAGTGATACACCGTTTATAGTGATTCAAAGCAAAATGCCTTTTTAAGGACTAATACCCCATTCGTAAATATCGTCCCTTTTGGGCTAACAAGAAGAAAAATGCTAATAAGGCGAATTTTTTTTGGAAAATAAGTTTGAAACAAAATTTAAAAATTGTAATATATTACATGACAGTTCTTTTTTTTAATTTTTCCAAGTGACGTTGCAAGTGCAATTGTTTTGTAGTTACGCATCATATATTATTAAAATAAACCTATTAGCAGCGACAATGAAATAATAAATGAATAGTGAAACATTATATTTGCAATTTCCCATAAAATGTATATTATCCTGCTGACCTCTAATTAGTTGAAACCAAATGAAAAATATTTTCTAGATCAATAGAAGTCAGTTTCCCGACTGCTAAGCTTTTCTAAACGGCATTTTTCCTTCCTTTCGGCCTTCCTTCGTGGTATAACTGGAAGCACACTTGACGCGTGTTCGGGAGGTCCAGAACTCGAATCCTGGCCAGGACATTGCATATTTTTCATGTCCCTTGTGCATGGAGGTAGGAAGTTAGCTTACCTTTCTTACCTCCATAGATTTGTGGTGGGGGAAAGGGTGGGAGACTCTCGAACGCGTACCCCCTGTGGTGTCCTCCTTCAAAATTATGTGTGGAGTTGCGCAAAGTTGTAGTGTCGTATGGATGCCAAGGCTCTTGTCAACGACAGGCTCAATGTTGGCTCCTTGCCACTATGAATTTCGTCGTCTTGCGCCAATACCAGACAAGATAGATCAGTCAAAACTACAACAAAGCTCTACAGAGAGACAACCAAGCCACCCGGCAGTTGTTAAATTTGTTAACGAATATCGTTATTTTTCATTAAAACTGAAGGAAATGTTAATTATTTAGCCAGGAGATTAAATAAAAAACTACATAATAGTAAACAGAACCTAAAAAAAAATAACAAGCATAAATGTTAATGCAATAGTATATAAATCAAAAATGCAGAATTTTAACTCAGACTATTCCCAATTATTAACGTTCTAAATATTATTTAAATTATCTTTTTTTTTTTTTTTTTTTTTTTTTTTTTTTTCAAATTTTACATAAGTACAGAGGCTGTTCACACATTTTTTAGACGATGTATATTGTATTCACAAAACTAAATTACATAAGATTCTTGTTATTTAAATGTTCTATTTGACATCCCTTATTCTGAACTATCTTTCGACACCGCAATTTTCAGGATAATAATGCCTTTTGAAGTGGCAGAAGAGATATTCTATCCCATTCCTCCCGAACAGCTTTCCAGAGTCCTGTTAGGGTTTTGGGACAACGTTTGGATAATGCAGTTTTTAAACGTCCGAAAGCACAAAAATGCATAGGTGACACATCGGGAGATTTTTTACGGATATCAGTGAAGGGTATGGCCTTGATACCAGATTTTTGTTCCATTTCTTTTAGGAAATTTACAGTGGATTTTGATGTGTGACTGCTAGCTTTGTCCTGATAAAGTCTCACAGATTGATGGCACTGTGGGTAAAGCGATGGTATTTCATTCAGAAACAATTGGCGATAAAATATGTTCCTGATAGTATCTGGAGTTAATCTTGACATTTTTTGTACTCTCTTTATTTTTAACTTGCCATTATAAGAAAACCCAGCAGCAATCATGAATCCCTCAGAAAAACTTTCTTTCGTTTCTTTGAACCATGTATTTAAATTTTTTTCTCCCTTTTTATGGTAATAAATGGCTCTTTTTTTCGTTACAATCATTTAAATACACCCATGCTTCATCTATTGTGACAGTTGTCTTCCATTTTTCTTTGGATGAGTGTTTCTCATATAGAATTCTGCAGCGTGTCCTGCGTTGAGCGATATGCTTTGGAAGAAGACGATGCACATTGCGTTTTTTCGATTTCTTAAGATTTAAATCAACGTTTATCATTTTGTTTACATTGGACACCGAGCATTTTAATGATTTTGCAACTGTCCTCTGACTAGGGGGATTTTCTTTTAACATTAAACAACGTACCTTTGCAATAGTCGAAGATGTCCGTTTTTTCCTTGGATACTTGTTTGGAATTTTTGTCCCACTTGAGGCTCCAATTTGACGTTTTTTTTTCCTTTCTTGTTGATGATATTACCTATCGACGCTTTAGATATCACAAAACCATGACTCTCGCATCGTTTTTGGATAACGGAGTATGCATATTTCTCTTCGGAAAGAGCGTAAATGTAGCCTTCGAACCACTGCTTTGTTAAATTCTCCATTTGAATAAAAAGAAAACTTTCAAGCCACAAACGATAATTTTGACATTTAAAAACATAGTACAATTGCAATTACTTCTTTTGCAGCAAAAGATTTTTTTTACCGCTTACCATAATCGTCTAAAAAATGTGCGAACAGCCTCTGTATTCGTTTATTTGAGTTACCAAAAAGGTAAAATTGATTTAAAAATAATTAACTTCATGAAAAGTAAAACAATGTTATTTATTGTTTGTTAAAAATATTACCTTCTAGGAAGCTTCTTATTTTTGTTAATTTCAAGCAATAGGGAGTCACAGAAAAATTAAATTCACAGTTTAAAATCAGTCGGTATTGAAAAAAAAAAAATTTACATGGAGTATAAATAAACAAATTAGTGAAAGGTTGATGGAAGCGAAATGCATTCCCAAATGCCAAAAAATATCACACAGAATATTTTTTCTTGCAAAAGTTACATTTTCTTCGAATAATTAACAATCAAAAACAAAATATAAAACAAAATATAAACAAAATATAAATATACAAAGTTCGTCTCTCATTGAAAAGCTGCTTTATAACATATCTAAGGAGAACATCATAACGATATCATAAATAATTTATAAAACTGGAAAAAATAGAAAATTAGCATTCATTTATAAAGGTGAAAGGCTACTGGGGAAAGAAGTTAGACCATTCGCAATCTATAATTGCTATCTAAAATTCATGATTAAAACAAACAGTAAAGAAGATAAAAGCACTTCAGCCGGCCATCATTTTCAACAATATGTCAAAACTGGTTCGTAAATCATTTGGCTACTTAACACAATTGCTCACCGTGGGAAATTTTCACAGAAAAGACATTTTTCTTTCTAAATTGGCAGTTGGCAGAATAGTAAATTCACTTTGTCATCATAAAAGAAATCAGCCTGTTTACATCTTTTCATAAATCTGAACGCTTGAAATGAGTTGTGAAAAAAGCGTTATGGACTGATTCCTAAGAGTATGTCACTTAGACTAACAGGAAAATTTTAGACATTTTAACTGCTCCCATTGTTTGTCGTATTACTGGTATTTTTTATTCAAAGGCACAAATGTTTATTTTACGCTATATCATAGAGGTAGCTTGTAGGGTTTATATTTATTTTAATTAACACTTATTTTAAGTTTAAACTATCTTTCCTGTCAAGCCTTACTTTCCCCTGGAATTGCCAATGCCAGAGTATGTAAATTTTAATAGAACGCTCAAGGATTCAAATTATCAGCGGAAGTATTCTGAGTTAAATAGAAAGGAAACGAGTTCGAAAGTGTGCTTTCTTGCTTCACGAGTGTGGAGGTGGCTAGTTAGAAATTGAAGAACCACGCGTTTCGGCCTGTGTGCTTGCCTAGGCAAATTGTTAATCTTTCAACGTAATATTCAGAGTTGCTGAATTATCAGCGGTATTTTAGAACGCGGTGAGGTTAGTTACGTTTAGAGAGCCTCGTAGTTAGTCACTTGTTATTATCTCTTTTCAGTTTCTTATTTTTATTTTACCGCCGGGTCGGCGTATTTTGTGAGCGTCAAGAGCACGCATTTGTAATTTCTAAAGTTGAATAAAAAGGGATTTAAACCCTTCTCAAGACTTTGGTCTATTTCCAGTTCTCAGCAGTCACCACTTTGTTGCGTGCAGGTTGGAAGTGCGCAACTTTACAAGCTTAATTTAATTACAAAATTGAGCCCGATTTTTTTAATTCGAGAATGGCAACACGTACTCTGTCTCAGATACTTCTGCATCGCGAATACGATATCTGTTATGAATCTGTAGTTTCCAAAAGCAATAAATTATATTCGAAAGATTTCATAGCAGATGAAAATTAGAGGAAAAAAATCTAAAAGCTTTCAGATTTTAACTTACTCCCAAAGGTCTTTTTTTTTAACGTTTTGTGTGCTAGCTTTATTTATTAAATATTATGGTATTCGCCCTTAAACTATATAAGATTCAATTCAACAGCAACATCACAAAATGCTATAAAACAGCATATCTTCAGAATTTTCGATAGATAGTCTCGCAGGCTAAAGATAAAAATGATTTTTTCCCTAATGTTGCCATTGCTCGCTTTGAAATCGTTGAGTTTGTTCATAAAAAATTCGCTAATGTTCTACAAAATATGAAATAGATAATAAAAAAAATTCGAAATTCAAAATTCGGGTGTCCAGATGCCCATGTTCGGGTTGAGGACTACGTTATTCAAAATTGGATGGCACTAGGTACCGTCGTTTCTTCACAATGGGAGAAACATACATATATTCATTCAGATTCTTCATTATTTAATTTCTTTAAATATAATACAGGATGATAATATTTGCTGACAGCAATTTAAAACGTGATTCGCTGCTTCTGGTGAAACGCCACAAAATGCTTTTATGAGACTAATAGCCCTTTTGGGTTACCACCTCTTTGGGCTAAAAAGCAAATGTAGACTCACATTCTGAATAAAATTCTATCAATTTCCTGTACTATCAGATTCAGGTCGTTATTCTTCAAAACAAAAATTTTCAAAATTATGTGGTGCAACAACCACATATACGTGTAAATTAATGAGCAAAGCAAAGTGAAAACGAGTACAGCGCCATCTGATGAGAAAATTAGAAACGAATATAAAAAAAACTTTATAATTTAGAAAGGACTGGAAAGAACTGGATTGAAATTAATTAATGAACTAATGAAGGTAAGCTTTGTCATTGCGAAAGGCTTTATGAAAATACAGTTCGCTAAGTGCAAAAGCTTTTGCGGATAATTTTCGCCGGACTACAAACAAAATTGTTGCTAAGTACCCAAATATGATTCGCTCACAGAGTTCTAGCTCTGTCTTCGAAAAGGTGGTTTGGTATTCTTTGATATGGAATTTTAATACTCGTTTAAATTCGGCCGGTATCTGTTGCCAGTAACAGAATTATTGTTAGCAGGTTACTGATTTTTCAACAGGATCGAGCAGGTTACTTGAGATAAAGAGATATAAATGAATGAATTTGGAACAAGGGATTCTGGGATTCTAATTATCAATAGCTGTTTAAGTTTCTCATGCTCAGATGTACATTTGATGAAACTGCAGATTTCGGTAATTTATTATAGATCATTGTTTCCCTGTGTTAGCTGCGTAAGGCTTTTATGACTTCCTCCTCATGTAAAATAAATACGAATAACTAAAATGCGTAGCATAGATTAGACGTTTCACACATTTATCAGAATGTACAGAACACAAATAGACTTGGAACTTACATCCTTTGCTTGGTATGCAGATGCAGCCGGCCACCAGGCAGGGTGATATACCACGGCCGCGGCTTGGGATGCCGCTACTAATGCAAGAAGAATCAGCACCTGTAATGCAAAGGTTTTGTAAATATAAAAGAACCCTTTATGAAAATTAAAGATTTTTTAGAAGATTTTCTGAGAAGGCCGCAAGAAAATTATCAGTTTATAACAGTTTATCACAGGAGAGGAAATTCATTTTTCCAACTAAGAAATACTGAAATAAAATTGCATTTTCGGCGGGCTTTGAAACACGGATCTTACGGTGCTATATAGTAGATGTGTTAATGACACCCACCGCAAAATGGTGCACATTAGAAAGCGTTACATTTTACTTGCTTGGACGAAGTAAAAAGGAAGTATTGTAATAGCGAAAAGTTTCAGGCAGCATATTTCAACGAAAATATCCATTTTGACCGCTATCCATTTTGACTCGTTTCCTCAAAAAAATTATAAAACTGCTTTAAAATTAATGAAGAGAATTTTTCGTGGCGTCTGTACGAACGTATGAACGTACGTATCTACGTACGTATCTCGCTTAAGTCAAAAACGAGTAGCCTCAGAACGTTGAAATTTTGTATATAGGACTGCTATAACATGTAGATGTGCACCTCGCATTTTGGTTGCAATCGGCCGCACCAAACGTATATAAATATATTTATATATATATCCACTCTGTTACCCGGCTCAGTGATCTCAGTTTCTTTACTCGTATATGTTTGTAAATCGTACATTTTTTGCTTTAAAAATGATTGAATTATGTTGTTTTTATCTTCCGGTTAAGGTTTTTATGCCTTTAGTAAATCTGTATGCAATATTTTTAGAGTTATCAACAATTTTGAAGTTGTTTAAGTGCCGCTAAGCCTTTTTTTTTTATGGCGGCCATTGATTGTTTACATTTGAAACAGCAGACTAGTGGATTTGTTGCCAATCTATAGAAACTTAGCTTCGCAACAACAAAGATAACGTCTTCATTTATTATTGCCAATTAAATCATGCTTAATCGTTTCTGGAATTTTTTCGATGGAATAAGTGTTTAAGATTTACTTCGTAATTTTTAATATAGATATTTTGAGTTTTTATGTATTTTTGCCTTATCGCGAAGTGAGAACTAAATTAATTGAATGAGAAATACTCAATCGTCTGTGAAAAACTGTTTTTTTTTTTTTTTTTTTTTTTTTTTTCTTTGCTTAATTTCTTTTATACATCATTCTAGCTTTATTATAGTATTTGAATAAAACATGTGGCAACGATTATATAATTCTATTCTTTAAATGATATAAATTTTGTGCATTCTCTATACGTGCATTCTCTATTTGTCGCTATGGTAAACATATACTAGAGTGAATTTTAAAGAATGCATTTATTCTATTGGGGTTTATGCGCTGTCGGCTTGTAGATTTAATTCAATAAGTTTAAATGAAATGCAAGAAAAAATGCATATAATTTAATTTCCTTACAAGGAAGTCATGTGGTTTATACATCAGATTTCTTACACTTCATCAAGACGCGACTAGGAAAAGGCAAGTGATCCAGTCGAACAAATACACGTAGTAACTTATTATTGTTTATCGCATTTTAGTTGAGGCACCATATTTAAGACCATTAGATTTCTTATAGCAGAGAACATGAAAAAAATCAAATGTGCTGTCGCTAAATTTCCAGCCACGAATCTTCACCTAGCTGTGTAATCTGCTAAGCACTTACACCCCGAGAGCACGCATAGGTGAATAAAGTATTTTTTTTTTATATTCTCCTCCAATAAACAAGCTTGTGGGGAGAAGACTGATATCCGGTCGACTAAATTCAGGTGATGATGACTTAATTTCTACCGCATTTTTAGTTCGGGTGCCAATGCAAAGACTACTAAGACTTTCAGAGGAGGAAACATGAAAATCAGCTGTGCTGAGGCACTGGGATTATAATGACTTATTTTCTAGCTGTCAGTGCGCTAATCTCTTCTTCTCAGCCACACTGGGAAGGGGTATGTGGTGATATCTGACATCGCCTATGAATGCATGCAAAAATTTTATGTTTACTGACAAGCTTATTTACATATTAAGCTGAATTTCTAAAAATACTGGTACATAATTCCGTTAATTTAGCTAAACTTTGTTTCAGTATTATATTAAATAACCAATTGCTCTAAATATAAAATCTAAATGAAGATCGTAGCAAATTAGATCATTCCAGTACCTATCATTATGCAAATACCGAAATGTGCATCCAATAATGTAAAGTTCAAAACAGAAAAAGCAAAAAATATATAAAGCAGGAAACAGAGAAATAGAAATTATAAAAAAGGGCCGAAACAGTGTTGTACTTTCTAAACATGATGAATAATGTAATCTGATAAGGTGAGATTCATTAAACAAATATTATTAGGCAAAGGACGAAATATGCATTCGACAGTAGTAAGTGGGAAACGGATAAAGTAGAAAAGTCGTAGAAATGGTAAAGTTCATATGCAAGATAAATAAACTGCTAAAGAACTAAAATGTTCACATGCATAATATTCTTCTATAATTTCGGTTTAATTTACTATAGCAAAGCACACTAAGTTTATCTGCATAAGGGAGTGTCGCCTTCTTGAACAACTTTCTAAGGGAAATTTTCTTATATACAATTTACGCATGGCAAAGGCCATCAAAACGTCCATGCAGTAAGTCCGTTCAGCGGAATTCGAACACCAGACCAAACTAACAGTGTTCAGCGACTTTACTGCTGGATATGTTCTACGGTTGGCAGAAACAAATGACATTATCGTAAGCAGCATCAATGAATATTAGAAACAATTTAGACAAAGTCATATATTCCGATGCTGCTTTAAGCTGTCAACTGTGTGGTTTAGTGTAATTTGTCTATATAGGATAATAGATTTAGCGTAATCTGTTAATAAATAATAAATAACAGTAATAAGCAAAATTTTATATAGCTTGTTAAAAGAGTAATAATAATGTTCAAAAGTATTTTATTACAAAAAGACAAAAAAATCTGAAAGGTTTCAGGTTTTAAATTACGTACGGTTTTTTAATATTTTGTGTGTTAGCTTTATTTATTAAATGCCATGTTCTTCGCACTTAAATAATAAAATTCAGTTCAACAGCAATATCGCAAAATAATTTTAAAATCAGCATATCTTTAGAATTTCCGATACACAGTCTTTCGCATAAATGTTTTTTCTATACAACGTTGCCATTGCTCGCTTTGAAATCCTTGAGTTTGTTAATCAAAAATTCATAAAAGTTTCACAAAATATGAAATCGATAATAAACCAAATTACAAATTACAAATTTGGGCTTCCAGATGCCCATATTAACAGGAGGATTACGTTATTCTAAATTTGGTGGCTCTAGGTACCGTTGTTTTATCCCATTGCGACAAACACACATACATTTACGCAGATTCTTCATTATTTAATTTATTTAAATATAATACAGGGCAATAATATTTAGTGGCAACAATTTGAAAAGTGAAACTATACTTGTAGAGAATCAACGGAAAAATGCCAAACCGAAATTAATAGTCCTTCTGGGCAAATTGCATCTTTGGATTAAAAATTAAGTTTCTATTTTTATGGAATATTCATAATTGCTTAAGAACAAAGCTATTTTCCTTAGCTACACACTCAACTGAGAGAAAAATATGTTGCCAATAAGTTGTTGCAGGACTTTGACCACGACATGTGAAGTACTGTATAATATTAACACATTCACAGAAGAAAAGTCCTCGATAAAATATGATTTTTTTTATATCTACAAGAACCGGTATACAATTTTGTAACGAAGCTATAAAATTGGTTATTATATTATATTAATTAACTAACCCGAGCAAATTCCGAACCCTTCTCTGAAGAAGTATTTCGAAAAGTAATAAAAAAATTAATGAATTTACTTCTCTCAGTAAAAGTCCTCCCACTCATACAGTTATCTATAACAAATTCAGAAATTTAACATAATAGGAAAACATCATGCTTACCTTCATTATTACAAGTGTCCCCGATAGCTCTCAAAAAGCGACAGGACGCAATCGCTTCCTGAATTTCCCTTTTATAGATGCGTACATTAGCGTAACCTAATACATTTTCGTTTCGTTGCGCAATCCGATGGATCCCTTCCTTCTTAACATTTCGTGAAGCACATTAAAATTAGCTCATTGATATTTTAGCATTACATCGGAACCAACGACGTGGCAAGTCAAGGTCAAGAGAGCATCTTCTTCGATGTAAATTTTGACCTTGATAGATTTTTTGCTTTTTATCTCCGACATCTTCCGATGAGGAATATAGTGTTTAACATATTAATTTATTGCCATTGATGTTCGAAAATTTATTGGAATTTTTAGACAGGGAAAGGTAAATACATGCTTTTTTCATTCCTACTCTTATATTTATTTTGTTAGATCAGGAATCTGATAATTACAGTTAACTCATTAACTTCCAAGATTCCCATTTGGGGGATTTGTCTTAACAGCAGAATTTGTCTGTCTTAATAGCAGAAATTTAGTAACTTTAATTAAGGTTGACAACAATGGTTACTTTTCTACATTGTTGTTTAAACCCTTCACAAGCTTTTGCATGAGTTGTTGAGCCGTAGTTGTTAAATGAGTGAGTTCAAGAGTATTATTTGTGAGCAGAAGTACAATTTTTGTGAGTTTCAAGGTTTCAACATTTTCAAAACTCGGTATGTCATATTATTATGCAAATCATCTCCAACTCCTATATACTTCCGTGTTTTCTAATGGTTTTAGACTATATTTGCTTACTATTTATTGTTAATGCTACTTGAATGTTCGTCCCTATTTGGGGCTTCATGGTAGATTCCATCTACAGCCCATTTATATCCCAATTCCCAGTCTCTATGTCAATCTAGACACCGAGAAATAAATATAAATTGAGGGGAAATCATTTGGTAGTTAATGGGTTAATTTAGTAAACCATCTAATTTTAGAATTTTGCTAACAGAAGTACCAGCAAACAGCAGCTATGAATAAGCAAATCAAGTTTTTACACGCGGTATTATTTAATTTTCAAGTTCGACCTGTTTGTTTAAAGTAATATAAATTTCATCAAAAACAGGAGAGAGAAATAAGGTATCTTCTCCCTAATTTTTACATGCCTTCGAGGTGTAACTGGAAACACGCTCGAGGCGTATTCGGGAGATTCGGAGATCGAATTTAAGCGAAAGCGTTGCATACTTTTCACGTTCTAGCATCTATATAACCCAATTACTCTACCTAAATATTTCGCAATACATGATTTTGAAAGTTTATGCTTATTTCCAGATTTAATATGAAATATTTTTTTCCAGAACATGTAACATTCAGCAGTAGCTGAACGGCTAAAACCGATAAACACTGGTAGTTTGTCTTAGATTTCAACCCTTGTTTTCGTGCGATGTTCCTGGTTTTCGCTTTTGTGTTGAATCCACTAACTGCAGAATGCATGAGATCGCTGAATACTGGTATTTCAATCCGAGTTCAAATTCCAACAAAACGTACTTAAAAGGGGACTCATACACCTTAAAACCCATAAGATCTTCGAATATGTGACTATTGCAAGAGTTGGGATAACTTATTTATTTTAAAAGCAATTACTTCCAACTTTTTACAGCTGACTACATAATATAGCTGCTTTCTGAAATAGTCATCAGAAAGTTTGCGTTGCCACAAATATTTTTATAATTTAATCTGCTTTGTGACAAACATTTTCGTCATGCTTCCACCTTGCGTGCACAGTTTAAAACATTCTGTCCCATAATTTAATTCCATATTTAATATGTAGCTTTCATAACATTTGCAAACTATTCTGAACCAAATATTCTAAGAATTTCAGGTTAAATTTTTATTTTATTTAAGAAGTTGAGTTTATAAAATTAAGTTGAGTTTATAAAATGTATTTTATTAAAAAAATCTGTAATGTTTTTGTGCATAAAATTTTTTAATATTAAAATATTCATCAAATTTTTGGGTTCAGATAGAAGATAGTGTCCATGTAAAAAATTCCATCAACTTTCAAGTATATACCATTAGCCATTTTTAAAATATCATGCGCGCTAGGTGGAAATATGTCGAAATATTTTGTCACAAAGTTGATTAAATTACAAACATATTTGTGGCAACTAGTTCCCAAAGCAGCTATATTATGTAGTCAGCTGTAAAACGTTGGAAGTAATTGCTTTTAAAACAAAAAAAAAAAAAAAAAATCCTAATTCTTGTAACAGTCCCATATTCGAAGATCGTAAGGGGTTTAAAGTGTATCAGCCCCCTTAACTTTCTTGGTTTCTTACACATTTAAAGAAATAAGAAATAATCCCTTTAAAATATTCATCTTTTTCTTTCCCTTAGACTTCCCTTTTGCTTTAATAGGTTAACCTTCAGCGCCTTGTTTTATTCAGTCAATCTTCTCATGCCCATTAATCAAGAGTTTAAGTTTAAACCCATGCAATAATACTAATCTGGATTTATTGACAAAGTATCATGTCGAAGTAGACAAAAGCTGAAAATAACTATGCAGAGATAAAGACTCATTAATTGTTTAAACATTTACAGCTGGTTTTAGGAATGTTTTCTCATATATTTTTCATATATTTTAAATATTTGCCAAATGATAAACTAAACCACATAATGTAATAGCATTATCCACCAACCTAAGAATTCAAATGGGCGTTAGCCCAGAAAGGTTATTAATTTCGTTTTGGCATTTTGCGTTGGTTCACTATGAAAGTCTCATTCCCTTTCCAAATTGTTGCCATCGAATATTTGAGTCGTGTACTATATTTAAAGAAATTAAATAATGAAGAAAAGAATCTGCGTAAATGTATGCATGTTTCTCTCGCTGTGGTGCCCACCAGCGGCCGAGCGGTAAAGTCGCCGAACACTGGTAGTTCGGTCCGAGGTTCGATTCCCGCGAACGGGCTGGCTGCATGGGTGTTTTCGTGGTTTTCCCCATGTGTAACATGTATACGAGCCAGTTTCCCTTCGAAAGTCCTCAACGAAGGCATCCCTCCCCTTAGGCAGATAGCCCTAGTGAGCTTTGCATAATTAAATACCCACCCACCGTTTCTCGCGCTGTGAAAAAACGACGGTACCTAGGCATCAAATCTTGGATAACGTAGTCCTCCATTTAAATATGGGCATCTGGAAGCCCAAATTTGAAATTTATTTTAAGTATTTTTTATTATTTATTTCATATTTTGTGAAACTTTAACGAATTTTTGATTAACAAACTCAGTGATTTCAAACCGTTCCATTAACATTAACATAGCGTGCATCTTAAAAGCACGGATACTTTATGCTCGAGGTTTCTTTATATTTCTCACTGGTATTATATTGGTAGCGTAGCAAAGCAAAGACGCTGCAATTTTTTTTTTTTTAGTTAAAAAGAGGCTTTGTCCCTGAAGGACTATTGTTTTCGTTTCGCGATTTTGCGTTGAATCACTATAAATGTTCGTTTCACTTTTCAAATTGTTGCCACTAAATGTTAGAGCCTTGCATTATATTTGAAGAAATTAAATAAGGAAAAATCTGCATAAATGTATGTCTATTTCTCTCTTTGTGATAAAACAACGCTCCATAGAGCCATCGAATTTTGAATGACGTAATCTTCCTACGAATATGGGCATGCGGAAGACCAAATTTAAAATTTGGAATTTGTTTTATCATCGATTTCATATTTTGTAAAACTTTTAACTTTTTGATTAACAAACTCAAGGATTTCAAAGCGAGCCATGGCAACACTCTACGAAGGGGGGGGCAGAAACCATTTTATCTTGTTTTTTTATCTCGCGTGGAACTGTGTATCGGAAATTCTAAAGATACGCTCATTTTAAAATTATTTTGCGACATTGCTATTGAACTGAACGTTATGGTTTAGGTGCAAAGAGCATGATATTTAATAAATAAAAGTAACACACAGAACATTAAGGGGACTCATACACTTTAAACAACTCATGATCTTCGAATATGTGACTGTTGCAAGAATTGGGATATTTTATTTATTTTAAAAGCAATTACTTCAAACGTTTTACAGCTGACTACATAATATAGCTGCTTTCTGAAATACTAATCAGAAAGTTTGTGTTGCCACAAATATGTTTGTAATTTAATCCACTTTGTGGCAAAATATTTCGTCATATTTCCACCTAGCGCGCATGGTATTTTAAAAATGGCTAATGGTACATACTTGAAAGTTGATGGAATTTTTTACATGGACACTATCTTCTACCTGAACCCAAAAATTTGATGAATATTTTAATATTAAAAAATTTTATGAGCGAAAAGATTAAATTTTTTTTAATAAAATACATTTTATAAACTCAACTCAAAATAAAATAAAAATTAAACATGAAATTTTTAGAATTTCAGATTCCGAGTAGTTTCCAAATGTTATAAAAGCTATATATGAAATATGGAATTAAATTATGAAACAAAATGTTTCAAACTGTGCGCGCAAGTTGAAAACATGAAGAAAAATGTTGTCACAAAGCGTATTAAATTATAAAAACATTTGTGGCAACACAAACTTTCTGATTACTATTTCAGAAAGCAGCTATATTATGTAGTCAGCTGTAAAAAATGGTAGTAATTGCTTTTAAAATAAATAAGTTATCCCAATTCTTGCAACAGTCACCTATTCGAACATCTTATGGGTTTTAAGGTGTGTGAGTCCCCTTAAAAAAGCGCCCCTTTGGACGTAATTTAAAATCTGAAACCTTTCAGATTTTCTTTTTTTAATTCTAACTATTTTCAACAGCAGCTAACAAACTAATATTTAAGCAACTATTTATCTTCTTTATTCCAGCCATCAATTAAGCAATTTTTTTTTTGTCTTACTCCAGATCTAGGCATCAACACCTAGTCTGTGACGGGCCGCCCAATAAAGATGAGAAACATTAGAAAAGTACAATAATTTTTGACAGCAATAGCCGTTGCCACGTCGTTAACTCCGGAACAAGTGTCTAAATAGTCACCGCACATACCGTCAGTATCACATAATGAACAAGATGGAAAGTCTGCTAAACCAAATCTGCGTGTTTCATGAAGTAGTCATGTCCAGTTTTTAATCTAAAGTTAGCGACACCTACAGGTCTAGGTAGGTCTCAAGGAATGGGATTCTCCACTAGAGAAACCCAAATCTTCCCTTTCACAGAATCCTAATTCTTCTTCCGAAGATGAGCTCTGAATCTCACTCCAGGATGTATATTCATCTATGTAGAACCGTCCCAAGAAACAGAATAATCATCTTTCATTCCCTAACCATATACATTATTAACTTTGTAGAGTCATTACGTTAATTGGAAGCAGAAAAGATGAAAAATATGCAACCGCCTTCGCCGGAAATCGAACCACGGACCTCTGGAATACCGGCCTAGCGTGCTACCGTTACACAACGAAGGCATGCTAGGGAAGTGGGAGAAATACCTTATATATTCCCCTTTTTAAAGGGCGACTAGGGTTTTAGGGGACCTAGTCGCCAAATTCTGGGTGCGGAGAATCATCATCCACAACGCTTTAGTTCGGGCGTCACTTGTAGAGTCATTAGGTTAATTGGAAGCAGAAAAGATGAACAATATGCAACCGCCTTCGCTGGGAATCGAACCACGGACCTCTGGAATACCGGACCTCTGCTACCGTTACACCACGAAGGCACGCTGGGGAAGTGGGAGAAATACCTTATAACATCATAATTACTGTCCAAAACAAAACATTGGCCATGCGTTATTTTGCACATATAAAGTTGCTAATTAACAGTGATATGCATAGTTAATATTTTGCATAACAATTTTTCTCTATGTGTCATTTCCTTTACAGCGATGATAAAATTTTCTACGCGGAAGAAGAACACAGACTCTCATTTTAATTTAAGGAAACGTGTAGCATAGGTTACACGTTTTTCATTATCACCCCAAACGCTTATATACTACTAACAAACTACTTAAACTCTGTCATCAATATGACAGGAAATTATTAATTATCCACGATTCATAAAGGTAGATCTAGATGTAAAGCAGCGGTAGAAAGACTGTCATAAATTCCCGAAACTTTGATTTCTTGAAATATTTTAAAAATTAATAAATCTGGACATGCTAGGTAAGTAATAGTATGAACAGAAAATCTGTGAAAAGCGTGATTCCCAAAGAAAGATATGCAGATACCCCAAGGCTTTTTTACAACATGGCATTGGGAAGATGGAAAAGGGCGTGGCAGGCTATTGAAGACTTTAATTTCTTTTTGCTTCTTGGCCTTGGACATTTTCTATCGGGAAAAGCAGATGGCACGATAATGGCGTGGTCAGCTAAGACTAAAAAATAATAATAAAAGAAATCTTCCTCATGATTGCTTCACTAAATCTAGAAATGCATGCGGAAGAATTGGTGCGTAATTATTGGTAAAAAAAAAAAAAAGATTATAACAGTACCACATACGCCCTTTTAAGTCAGATTATGAAGAAAATGTGTGTCATTTTATTCTAACTTATTGCTATTGTACTAATAACGAAATATTTGTGACTAATAGTTACTATCCTGGTAAAAGGTGTTCGCCCATTTGTTTGTCTTATTGATAATTCTAGGTATTCATACGAATATTTTGATAATATGTCTAGTTTAGATTATTTAATTAACACCCCTTTTCAATTACGTGTTTAAAGCTCAGTTATAAAGTTATTTTCTCCCACGTTCCAACATGCCTTCGTCGTGTGGTGGTTTGCACGCATATTCCAGAGGTCTGCGTTCCGATTTCCGGCGAAGGCGTTGCTAATTTTTCAATCTCTCTTGCTTCCAAAAAAAAAAAAAAAACTTATGACTCTACACTGGCACCCGAACTAAAAGGGTAATGGATGATGATTCTCCACACTCAAAATTTGGCGATTGGATCCCCTAAAACCCAAGTCGCTCTTTAAAAGGGGGAGTATATAAGGTATTTCTCCCGCCTTCTTAACGTGCCTTCATGCTGTAGTGGTCTGCACGCTGGGCGCGTACTCCAGAGGTTCGATTCCCGGCGAAGAGGGTGCTCATTTTTTCAATCTCTGTTGCTTCCAGTTAACCTAATGTCTCTACAGTGGCGCCCGAACTAAAAGAGTGGTGGATGATGATTCTCCCCACTGTGGATTTGGCGATTGCGTCCTCTAAAACACCCCAGTCGCCCTTTAAAAGGGGGAATATATAAGGTATTTCTCCCGCCTTCGTGGTGCGGTAGTCTGTACGCTGAGATCGTATTCCAGAGGTCTGCGGCTCGATTCCCGCCGAAGGCGTTGCAAATTTTTCATTTCTCCTGCTTCCAAAAATTACCTAATGTCTCTACATATTACTCTCTTATAATACTTTAAAGAACTGTTTCAGAGTATTCCCATTTGTTTTTAATAATGCTGAAACTCAAATGAAAATTGTTATGAATTTTATATATACAGTGATGGCCAAAATTGTGGACACTTTTTGAAATATTTATGTTTTTGAACTTTGTATGCTTATAGAAAACGTTACGTTTCACAAAATGCAAACTTGTATATATCATTTTAAAGAGAATTTATTACTGAATTCAATACAAAACACAAAATTCAATTATTTGCAATACAAAAAAAGTTAAACGATAATAGTTATCGATATACATTAGATAGTGATGATTGCAGTGAGTTATCAGTACTTAGTAGGGTACCCTTTATTTTTGATTACAGCTTCACATCGACTTTTCATTGAGCTGACAAGAGTTTTAAGCTCTTCTTTCGTTATTACATGATGCCAGGAAACAATTATAGCCTCAATTAGTTCCCTTTTATTTGATGGGCGCCTCATTCGGACAAGAGTTTTCAAACGGTGCCACAAATTTTCGATAGGATTGAGGTCAGGACTGTTTCCTGGCCATGACAACAATTTAATGCTCTTTGTACGAAACCACTCTTTCGATATTTTGGCCGTGTGGTAAGGAGCATAATTCTGCTGAAAAATAAAGCATTGTTGGGAAACAGATCTCTGATGGAAGATAGAAATTTTGGTTCTAGAATAGTGTCAATGTATTTTCTGGCATTCAGTGTCCCATCGATGACATGAAGGTGACCAATACCATCTGCTGACATGCATGACCAAATCATAACACTAACTGGGTTCTTCACAGTTGCTTGAATGCAGTCAGGATGTAGCTCTTCTCCTATTCTACGTCTTACATATTTTCGCCCATCACTACCGATTAAAGATATCTTAGTTTCATCACTCCATATAACTTGTGACCACTGATCATCTGTCCAATTAATGTGTTCCTTTGCCCACTGTAGTCTTTTTTTTCTTTCGTTGCTAAAAATTAAGATAAGGCTTTTTTTGTGCAATTCTACTTCTCAATCCAACATCTGTTAATCTTCTCCTGATTGTTCTTGAACTGACAAAAACACCAGCATCATTCAGCTCACTTCTGATGGCCGCTGATGACATTTTTCTATCTTGGAGACATAGTCTTTTTATTCTTCTGTCATCAATAGATGTGGTGCACCTTTTTCGGCCTTTTCCTTCTTTGTTTTTTTATTGAATTTGTCTCCTGATATCGTAAACAAAACTTTCGGACTCCAGATGTAGTCACTGAACCACCCACCTGTCTTGCAATTTCAGCATAGGAAAGACCCCTTTCTCGTAACACAATAATATTACATCTCTTTATAGGTGTCCAATCTACTCTTTTATTTGATGTCATTGCTTCTTGACTAAATATTAAAAATTTTCACAAAAATTCCTACTTGTAATTGCAGTGTATAAGAAACAGGTCCTACAGAACAAAGCAAAATAATGAAATGTTTCAAGTGTAAACATGATGTCAGCTTCTACTGGCAGTTACTAACATTTCATTGGTTCTCAGAACAAGAACAGTGATTGACCAGGAAAGCTAGACATTACAAACCCCTTCATAACTGTGTTTTTATTTGTATTAAAGTACATATAACATTTTTTGTATTCCAAATAATTGAATTTTGTGTTTTGTATTGAATTCAGTAATAAATTCTCTTTAAAATGATATGTACAAGTTTGCATTTTGCGAAACGTAACATTTTCTATAAGCATACAAATTTCAAAAACATAAAAATTTCCAAAAGTGTCCACAATTTTGGCCACAACTGTATGTAAGTAATTTTAGCGAAATTACATATAAATTTAGTATCTCTTGTACAATATAAAATTTCATGTGAGGTAGGTAACAGAAGGTCTCAGTAAAGCGACTAAACAAGGTTACAGAGGCAGCAGAAAAACACACTCCACGGAAAAAATAAAGTTACTTCTAGGTAAATGCCTATTTTGGGAAATTCGAGAGAAAACGCCAAGCTGGCGATGGATTCGGCGACTAATTCTCGCAACAAAATTTGGCGAGAAATTGCCAAACGTCGCCTAACTTGGCGACCATTTGCTCGATCTTATAACCACCGATCTGTATAACTGTACAGCCACCGATCCTTGTGTAATTGTAATTAGTCCGATTCATATGTAACTGTACTCGACGCTATGTAACTGTAACTGCAGCTGCTGAAAGGGAACAGCAGGGAAAACTACATAAGACCGGAGAGAGTATCAGTTCTTAATTTAGTGCTGATCTGAGTTCAGAGTACTGAACTCCGTGTGAGCTTCCCTTTCAGATGCATTGCGTTGTGTTGAACGCTCTTAGTAGTTTGAAGTGGCAATTGGTGATTGTACTCTGGCATTATGGGAAGCGCTTTACAGGTACTTCTGTGAAAAGTTCCAGAACTGTAAAGGATTGGATTAGATTGGACTATTTACTTATGGCAAAGCACACGAAGGCTATCTGCCTAAAGGAAGGGATGCCTTCGTGGAGGACTTTCTAAGGGAAACTGGCTCGTATACACATTACACATGGGGAAAACTACGATAACGCCCATGCAGCCAGCCCGTTCGAACCTCAGACCGAACTACCAGTGTTCAGCGTCTTTACCGCTCGGCCGCTGGTGGGCCCCAGAACTGTAAAGAGTTTCTTTTAGGGAAATAAATTTTATCAAACTATTATCGATTCTGTGTGCATGCAACCAATTACGAAACCGCACGCGCATAACGTAATTTATTTTATTGTTATGATGAAATAAAGTTTGAATCGTTTGCTAGAAATAATGATAAGGGTGCAAAATATGAGTTCTTTGATTGGCTGATTATGTTTTAGATTTTGTAAAAAAAAGTTTAGTTTCTGAAATCTGACGGGAAAGGTTATAGATGAAGATTAAAGAGCTAAAAATTGATAAGATTTAAGGAAGATTGATTTCTTTCTTTCAGGTTTCGTTTGCTGGCTCTACCCTGAGATAAGTAAATACAGACCTTTATAAGACGTGAATGAAACCTTCACATATCCTTAGGTGTTATTTTTACAAAATTATTTCCAACGAACTATTTTCCATTTTTGCTAAAAATCGATTTCACCTTAAGTAAATTTCCTCGCAGATAAGCAATTTGGTTTCTTAAACAAAACGGATTATTAATTAAAATTATTTAATTTAATCTAAAAACAAAAGAATCTAGAAATGGTTGCTCTGAAAGAGAGGCATATTAAAGACATGGTACCAAGTAAAATTGGTGAAGAGCAAATAAACTGTATCATATCCTCTTCTTCAATAACAATGTATATCCCAGGATTTTAAGTATGGTTAAAGAGCTAGAATAACTAGTAAACATGGTTTATACTTACCAGTTATTCCGTCTGTAAAATATGACTCATCAAGAAATTTATAACTATGTTACTTAAACTACTTTAATATACAGTAAACCTTTGTTAACACGAATCTTAAGGGGTCAAAAAATCAAAAGTTCGTGTTAAAAATATTCGTTAAAATTATTAATTTAAAATATTCGTGTTAACCGAGGACTCAAAAGTGATTTGGAGAATAATGTTTTCTACATATTTGTAGAGACATTAAGTTATGTCGAAGCAGTAGATGTGAAAATGAGCAGTGCCCTAGCAGGGACTCGAACCACCGACCTCTCGAATGGTGCTGACCACTGCACTACGTAGGCATGCTAAAAAAGTGGGAGAAATACCTTATATACTCCCCCTTTTAAAGTGCGACTGGTGTTCAGGGGACCCAACCGATAAATCCTGGTGGTGAAGAACCACCACCTTTTAGTTCGGGCCTCACTGTAGAGGCATTAGATTATTTCGAAGCACGAGATGTGAAAAGTGAACAATGCCCTCACCAAGACTCGAACCACGTACCTCTCGAATACGCGCCGAGCGTGCTGACCACTACACTACGAAGGCGGGAGAAATACCTTATACATTAACCATTTACAGTAAGTACTTACATAAATACTACCTATAGATTTTGTACTATTTCTATAGAATATGGACTATAGACTTTGAACTGTGAATTCTGAATATAGACTTTGAACTATAGACTTTAGTTGGAACTCCAAACTACTCTTCATCACTACTATTTCTTTTCGTCGCATATTATGTTCAAAATTCCGCACATATTTTAAAGAGTTATGTCATATATTATGTTTAAAATTTTTGTATTACATTCAAAATTCTGTACGTTTATAATTATCCTATTTTATACATTAGGCTTCAATTTTTTTTTTTTTTTTTTTTTTTTACATTCCAAACTACGTATCATACCAAATTATGTATTCATTTCAAATTATATATTCATATCAATAATGTATCATTCCAAATTTTGAATCCATTTCAAATTATGTATCTGTTTGCTACTATCAATAAACGGCTGGGATCACGCAGTGGGGAGACGGCGCTAAACCAATTAACCAAATGGTAAAGGTGTGGTGCCCGTCTTTCCCGTTCCTAGATCCTAAATCCTAATATATTAGGTATGTCGTCATAGAAAACACTACAGTGCTAGTACAATAATTACTGTGTTGTAACTTGAAAAAAATGCATCCACAAGTCACCATCTGCACGGTCAATAGTATTCTTGCTTCCGTAAAAAGCGGTTAATTCGGATGCTGCAGCAAAACATTCTACAGTGGTCAAGGCGTATAACATTTCCTAGAGGGTGGGTGGAATGATATTTGTTCTCCTCACTTTCTTCTGATGATATTTCTTGCACCTTAGGCACAACTGTTTGCTCACCAGATTCCACTGAAACACACACGACAGTGCTGCCATCTGTTACTAGCAAATTCCTCAAAACTCAGCGTTGAGGCAGTGACCGTGACTGTCATGCAGTGTTACTGATGTTGCCTATGTTTTTTAAAGAATAAAGTGTATTCTATGAGGTTTTCATTTAAACGGGGCGAAATATTTTTTGAGCGCAGTCTTAGCAAAGGTACAACAGGTAAAACACATACAGAACCTTGAGAGTTCGTAACAAATGAAATCTAACGACGCACTAAACTAAAAAACAGTTCGTAATTCGTGCTAACTGAAGTTCGGGTTTAACGGATTAAACTTCATACAGAATCATACATATCGCTGCCGAAAGCAAGATTTTGATCATGTTAACTGAGTATTCGTCTTAAGCGAGTTCGTGCTTACTGGGTATGCATTTGATGGTGTTTCACTTTCCGATTGTCGGCAAATGATCATTTTGATAACAGTCAACTTACACAGGAACACACATTTAATATTTATCAAATTCTATTTTTTTTTTTGTTCAGAATGCGTTACGACTGCGGCGAGATACTTACCACGTGAATGACCGATTGCTTCCTGGCAATAAGTTTTAACACTTAAGCGATCTACTCCCAAATTTACAATTATCAAATTCAGCTTCTCTCAAACACGGCACCTGTTTTTTGTACATCAGTTACTACAAACAAGTCACTTATCAACATGTAGCTCCAGACGGGAGTCAATACGGCTGTAAGGTATTTCTCCCGCCTTCCTAGTGTGCCTTCGTGGTGTAGTGGTCAGCACACTGAACCGGTATTTCAGAGGTCCGTGGTTCGATTCCCGGCAAAGGCGTTGCTATTTTTCATCGCTTCTGCTTCCAAAAATCCTAATGTCTCTACAGTGGCGCCCGAACTAAAAGGGTTGTGGATGATGACTATCCACACCCAGGATTTGGCGATTTTGTCCGCTGAAACCCCAGTCGTCCTTTAAAAGGGAGAGTAAGGTATTTCTCCCGCCTTCCTAGCGTGCCTTCGTGGTGTAGTGGTCAGCACACTGAGCTGGTATTTCAGAGGTTCGTGTTTCGATTCCCGGTGAAGGCGTTGCTAATTTTTCATCTCTTCTGCTTTCAAAAATCTTAATGTCTCTACACGGCTTCCAAAAAACGTTAGCTCCTCCCAATTAAGTTATTTGAATGTGAGAAAGCACACGAGGGCTATCTGCCTAGAGGAACGAATGCCTTCAGAGAACACTTTCTAAGAGCAATTGGCTTATATTCGCCTTTCACATGGAGAAAACCACGGAAAGTAACTATGCAACCAACCCGTTCACATGGAAAAGAACCTCCAGTAAACAGCGGTTTTAACCGCTCGGCCTCTGGCGTTGGATCTTACGGCTAGCATCTGATATTTACTCTACAAGATGTACATTACTGTTAATTTTAACTAACATTAGAATTCCCTTTCTCTTCCCTTAAATATGTATGAGATTCCGCCAGAGGAATGTATGTGGCTTGCATGCTGTATCAAAGGGAATACAGGGCAGTTTTAAATTAAGTTTGAGTATTAGCAACAATTGCCAATAGTTTTAAAACAAATGTTAGAAAAATTTCCAAAAACATTCTGAAATTTCATTAAATTCGAGGAAAATAATAGGAATTTAAATAGCTTTATATAGAATCATAACGAAGAGAAATTTCGAAGAAATTCACAAAACGTACTCAAGTATCTGATTATTTTCACATATTTCGTGATTTCCCATTGATTCTGTATATTTTTTTCTAAATTCCCATAAATTCACTTTAATATCATATAATATTTAGACCTTAGAATGTGATACATCAGTTTACTTATATGAAAGAAATACATGTTTGAAATGGCTCAGACCTTTGAGTATATCGAATTAAGGGGTGTTGGAACCCCAAAGTCTTCCAAAAATGGTGATTTCGGATATTTAAATTTTCAAATTCTCTACACTTTTATCTTTCTAAACATACCATTCTTTAATCTCTATGAAAATTAGAACTGTAAAAAATCTAGTTTTAATTTGTCATCGAATGCTTTGATAAATGCATTCGCGTTTATCAAAGCATTTTATCAACGAAAATCGCGTTTATCAAAGCATTTTATCAACGAAAATCGCGTTTATCAAAGCATTTTGTCAAAACAAATCGCGTTATCGCGTTTATCAAAGCAAAGGAAAATGCGTTTTTCTCCAAACGTAATTTTTTTATACTCTATGTACTTGTACTCAGTAACTACTGCTCACAGGTATCTAAAATGCTTATGGCTTATTTATTAGGTTTCCTAATATTTACTCAAATGAGCTTTTAATGACAAACTAAGAAAAAAAATTTTAAAGTTTTTTGTGTGAGAAATGTGCTAAATTTTCTGTAAACTACTCTAAAATTACTCTTCTGTAAATTACTCTAACAAAATATTCTGTAAATTACTCTAACAAAATATTCTGTAAATTACTCTAAAATTCAAAATGTTTCAAAAGCTGATTTCAGTATAATCAGATAGGTATACTTTAATTAAACAAAAAATTTTAAGCGTGTATCTACAGCAGATTTTAAGAAAAGGTATATCGAAATTGGCCAATTTAACATCGTCGGTATAGGGGTTGCTGATACCTCTTAAAGTAATTAGTAATTTTACAAACTTTTATATTTTTTTACCAATTATTGATGTCACATTCTGTCGAATGCGCGTAAAGCCTTGAGTGCATTTCTTTACAAACAGTCAGATAATAAATATTCTGGCCGAGATAAATCAAATGACATTAAAGAATGGCTTTTTTAAAAAACAAAAACGAGTGTAAGATGTATGTCTTGAAGACCTTTGACTTGGAAATGTTTTAAATCCTCTTCCTAGGAGTTTTAAAATTTCTCTTAGTTTCATTTTAATTGCTGGTATTTCAATGAGAAACGTGTTAAAAGATGACACCCAAGGATAAAATGCGTAATTTTATCGCTCAAAGCCACGCGCCTTGAAGGTCAAAAACATCATTAGAAATTTAACGAATGGCACTTTGGGTGTTACAGCAAAGCATTATTGGCTCAAAGTCTCTCAGTGCAGTTTTAAGCGATTTAAAATTCTTTGCTCGCATCTTATGACTTATTGAAGCTTGAGGGTCATTTGTAGGTATTACATTTTTCATGTTTCAAAAATTTAATATGCGGCTTTAATAAATGCAGTAAAACTTCAGTTATCAGTTCCTTGAAGTAATCATAAATATTTCCAGTTTTATGATGATTTTGAATTACTACTAAGATATTTACTCCCTCCTTTAATGTGTAATTGGGCGCATACTTGATGGGTATTCGAGAGGTCCAGGGTTCGAGACCCGGTAAGGACATTGCACATTTTCGCGTCTCCTTCTTAAAAAAAAAGTCTGAAAGGTTTCAGATTTTTACAGTCGCCCCCAAAAAAATATGTTAAGGATTTTTTAAATTCTCGATTAGCCCACAGCCCACAAGGTCTATTAATTTTGTTTTGAAATTTTGCATTGGTTCATTATAAATGTTGGTAAACTTTTCAAATTGTTGCCACCGAATATTAGAGCCCTGTGTTATATTTAAAGAAATTAAATAATGAAGAATTTGCATAAATTTGTTTCTCGCATTGTAATTAAACAACGGTACCTAGAGCCATCAAATTTTTGAATAACGTAATTTTCCACTGAATATGGGCATCCGGAAACCCGAATTTGGAATTAGAAATTTGTTTTATTATCGATTTCATATTTTGTAACACTTTAACAAGTTTTTGATTAACAAACTCGACGATATCAAAGCGAGCAATGGCAATACTGTAAGGAAAAGAAAACACATTTTTATCTTCAGCGCGCGAAACTGTGCATCGGAAATTCTAAAGATATGCTCATGTGATTTTGCCGATGAATTGAATTTTATGGTTTAAGTGCGAAGAATATATTTAATAAATAAAGGTAGCACACAAAACGTGAAAAATTGCCCTTTTGGACGTAGTGTAAAATCAGAAAGTTTTCATATTTCATTTTATTTATTTATTTATTTTGTCTTTTTAGCTTTATTATTAAGCATCGTTTTCTTCGTAATTACGCCGCACATAGTTCCACTAACAACAAATCACAAAATTTTTAAAAGTTGCATAGTAGCATATGGTTAAAATTTTCGGTGCATTTTTTAAGTGTTGGCAAATATTTTTTATATTTTTTCCAGTCTTTTCTCAGTTTATCATATCAAGACTCAGTTTTCTTAGTAAGATAGCTAACAATTCCTTTCTTTTTCTCTTTTTATGTGTTAACTTTATTTATTAAATATTGCGTTCTTCCCATTTATGCCACATAAAATCCAATTCGATAGCTAAATTACATTACATTTAAAAACAGCATGCCTTTAAAATTCCAACAGACGGCTTCGCATGCTGGAGAAAAAAATGTTTTATTCCGTACAGTGTTGTCTTCGTTCGCTTTCAAATCGTTAAGTTTGTTAATCAAAAATTCATTAAAATTACTAGGTACAATTGTTTTTCACAACGTACATATGTACAGATTTTTCATTATTTAATTTCTTTAAAATTAATCCCACATAGTACAAAATGATCCTTGGGATATCCCGAGGATGTTGCTCGCGGAATATGCGCACATCCTCAGGACATCCCGGTATATACCGCGAAACTCCTAAACACCTCCTCCCGAGTGCTTAATGCCACATCCCAGTACATCCTCAGGACATCCTAACTAAGTCCCATTGACAGCGTACCATGTTATTAGGATATGAACTCCTACTTACTACATCCTGAGGACATTCTACGTATGTCCCGGGATATTGCAACTTTAATAGGACATCCTGAGGATGTTTTGTGCCATGGAAGAATAGAGGGCAATAATATTTGGTGGCAAGTGTTTTGAAAACGATTCTCCATTTATAGTGAACCAACGGAAAGTCCTATTTCAAAACTAATAGCCCCTTTTCGGCTATAAATGTTTTACCAAAACCGTTGCAAGGAAATCAGTTTAGTCAGTTTAAGCTTAAGAAAAGAAATTGAAAAAAAACCTATTACAAGTATATAAATTTCAATACTAAATCTTGAGCAGATTCTAATTCATCGCATTCTCGATCTTTGCTTATAAAGCACTTTGTTGTGTTATAGATAATATATTCTTCCGGGAAAGCAAACAGTAGAAATTGTCGTCACAGATTCGGCCTACGATCTCCTAAACTTAGCCGTACATAATCACTTACACTGCAATCTAAAGCTGCATCTAATGTAATCTAAAGCTAAAAATGTACCCCATTTTCTCCTGAGAAACATTTTCTCTTGGAGAAAATATCCCATATTTTATTGGAGAAATATGCCAGCTTCTTTTGGAAAACATTGCTCTGTGTTTACTTCAAAGCAGGCAAAGCATTCTCGTGATAAGTCTATTTTGTCCAGAAGTGCATTGATATTCTCTATCAAAAGCTTCACCAGTGATGGAGTGGTTAAGACTGCTGAATGTTAGGATTCACCTAGGTTCTATCCCACCTGGCCACATGGTTAGTTTTGGTGATTTTACCTACGCGTAAGGCATGCCTTCATGGAGGACTTTCTAAGGGAGGCCCTCTTGTGTCCACACGCACAAGAGTTGATAACTCTTGTGTGCTTTGCCATATTCAAATAATCTATACTTTTCTCTGCATCAAAATTTAGCGAAGTCTGTCGGAAACTCTTCTGTTGCGTAATGTCTGTATCCAGTACAGGATTCCCCCCTGTTTCTACATTTGATGATTCCCGAGTCTGTTCCTTTCTTTTACTGTTATAATCTCTTAAATTTATTTCAGTTAATGAAGAAAGGGATGTGAAATTTTTTCACTGTAAATACCTGCAAATGTATGTATCACAAATATTAAAAAATCTTTACATCTTTTGCAACATCCGCCATTCCTTTTCCCACCAAACACAATAGCCTGATTAGAACGAAGACCTAAATATCCCACGTGTAAGTACTTAAGAAATTGAAACTAAAAAATCCTTAAATTGGAGACTGATAAAAGAATTTCTTTTAACAATTAGTGGCTGACGTATATGGGCAAAAGAGAACGATCGAGAATTTGGGGCGCCCCACCCTTGGGCCATCCCCACCCGTTCCCTGCCCATCAAAGTCCTTGATCGAAGTGCCCCGTTAGCAAGGTCAGAAAGCTTTCGCGGTCTTATCACGTCCCAACATAACATCTTTTTCCTCATCGTTTTATTCAGTTGTATTCGTGTTGCAATCGTACATAATGCTGAGTCATTTTTTCTACAGCAAGGTGCCTTATAACAATTATAACAGATCAGTTCAAACTAAGAATAGGACCTTTTAAATATTTTCCAAGGGCATAACAAAAAAAAAAAATTCAATAAACTGTTCTTGATGTCTCTTTAACGCTCTAAGTTCCTTCTTCTAGTGGCGGACATTTTCTCATAAAGCATTTGTCAAAAATGGCCGATCCCATCCATCATTTAGGCAACTCATCTCTAAAGAAGTTGCCGAACATGCAAGACAAACAGCGACGAGCTTACATCCATAGAAAGGGGGAAAGGAAGAAAACACAATTTGCGACCCAACCTTACACGGGTGGTGTTACCTTTACATACCTTTGGTTTGGAATAACAGCAGGAAATTTCAAACCGGAACCATATTCTGGTCCTTCTTAGTTTGTGTATGAACTTGTAATAATTGTAATTCCTTGTTGTAATTCCATCTGATATGATTTGTGGTATTTTAATTTAAGATTTAACTGTACCTCTCTAATTTCAGTTAACATATTAATTTTGATATATGTTTTTATGTTTTATGCCCCCCTCCCAGATAGTATAGTGGTTAAAGGAGTCGGTTGCTATACCAAAGGACCCGGGTTAGAATCTCGGAGAAGGTGTGGTTGTAACTGTCCCTCCCCTTCATAAGTAAAGGTAAAGTATGGGGGACACCAGCGATGTACCATAGGTCAACTAGTAATGCCTTCCCATACTAACTCTTTGAAAGAAAAAAAAAGGGGGGGGTAATTGCAAGTTTTATAAGAATTTGCATAGACTGAAGCTTTTTGAAAGGTCTAAAGTTTGCCTATTATGGTACATCGTGCAATTCCACAGTACGCCCCGCATCCAGTATTTATTAAAAATAATGGTGTAGGGCATAAATAGATTACAAAATAGTAGGAATACAATTTGAGATTCACAAGATAAATTGAACATCTGATTTGGTGCAACAAAAATAGGAGATAAACATAATTAATAAACAAATAAACATCCCCTTTATAGCAGGCAAAGGTGCCCCATCTATTAGGTGCCTCCATAATAAAGTGACCACCAATTCAGATCTTAGTTGTGGCCAAGTCGATGTCGGCTGAGAGCCTGCCATTGAGAAAAAAGTTTTTATGTTCTATTCAAATGTAATTAACTAATTTTTCTTTATTTTATTTATTTACTTATTTTTGTGTACCTTTCCTGACGTTTTTTCCCTCCCTCCGGCACTTCTAAGTTAAGAAATTAAGCTGTGTTAAGTATCAGCTTCAATTAATTATTCTATGGCCCAATCAAACAACGTTGAAATTAAATGTCTTAGTTGGCATAGATGTTTTTAAAGTAACATGATAAAGCTTGTATATATACCTATGATATGGCTCGTGTATACGTTACATATGGGGAAAAACACAGAAACGCCCATGCAACCAGCCCGCTCGCGGCGGGATTAGAAACTCGGACCGAACTACCAGTGTTCAGCGATTTTATCGCTCGACCACTGATGAACCACAGAAATAATGATATTCTTTGGTAAATGTTAGGAGTATATAAATAGTTCTCCCGCCTTCCTAGCATGCCTTCGTGGTGTGGTGGTCTGCACGCTGGGTGCGTATTCCAGAGGTCGGTGGTTCGATTCCCGGGGAAGGTGTTGCTCATTTTTCATCTTGCTTTCTTCAAAAAATACCTATTGTCTCTACAAGTATATAGTAAAAGGTATAATTCCGTATCCCAAATTGTCGATTTGCTGTGTTATTGATACTGTTGTCCGTTTCAGGCTGTTAAGCTAAGGTAGTATATCTCTATTCAAAACTGTTGGTTGCTTGCAGCAAAATTTATCATGAACTTATCGCATATGTTTGTAAAGCATTAAACATAATTTATTCTTTCTTCTCGTGGAAGTAATGAATAGAAAAATAACATTCGTAGAAGACCACCATACAGTAAGCAATATTTTTCCCTAACATGTAGATCTGCACCTCGTATTTTGGTTGCAATCGGCCGCACCAAACGTATATAAATATATTTATACATATATCCACTCTGTTACCCGGCTCAGTGATCTCAGTTTCTTTACTCTTATATGTTAGTAAATTGTACATTTTTTGCTTTAAAAATGATCGAATTATGTTATTTTTATTTTCCGGTTAAGGTTTTTATGCCTTTAGTAAATATGTATGCAATATTTTTAGAATTACCAACAATTTTAAAGTTGTTTAATTGCCGCTAAGCCTTTTTTTTTTTTTTTTTTTTTTGATGGCGGCCATTGATTGTTTACATTTGAAACAACAGACTAGTGGATTTGTTGCCAATCTGGAGAAACTTAGCTTCGCAACAACAAAGATAACGCCCTCATTTATTATTGCGAATTAAATCATGCTTAATCCTTTCTGTAATTTTTTCGAGGAAATAAGCGTTTAAGATTTACTTCATATTTTTTAATATAGATATTTTGAGTTTTTGTGTATTTTTGCCTTCTCGCGAATTGAGAACTGAATTAATTGAATGAGAAATACTCAATCGTCTGTGAAAAACTGCTTCTTTTTTGTTTTGTTTGCTTAATTTCTTTTATACATCGTTCTAGCTTTATTATAGTATTTGAATAGAACATGTGGCAACGATTACATAATTCTATTCTTTAAATCATATAAATTTTGTGCATTCTGAGTTATAATATGAACGAAATATAATACTGTTAAGTGAATCTAGCGCCAGAGTGTCGCTATGATAAACAAATACTAGAGTGAATTTTAAAGAATGCATTTATTCTATTGTGGTTTATGCGCTGTCGGCGAAGTAGATTTAATTCAATCCAATAAGTTTAAATGAAATGCAAGAAAAAATGCGTATAATATAATGTTCCGTACAAGGAAGTCATGTGGTGTACACATCAGATTTTTTAGAGAATGCTTCATATCCACAATCACAATTTGCCGTAGAAATCTGTCTTCTTTGCGTCTTCTTGAAAGCACATTTCCAAATGCTTTACTTTTTATTCCGTGAGTTCGAGACTTGCCTATTTGTTGAACTTATTGTTACTCTTCTTAGTACCTATTTGTTATTCTGTTTGGTACTGCCAAATGCCATGAAACTATTGAAAATTGTATATGGAGTGCCCAAACGATATCTTGCTTAATTATTGTAGATCTGATTCTGTTAGATCATTGGAAACAATGGTGGTTGGCCCATGACCATGACTTTTCGTTTCGTTGCCTCATTTCTTCTGAGAAAAATTTCGCAACCAAAGGCGAATCAAATTTCTCAGTAATTGTTCCCCCACCAATTGCTTTAATGCTTGATATTTTGACTGCAGTTACTGCAGAAATTCATATTTTGACCGCACATACTGCACGTACTACAGAATTTTTAATTCGAAACGATAGCAGACGCAACTGAGTTCCATGATTGACTTGATACCGGTAGTATTCAATATTTTAATACTTGTCGAACGAAACAAATGCTAAAATTGCATCGTTCTATGGGTGACGTTGTCATATGACTCAAAAATCTGCATAAATCTTATTTGGAGCTTTATTTCAGAAAACAGTGGAAAAATAATATCATGAATATTACTTCTTTTACAAATCAATACAAAGACAAATTTAAATTCAGATAGTAAATTATTTTTACGGTGTTATCAGATGTTAGCGTTTACTAGGTTCTAGAATACATGCAATAATTTTAATATTTATGCGTGCGTACGGGTTCGTTTGAATTGAATGCACAAGTACGATGAAAAATGAACAAATTTTGTTATCATCACAACAAAAATGCTTAATTTTCCTCAGATATTCGTTCAGTATTACAATATCTCCCGGTAGTTATGTTTTAACTAACTCAAACTTTCAAGAGAACTTAATTCAAAACAGCTAGAGAAAACCAATCCGCGAATTCGCTAGTCAACAAGAGCAGTTTTCTAAACAAACTCTTATAGCAACAACAAACTAACTAAAATAACAACTACAACGAATTGAGAAGTTTTCCTTCTTTTATAAGATTTTAAATCGCGCGCAAGAACTTTCTGGAACTTTCTCGAAAGCGATATTTATTAAATGTTACATGCACGCGCTCTTGTATTTTCAATTTTCCGGCTTAGCTTTCTTTTAATATTCGTCACGCGCTGCAATGCACGGGGAATAAAACAATTTAATTTATAATTCAACTAACATTAGCTCTTTAAATACCAAAACCGTAACACTGTTTAATTTCGTATTATATAAACAACGGCATTCAAAAATCAAGGTTTTTACAATTCGTAAACTTTTTAGTAAAACCGTAGAGAACTTTAGACCTTTCAGACTAGAAAGTATGAAAACTTAAAGACGCTTTCACTGGTATTCGAATCTTACATTTTACAGCTGCTAGCTACAAGAAGTAATCATTTACACTACGAGAGTATGCACGGAGGAAATCGATGAATAAATACATTCTTAAGACACAATAACACGCCGAATAAATACTAATTCAGAAGTCAAACAACAAAAATCAGCGTTACATTTACAAAATTTTCACAGAACTAGTTTCGATGGTTTTACCGGACCACCATCCTCAGCTGCAAAACCGCAAATGAACAAGATAGGAAATAATGATTAGATAAGATAAGAAAGCCTGGACAAGAATAAGCAAGTGGCGCCATCTGTTGGTGAAACCAGAACTAAAACATAATTTCTTTAAAGGCCGAAGGCAATTCTTCCATTGGAGAACTGGATTTTCTAGAGGTATTTCACATTCATAAAAATCTTTCTGTTCTAGTTAACGATCCTAATTCCAATCCAAATTTGCCTTCGGCCTTTAAAGAAATTATGTTTTAGTTCTGGTTTCACCAACAGATGGTGCCACTTGCTTATTCTTGTCCAGGTCTTTCTTATCTTATCTAATCATTATTTCCTATCTTGTTCATTTGCGGTTTTGCAGCTGAGGATGGTGGTTCGGTAAAACCATCGAAACTAGTCCTGTGAAACTTTTGTAAATATAACGCTGATTTTTGCTGTTTGACTTCTGAATTAGTAAATACATTCTTACTCCGTTAAAATTGAATTCGAGAGAGGCAAATATGAATAAATCCAGATTTTGAGGAATGATTAGCCATCACATTCTAATATGAAACCTGCTGAGGCTATTGGTTTATTCGAGAAAAGAACCCTGAAGAAATAACTTTGCTGTTCTCAGGTTTCCAATCATGGGATTTCCAGTTGCTGCTGAACGTACTAACTCTTTGCTCCCCCGTAACACTCACAGAGAACTGTAATAATTCTTTTTTTAAAATGACAGCCCAGCACTGACCGAGAGGTAAAATCGCTTAAGTCTGGAACTTCCGACTTGGGTTCGATTCCAGGCGAACGAGCTGGCTGCACAGGCGTTTTTCGTGATTTTTCCGTGTGTAACGTGCATACGAGCCAGTTTCCCTTAGGAAGTTCTCCACGAAGGCATCGCTGTTCTTAAGTAGATAGCCCTAGTTGGCTTTACCATAATCAACTAAACCAAACCAAACTTTATATAATTAACAATGTTAACTTTTCCTACAGGAGCTAAAAAAAAGTCATCTAAAGATACCAATTTTTATTGAACCATTTAATTGAATAACGTTTTGTGATGCTCTTGATCAATTTTTTTAATCTTTTGGTAAATTTCTGATGTACCGTATAAGGTATTTCTACCGCCTTTTTGTCATGCCTTCGTAGTGTAGTGGTCAGCACGCCGGGCGCGTATTCCAGAGGTCCATGTTTCGATTCCCGGCGAAAGCGTTGCTAATTTTTCAACTTTCCTTCTTTTAAAAAAAGTCCTAATGTAATCTACAGTTGCATCCGAACTAAAACGGGTGGTGGATGATGATTCTTCACACCCCAGGATTTGGCGATTGAGTCCACTAAAACACCAGTCGTCCTTTAAAAGCGGGAGTATATAAGGTATTTCTTTCGCCTTCTTGGCATACCTTCGTAGTGTAGTGGTCAGCTCGCTGGGCGCGTATTCCAGAGGTCCGTAGTTCGATTCTCAGAGAAGGCGTTGCTCATTTTTCAACTTTCCTGCTTTCAAAATAAAAAATCCTAATGTCTCTATAACGTAATCAAATCTGAAAGTCTCACAGAGAATGCGATATAAGATTTTATTATGTCTGAAAACGTTGCTTGGAAGGTTATAATTATCCCTCTTTGATATGAACCGTACGTGAAACATCCGTAACTAATGTATAAACAGTAATTAAATAAAATAAAATCTTGGCGTTGACATGAGTTATTAAAGTTACACCCTCTATTCATGCTGTTTTAAGTAGGATATTATCTATTTTAACCTGAGTTGCTCAATCATCGCATCGCTTAATGCAACTGTTAGAACTCTGTAAAAAGAGTAATTATACCCAAAATGACATGGAATTTTTTGTTCTGTTAAAAGGTAATATTATGTCGTAATATATGTGTGATACACCATGCAGCAAGATAAGAACTCAAAACACAATCAAAAATAACTTTTGAAACTAAAACTTTAAAGGAAAAAAAAAATAGAATTTTTTTTAAAAAATCAAATAACACATTTGAGACACTAATATTCTTCTATTACCATCAAGGCCGTCGTGAGGATTTTTGTCTCGCCAGTACTTAAAGTACCTCCTCCCCATTTACAACATAGATTCAAGAGCATTTTAGCACTTGAATACAGAATTTAGAATTAGTTTCATATTTCTAATTATTATCAATAACCCTATGTATATTAGACTATATGTCGAATATAAAATCAACTAATTCCTTTCCAAAGATTTAAAAGCATAAGGTTATACTTTTTAAGCAATACCAAATATGACAACATTAGATTCAAGGTTTCAAAATAGTTCTCTAACTCTAGAAATTACATAGGGATAGCATAGGTTACCATATTTTGGGTTCTTTTAAGGAGACGTGCATAATGTGCATTGCTTTAGCCGGGACTCGAAACTTTCGTCTCTCGAATAAGCATCGAGTATGCTTCCATTACAAGGCATTCAGAAAGGAGTGAGAAAATATCTTATAAAGTAAAAAAAGGTACTGTAATAGCGAAATATTTGGATATCATATATATATATATATAATTCTACTTTAATTAAACTTAGGAGATAATATAATCAATTAATCAACACTGTTTAGGAAATAAATTATTTTATATATATATATATATATATATATATATATTCCCCACCCGCTACCTGGCTCGGTGAGCTAATTTTTTTTAATTCTTATATGTTAGTAAATTGTTAATGTTTTGCTCTAAAAGTGGTTGCATTATGTTGTTCTTATGTTCTGGTTAACACATTTATGCCTTAATTAATCTGCATGCAACAGTTGTAGAATTATCAACAATTTAAAAGTGGCTCTAGGCCTAACGAGGCCGCCATTTTTTTTTTACATTTGAAATGCTTAGTAGAGTACTGATTTAAGTCACTTAGTGCACCAACTTCAGTGTCTTTTGCCCAGTGGTCCCAAAGTTAACTTCATGTTGTGTGCAGCAAAAATTTGATCTTCCTGCCCGTTGGCCGAAGTGCTTGTTTTTGCATACAAATTTTAACTGCAATTTTTTTTTAAACTGTCTTCATCTGTATTTCGTGTTTTAGGTTTTTCTGTATTTTATAATTTTTAATGAAGATGTTTTGAGTTTGCATGCATTTTTGCTTCGCCGCAAAGTGAGAACTGAATTGACTGAATGTGAAAAACCTCTCTCATGAAATTCGAGGAAATATACTTTAAATGAAGTTCAGCAAAAAAAAAAAAAAAAAAAAAAAAAAAAAAAAGTGTATATTTACTATACCGCACAGGGAAGTCACGTGATCTGCACATCAGATACTTTTCAGTACAATGGTTCAAAGCGCATTTTAATTCAGTTAATTGAAGTACAGCAAGGACATTTTGTATGGCCTAAATTATTGTTCTTCAATGTTTAAAAAAATATTTAAGGATTTTGCTCTAAGTTATTACTAGTCATACCGAATTTTAAAGACTTCTGCAACAATTTAGAATCACAAATCAAATTTTTAACCAATTGGAATTTAACAAAACTTTCAAATTTAGCTTTCTTGCAAATTTCTTCTGCTTCCAGTTTTTATAAAATCGTGTCTGACAAAAATGGACATTGTTTCTAATAGAATTTACATACTATATATATCGACTATATATATTCTTATATTTAAATTCGATGTTCCGAAAGTACGTATCGAATACAGAGTTAAGTTCTTCATTTAAAATTCATTTTATCTGGACTTTTTAACAACATTTCGCAATGACTGTTATTTTAATTGCAGAAAATTCTTTATTAATTATAATGAATAGGTTTTTAAAACAAACGTATTTTAGATATAATGGAAAAGTAACTGTAATTAAATAGGTTTCTGTTCCCCTAAAATATGTCCTTTACACAGTTTTTTTGTAAATTTTAGTTGAACGCGCAAGGATTCAAATTATCAGCGGAAGTATTCTGAGTTAAATAGAAAGGAAACGAGTTCGAGGTGTGCTGTTCTTACTTCACGAGCGCGGAGGTAGTTAGCCAGAAATTGAAGAACCCCGCATTTCGGCCTGTGTGAAGAATTGTTAATCGTTCATAGGGATATTCAAAGTTTGCTGAATTAGCAGCGGTATTGTAAAACGCGGTGAGGTTAGTTACTTTTAGAGAGCCTCGTAGTTAGAGTCTTGTTATTAGTTTCTTTTCAGGTTCTTATTTTTATTTTACCGCCGAGTTGGCGTAGTTTGTGAGCGTCAAGAGCACGCACTTGTAATTTATTACGTTGAATAAAAAGGGACTTAAACCCTTAGCAAGACTCTGTCATTTATCCAGTTTCAACAGTCACCTCTTGGTTGCGTGCAAGTTGGAGGCGCGCAAATCTACAATCTATTTCATATTTTGTAAAACTTTAAGGAACTTTTGATTAACAAACTTTAACACTTGAAAGCGATCTGTGGAAACACTGTAGGGGATAAAACCACGGGACTATATCGGAAACTATTTACATACACTATTTTAAACACTATTTTAAATATCTTGTTATTTTGCTGTTGAACTGAGTTTTGTGTGGAGATCAGAGTAAGCTTAATCAGAGTAAATATACTTCAGTGTTATCTCTTACCCATTCAGACATTAATGGGACTATAATATAAGAATTAACAGTTTTACAAACACGTTAAAATTTTCTTCATTTTTCCTCATTCTTTTTTATTTTTCTTTCCTTTATTGCACATAAATCATTTTATCATCAGACACAAGCAAAGGATAAATTATATTTATTTTTTCCGTAAGGGAAATAGAGGTGGAAAAACAGCGGAAACATCTCGTTCCAAAATGTAATTTTCTTTTGACTAGTATTGTATTAGAAAATCACAGAATGCCCTCGGAATATTCCGAAATAATTCCAAGCAATCATTATCTGCTTAATCCAAATAGAAACAGAAGTATCTCTCTTTTGTTTCCGATCTCCGCGGAAGAAAATATTTTATTTAAATAAATACTTCAACTTCCATTTCACCCTCCACTGAGCGTGACACCCTCTGTCAATATTTGAAGAGCTGAAGCATTTTCCGCTCCTACTTAAGGGAAATGTAAGTAAATGCTTTAACACAAACACGTTGGGAAATGAAAGACATGAAAATAACGGGACTCTTTGGCCCACGTGTCCCAAAACTGGGTCAAAGTTGAATTAAATATGAATTTAAGAATAGCAGAGAAGTTTCCTGTAGGTGAGGTATTTTCTCCAAAGCGACGAAACCTTGATTTTCCCTCAAGTATCTCCCCCCACCCCATCGCCAATGAAAAGGTTTTTCAGTGAGTTTTATTAAATATTAAGTGGTAACTTATTTAGCCCGGGACATTTATCTAATGGAATAGGAAAAAGGTCTTTTGATCCGAATTTCAATGCAATTCTTTCTGTAAGCGTCTGCGCAGGAGGTAAAAAGTTTTGAGTAAGAGAAAACCCATTTTTTTAATAAAATAATAAAAGATTGTAAATCTACGTGATTGTCAGCCGTGCCACTACTAACTTATAAACTTACGCTTAAAACTTTTCATGGTTTTCGTGAGACTAGGAAGATGAAACGAGAAAACGTCCCCTCAGGGTTAGGCGTGGCCTTTATTTTCTAATTGGGAAGGTTGCGTGTTGGAAGTAGCATCTGTAGCGCCAAAAAGTGAAACCTTGTTTTAGACAAATACAATTCGATTTTGTAATACTTGTAACATTATACGAGAATGTCCTACTCAATATATCAACCTGACACCATATAGATAGTGAACATTAAAATGCCAACCTACATTAAAAGTATATGAAATTGCCTCAGATTTGGGGAAAGAAATTTAATAAAAAATCCTAATATCAAGTTTTCTTATTACTTCGGAGTTAGCCTTTTTACAACATTAAAGAGGTGTTACTGTTTTCACTCAGTGGCTTTTGTTCAATATATTTAATGAAGAGGAATTGTAGCCAATGGTCAAGACGCAAGATCTTTTATTTGTCTTCTGTAGAAATGAGATGTTCGTTATTATTAAAAAAAAAAATTAATCATTTAGGAAACGAATTTATGTTTTCTTAACAATTTCTGTGCATTTTAGCGGCATGCAAATATTGTTATTTTACGGTATTAGTATAACACTATATAACGCGCCGACGTGAAACTTTCAACTCATGTTATTCCTTAAAGCAAACTATCTAATTTTTCGTGTCATTGCTCGTTTAAAAAATAAAATCTAATAATAATGATGAAAATTTACCTGACTTTGTAGAGTCGTTAGATTGTTTGGAATTTGGAAGCAGAAGACATGAAAAATGTGCAGTGCCCTCGCAGAGTCTCCAGCCTGGACCTCTCGAATACGCGCCAAGTGTGCTGCCGCTACACCACGAAAGCATGCTGGAATGAGGGAGAAAATGCCTCACATACCTCCCCTTTTAATGGGCGACTGCGGAATAGGGGACCTGGTGGTGAAGAATCCTGGTAGTGAAGAATCATCATCAACCATCTCTCCAGTTCGGAGACCACTATAGTCATTAGATTATTTGTAAGCAGAAGACATGAAACAAGTGTAATGCCTATTCCGAGTCTCTAACTTGGACCTCTCGAATACGCGCGGAGTGTGCTGTCCTTACACCACAAAAGCATGCTGGAAGTATGAATGAAATACCTTATACCTTATAGAACGCAGTCCTCTTTATTTATTTCTTTTTTACTTTCTTGTACGAAGTAAAAAGGAAGTATTGTAATCGCGAAAATTTTCAGGCAGCATATTTCAACGAAAATATCCATTTTGACCGCTTTCGAATGCAATTTAACGATGTTTTTGCGTGATATCTGTACGTAAGGACAGAATAGAAGACTGGTTTCCTCCAAAAAAAATTATAAAACTGCTTTAAAATGAATTCTGAAGAGAATTTTTCGTGGCGTATGTACGAACGTATGTACGTACGTGCGTACGTACGTACGTACCCCGTATCTCGCATAACTCGAAAACGAGTAGCCTCAGAACGTTGAAATTTTGTATATAGGACTGTAATAACATGTAGATGTGCACTTCGTATTTTGGTTGCGATCGGCCGCACCAAACGTATATAAATATTATATTTATATATATATCCACTCTGTTACTCGGCACAGTGATCTCTGTTTCTTTACTCTTATATGTTTGTACATTGTACATTTTTTGCTTTAAAAATGATTGAATTATGTTGTTCTTATCTTCCGGTTAAAGTTTTTATGCCTTTCGTAATTCTGGAAGCAATATTTGTACAATTATCAACAATTTAAAAGCTGTTTAAGTGCGGTTAAGTTTTAAATAACATGGCGGACATATTTGTTTACATTTGAAACAGCAGAATTGTAGATTTGTTGCCAATCTGGAGAGACTAAGCTTCGCAACAATAAAAATAACGTCTTCATTTATTATTGCGAATTAAATCATGCTTAAACCTTTCTGGAATCTTTTCGAGGAAATAAGCGTTTAAGATTTACTTCCTAATTTTTAATACAGATATTTTGAGTTTTTTTTGTATTTTTGCCTTGTCGCGAGGTGAGAACTGAATTAATTGAATGAGAAATACTCAATCGTATGTGAAAAACTGTTTCTTTTCTGTTTTGTTTTCTTAATTTCTTTCATACATCGTTCTAGCTTTATTATAGTATTTGAAAATAACATGTGGCAACGATTAGATAATTCTTTAAATGATACAAATTTTGTGCATTCTGAGTTATAATATGAACGAAATATAATACTGTTAAGTGAACCTAGCGCCAGACTGTCGTTATAGTAAACAAATAGAGTGAATTTTAAAGAGTGCATTTATTCTATGCGCTGTCGACGAAGCAGATTTTATTCAATCCAATCAATTTAAATGAAATTCAAGAAAAAAATGCGTATAATTTAATATTCCGTACAAAGAAGTCATGTGGTTGTACTCATCAGATTTTTTAATATATAAATTTTTTCAAATCATAATGCATTTAATAGTAATGTCTTATTTATAGCTCTTCATGCTTAAAAACAAACACCCGGATTTTCAAAATTAATTTTTTTTAGTTCAACTGATTTGTGTTGAACAATGAAGCTTTCAGCCTAGATGATAATAATAGTAGGTATTATTTTCATTAATTCATTTAATGACAAAAAAAAAATCTCCCAGTTGTAACACTTTTACGTTAAAGTTTTCAGAATGCAATTTTTTTCACTTATTTAGTTATTAAAGTAAATAAATATTTTTTTTTAAATTTATAAACACATTTTTCCTACTTGTAATATTTAATCTTTTTGTACGATAAATAATACACAGTAATATATCGCCATTTCAGTATTAAAATACTACTGCTATTCGTGGCTGCCCAACCGGCATAGTGGTTAACTTCGCTGACTGCCATACCGTAGGGCCCGGGTTCGAATCCCTAAGAAAGCATGGGTGTTTGTAAATGTATAGTGTTCTTGCGGGATGAGGGCACTCAAATATGCGGCGAACAGAAAGCCCTCTCGAGAGTTTGGTGGTAAGGAAAGAGAGATAGGAAATCCTCGGACCCGTCAACCCCCCCGGGGTGCTCTCCATCAAAACTGGGGACAGAAATAAGCTAAATCGCGTGCTCAAGGCTGTTGCCAACGGTAAGAGTAAAATTGCGCTCCTTGCCACGAGGAATTTGTGGGCTTGGCTGACTTATACGTCAGACAAGTGAGCATTAGCAACAAGAACGCATATTTATTTTGACTAATCAACAAATGTCTTCAGGTAAATAAGAATGCATCTTTGGAAAGAAAGTAGAACCCACTAGGGCTTATAGATATATTTCAATGATTGTTATGAGAGAAAACCGTTGAAAGTTTATTAGATCACAAAATCGGACTAATTTCGATTGTTTAGTATAAAATAAAACTCAACTTTTTCTATACAAAAAATAAACTTGAATCATTCAAATATCTTCATTATGTTCGATAACCTTTTACCATCTTTCTGATAAATTCTTTATTCCGCGCTCACGAAAATTCTGGTTTTTATTTTCAAAAAACTCACCCAAGTGCGATTTAGATCATCTGTACTACAGACATTTTTACCATTTAAGAAGTTTTGCAAACTTAGAAATAAATGATAATCCGATGGTGTAAAGTTGGGTTTATATGGAGGATGCGACATCACTTCCTAACCAAGCTCCAATAATTTCGCTCGTTTTGAGAAAGAGGTATGAGATATCGCATTGTCGTGGTAGAAGACGATTCCTTTGCAGCCTCCTATGTCCCCTCTTAGTTACTGAAGCTAGTGTACTCTTTAAATTAAAAGTAAAAAAAATATCGGATGCTACAGATTGGAGTAAAAAAAATCTTGCTGGTAAAATATAGGACACATAAAAACTCTAAAGTTCAAGGAAAACAATCATTGCATCAAAATCTATTTACAATTTTCCTCAGTTAGACTCCAACTAAATTAATCAGAACTTTAATTGAATCATTGAGGAACACGCAAATGCAGAAAGCTTCAGAATTGCCCCGTGGAATTTTATTGCCGAAGGCCAAGCAATTAAGAAATTGCTATTGTTCGCCAGTGGCATTTCGAAAATTATGATTTATGTCCTGAAACAGGTTTTTGAACAAAATGAGAAAATTTACAGTCGTCCAAATTGCTTTTCTCATCTTATCACTTCGTTCGAAATTGCCACCTCCTGGCTATAGTCTATAAAATTGTAAATGTTATCAATTTGATCGAGAAAATGTGTAATTATATATAACGACTTCGAACAAGAAATGAATTTCTTTTACAGTTTAATTGAAATACTTCTTCCTCCACTTCTTATAGAAATACACGAAACGTTCGTTGAAACTGCAGTGATGTTAAGATATCTAAAGCCATAAACAGTGATACATGGCAAGTTATTCCACATAAAATTACAAATGTCCACACTTTGTAGCTGCACATTTGGGTTATGGTTTCTTTATTTTCCAAGTATTTCTGTAATTCAATCACTATTAAAGTTTAAAGTGGATCTAAGCCCAAAAGGGATTCTAGTCTTGAAACTGCATCTTCCATTGTCCACCATAAACGGCTTAGTCACTTTTCAAATTGTTGCCATCAAATATTATTTTTAAAGAAGTTAAGTAATGAAGCATCTGCATGTATGAATGTACGTTCCTGGCACTGTAAAGAAAACGACGGTATCTACAATCCTCCAGTTTTGGGTAACGTAGTCCTCCACCCGAACATATGCACCTGAAAGCCCGAATTCTGAATTTTGAGTTTCGTATTTCATGCTTTGTAAAACTTCAATGAATTTTTTATCAACAAATTCAATAGTTTGAAAGCAAGCAGTCTCAAACCGTACGGAATATAACTTTTTTATTTTTTTTTTCCTAGCACACGAGACTCTCTATCCAAAATTTTATACATACGCTCTCTTTAAACACTTTGTGATTTTAATGCTGAATTTGGCCAGCTACTTTTATTTATTAAATATCACGTTCTTCGCACTTAAACCATAAAATTCAGTTCAAGAGCAATACCGCAAATTAGTTTTAAATTGAACATACTTTTAGAATTTCTGATACAGAGTCTCACGCGCTGGAGATATTTTTTTTTTTTTTTTTATGTGTACAACGTTGTAGAGACATTAGGATTTTTTTTTTTTGGATGCAGGAGAATTGAAAAATTAGCAATCGCCTTCGCCGGGAATCGAACCACGGACCTCTGGAATAATAGCTCAGTGTGCTGACCACTACACCACGAAGGCACGCTAGGAAAACGGGGGGGAAGTACCTCATAACGTTGCCATTGCTCGGTTTGAAATCCTTGAGTTTGTTAATCAAAAATTCGTTAAAGTTTTACAAAATATGAACTCGATCATAAAACATATTCTAAATTTCAAATTTGTGCTTCCACGTGCCCATATTGGTAGGAGGATGCCGTCATTCAAAATTCCATGGCTCTATGTAGCGTTGTTTTATCCCAATGCGAGAAATAGACATACATTTATGCAGATTTTTCATTATTTAATTTCTTCCAATATAATGCAGGACTCTAACATTTGGTGGCAACAGTTTCAAAAGTGAAACGGACATTTATAGTGAACCAACTCAAAATCGCAAAACGAAACAATAGTCCTACAGGGGCAAACCTAACTGAAAAAGTTTGCAACTCATGTTACTAAGGAAACTGAGCAAGAATATGATTAATTGAGGAAAGACTGAACAAAAATAGAAAAATATGTTCCAACATTTACCACTGCATACAGAATTCTAAACGTACTTTGCTATGCTGCTTTTAAAATTTGTGTAATTTTACAATTGAATTGTATATGGCGTAAGTGCAAAGAAAAATATTCTTAATAATAAAGCTAAAAAGACAAAAAGAAATGGGTTAGTAGCAGTGAGTGCAACAGCAGATTGGGGGACAGTGAGCTTAGCGAGAGAGTAAAACACCTTAGCAAAATCATCTTGGAGGGGGGGCGATCACTAAAATTGGAACACTTTCGGATTTTCTTTTTAGTTATTATTTCATAGTTTTCTTTTCAATGGGCACTGAATAACTGCAAAATCAGTTGCTTAAATGTTCTAAAACATTGTATGTGAATCTGAGTTATACGTGAGTTTGGGTATATGTGAATTTTAAGGTCTTACAGACCGGAACCTCTGTGCGAATCTAGCTCAGCATAATGTGAGGGATAAATTCTCACTCGAGAAGATAATGTGAAGTAGGGCCACATTCGATGGTAAAGCTCGGGAGCCGATTCTTCAGCTTCTTTGAAGATGCTGACTGTGTAAAATGAAATACAGTCCTTCGACTGCCAGGAGATAGTAGCAGAGAGACCTGTTCCTCAGTTTCATTCTGTTACGAAATGTCCATGCGCGGTAAGATAGCTTCCCCGCAAAGCAGTTTTAGGGTTGCCAGAAAATGGCAAAAGAAGGCAGGGTTGCCACATTTGGCGAGAAATTTTTCATTTGGCGACAAAATTGCCGATGCGCCATGGACGAATGGAGAACCTTCTGGAACGAATTCTTACTGGTTGAGCCCAGAATGTTCTCGAACACAAGCCAAAAACTATATAAACCTTGGTGATACGCGGAGAGTTAGTCCGTGCGGAGTTAGTATCGAGTTGATAGTCAGTAAGTGAGTGTCTAGTCTAGTGCATCGAGAGAGTCCCTTAGTGTATCGCAAGTTAGTGCATCGTCGAATGTGTTGAGCTTCGGAAACGACTGAACCGAGGAGTCGGGAGCTGTACTCTAGTGCATCGTTGAGTGCATCGAGAGTCTCGAGAGTACCCCGGCCGACGAGAAATCTCTAGTACCTGCCTGGTGTAGATGGTTAAAGTTACATATAGGGATTAAAGTTCCGAGAACGACCGAGCAGAGTCGGGAGCTGTATTCTGGTGCTTTGCCGTGAAGCTGTCTCCAATGTTATAGCCTGGGGGCTGTGTAGCTGATTGTTCCGAAGTATTTATCGTAGTTCTTCGACGACTGTAAACGTTTGTTTGGAACTGTCTTGAATAATACTGGCTAATAGATTGTGTTTCGATACTTTTTGAAGTGCTGCCGTCGTTATTCACTCCAAATCCACGAACCCGTACCGTAATGTACGTAACAAAGAAAAAAAAACCGCACAATTCTTTGCTGTGTAAATGCAATGCAACCAGTAGAATTCTTGCATAATGGCGATTACGCTACGGATAGTGTTGATTTAAGTGTCGTAATATGCCTTATGAATTTGGAGCTGAAAAGTAGGTGTTAGGAGAATCTTTATAACAAAAGTTGTCTCTTCTTACAGTCATAGTATAAATAATTAACGATTTTAATATATTGTTGCGTGCATACTGGTTCGTAATGGATCGAACACTTTACAGTTCTGGAACTTTCTACATACAGGTACATCTCTTCTTAGCATCAGAGAGCACAATCAGTAGTTACGTTTCAAACTACTAAGAACGTTAAACACATGCAATGCAAAGCGCATCTAAGAAGATAATCTCAACACTCCCAAATCGAATCTGAACTAAAAAAAAACTGAGAATTGATGTTCTTTCCTGGTTTGCATAGTTTTACCCCTGCCGCCGAGAAATCTCTAGTACCTGCCTGGTGTATATGGTTAAAGTTACATATAGGGATCAAATACAGTACCAATTACAGGTATACAGGGACAGGATCAAAATGTCACCAAATGGTCGCAAGTTTGGCGACTTTGGGCGATGTCTCACCAAATTTGGGAAAAAAAATTAATCGCCAATGCCATTGCCAGATTGCCAGTATCTCGCCAATTCAATGACACAGCCATTTACTCAATATTAAGCAACCCTTGCAATCTTGTTTCTCCAACAAATCTTGTTGTTCCGTCAATGATTTGTTTTAATCCACTGAACTAATTTAAAAAGACTCTATACTGAGACTCCCAATATATGAAACTAGAAACATTTTTACTAATTACAATAATGCTACAAATATTCATAAAATTTTCCAGCAGAATTTATTATAAATTAAATTATTTTGAAATATATTAATTAGATAGTTAAAACTAAAACTATATTTATTACTTATTTTAAGTAACTAAATTTGTTATGCAATGCAATGTAAAGCAGAAAGATGCATTAAGTATAGCAACACTTTGGAAACTCGCTATTTGAAAAGCTACTTAAAAGATAAATTGAAGAGCCATGCTAATTAATGATTGTCTAGTCTCTCGGAAAGCAAATGAATGGCAGCGTTTCATAATGATTGAACCATAACGTTTTTCGGATTATATAGTTTTTGGTTACGACTCAAGTAAAAAGTTTCTAACTTCAATATTAGAAGTTTTCTCTATTAAGAATTGCTCCAGTTAAAATTTCGATAGACTAGATAGCTAACTGATTATTATTATCACTTACATATTCGCATGAGAAAAAAAAACTTGCTTTATATGTGAAACCCACCACTATCCCAGCAACACAGCCGTTGAATTCTGGTAGAGCGACACAGGTTCAAATGCCGGCAAAAGTCCTGTCAGCACCGCCTAGCCAGTCTAGGGGTTAGCGTTGCTGATTGCCGTGCTGTATGGCCCTAGTTCGAATCCCAGAGGAGGCATGGATATTTGTAAATGTATAGTGTTCGTGCAGCATGGGGGACCCTCTAAATATGCGGTTAGCCAAGTCCTCTCGAGAGGTTGGTGATAGGGGAAGAGGGGTGAGAGACCTTCGGACCCGCCCCGAGAGAATCGCGCTGTCACCTGTAAGGTGCTCAAGGCTGTTGCCAACGACAGGCGTTATATTGCGCTCGTTGTCACGAGGAATTTAGTAGGCTTGGGCTGACTATAGTACAAGCAGACAAGTTAGCATTAGTCAACAACAACAACAGCTGGATGGACTGACAACATGGATGTTTTCGATGTTTTCCCCGTGTGTAACGTGAGCACGAACAGATGCATATATATTAATTTCACTGCAACGAAAAGTTTAATTTTATAAGTAATGTCCACCAGTGTCCTGGCAATAAAGCCGTTGAACACTAGCCGTGCTACAGGGTTCAGATACCGGGAAATAGATTAAATGCAGAGCAGTTTGTTTCATTTTTTTTTTCGATAATAATTTAATAGTAATTTTATCTCATCTACGTTGTTCTTATGGTTCATTATGATTTGCGCAAATTTGCCATTTTCGTACTTCAGTAAAACTTAAACGGCTTGAATATTCAAACCTTTAAAATAACTTTGCCATTTTCGTACTTCAGTAAAACTTAAAGAGCTTGAATATTCAAACATTTTAAGTAACTTTGCCATTTTCGTACTTCAGTAAAACTTAAAGGGCTTGAATATTCAAACCTTTTAAGTAACTTTGCCATTTTCGTACTTCAGTAAAACTTAAAGGGCTTGAATATTCAAACCTTTTAAGTAACTTTGCCATTTTCGTACTTCAGTAACACTTAAAGGGCTTGAATATTCAAACCTTTTAAGTAACTTTGCCATTTTCGCACTTCAGTAACACTTAAAGGGCTTGAATATTCAAACCTTTTAAGTAACTTTGCCATTTTCGTACTTCAGTAACACTTAAAGGGCTTGAATATTCAAACCTTTTAAGTAACTTTGCCATTTTCGTACTTCAGTAACACTTAAAGGGCTTGAATATTCAAACCTTTTAAGTAACTTTGCCATTTTCGTACTTCAGTAAAACTTAAAGGGCTTGAATATTCAAACCTTTTAAGTAACTTTGCCATTTTCGAAATTCAGTAAAACTTAAAGGGCTTGAATATTCAAACCTTTTAAGTAACTTTGCCATTTTCGTACTTCAGTAACACTTAAAGGGCTTGAATATTCAAACCTTTTAAGTAACTTTGCCATTTTCGTACTTCAGTAAAACTTAAAGGGCTTGAATATTCAAACCTTTTAAGTAACTTTGCCATTTTCGTACTTCAGTAAAACTTAAAGGGCTTGAATATTCAAACCTTTTAAGTAACTTTGCCATTTTCGTACTTCAGTAAAACTTAAAGGGCTTGAATATTCAAACCTTTTAAGTAACTTTGCCATTTTCGTACGTCAGTAAAACTTAAAGGGCTTGAATATTCAAACCTTTTAAGTAACTTTGCCATTTTCGTACTTCAGTAAAACTTAAAGCGCTTGAATATTCAAACATTTTAAGTAAATTTGCCATTTTCGTACTTCAGTAAAACTTAAAGGGCTTGAATATTCAAACCTTTTAAGTAACTTTGCCATTTTCGTACTTCAGTAAAACTTAAAGGGCTTGAATATTCAAACCTTTTAAAAAACTTTGCCATTTTCGTACTTCAGTAAAACTTAAAGGGCTTGAATATTCAAACCTTTTAAGTAACTTTGCCATTTTCGTACTTCAGTAACACTTAAAGGGCTTGAATATTCAAACATTTTAAGTAACATTGCCATTTTCGTACTTCAGTAAAACTTAAAGAGCTTGAATATTCAAACATTTTAAGTAACTTTGCCATTTTCGTACTTCAGTAAAACTTAAAGGGCTTGAATATTCAAACCCTTTCAGTAACTTTGCCATTTTCGTACTTCAGTAAAACTTAAAGGGCTTGAATATTCAAACCTCTTAAGTAACTTTGCCATTTTCGTACTTCAGTAAAACTTAAAGGGCTTGAATATTCAAACCTTTTAAATAACTTTGCCATTTTCGTACTTCAGTAAAACTTAAAGGGCTTGAATATTCAAACCTTTTAAGTAACTTTGCCATTTTCGTACTTCAGTAAAACTTAAAGGGCTTGAATATTCAAACCTTTTAAGTAACTTTGCCATTTTCGAACTTCAGTAACACTTAAAGGGCTTGAATATTCAAACGTTTTAAGTAACTTTGCCATTTTCGAACTTCAGTAAAACTTAAAGGGCTTGAATATTCAAACCTTTTAAATAACTTTGCCATTTTCGTACTTCAGTAAAACTTAAAGGGCTTGAATATTCAAACCTTTTAAGTAACTTTGCGATTTTCGTACTTCAGTAACACTTAAAGGGCTTGAATATTCAAACCTTTTAAGTAACTTTGCCATTTTCGTACTTCAGTAAAACTTAAAGGGCTTGAATATTCAAACCTTTTAAGTAACTTTGCCATTTTCGTACTTCAGTAACACTTAAAGGGCTTGAATATTCAAACCTTTTAAGTAACTTTGCCATTTTCGTACTTCAGTAAAACTTAAAGGGCTTGAATATTCAAACCTTTTAAGTATCTTTGCCATTTTCGTACTTCAGTAACACTTAAAGGGCTTGAATATTCAAACCTTTTAAATAACTTTGCCATTTTCGTACTTCAGTAAAACTTAAAGGGCTTGAATATTCAAACCTTTTAAGTAACTTTGCCATTTTCGTACTTCAGTAAAACTTAAAGGGCTTGAATATTCAAACCTTTTAAATAACTTTGCCATTTTCGTACTTCAGTAAAACTTAAAGGGCTTGAATATTCAAACCTTTTAAGTAACTTTGCCATTTTCGTACTTCAGTAACACTTAAAGGGCTTGAATATTCAAACCTTTTAAGTAACTTTGCCATTTTCGTACTTCAGTAAAACTTAAAGGGCTTGAATATTCAAACCTTTTAAGTAACTTTGCCATTTTCGTACTTCAGTAACACTTAAAGGGCTTGAATATTCAAACCTTTTAAGTAACTTTGCAATTTTCGTACTTCAGTAAAACTTAAAGGGCTTGAATATTCAAACCTTTTAAGTAACTTTGCCATTTTCGTAATTCAGTAATACTTAAAGGGCTTGAATATTCAAACCTTTTAAATAACTTTGCCATTTTCGTACTTCAGTAATACTTAAAGGGCTGGAAAATTCAAACCTTTTAAGTAACTTTGCCATTTTCGTACTTCAGTAACACTTAAAGGGCTTGAATATTCAAACCTTTTAAGTAACTTTGCCATTTTCGTACTTCAGTAACGCTTAAAGGGCTTGAATATTCAAACCTTTTAAGTAACTTTGCCATTTTCGTACTTCAGTAACGCTTAAAGGGCTTGAATATTCAAACCTTTTAAGTAACTTTGCCATTTTCGTACTTCAGTAAAACTTAAAGGGCTTGAATATTCAAACCTTTTAAGTAACTTTGCCATTTTCGTACTTCAGTAAAACTTAAAGGGCTTGAATATTCAAAACTTTTAAGTAACTTTGCCATTTTCGTACTTCAGTAAATATTAAAGGGCTTGAATATTCAAACCTTTTAAGTAACTTTGCCATTTTCGTACTTCAGTAACACTTAAAGGGCTTGAATATTCAAACCTTTTAAGTAACTTTGCCATTTTCGTACTTCAGTAAAACTTAAAGGGCTTGAATATTAAAACCTTTTAAGTAACTTTGCCATTTTCGTACTTCAGTAAAACTTAAAGGGCTTGAATATTCAAACCTTTTAAGTAACTTTGCCATTTTCGTACTTCAGTAAAACTTAAAGGGCTTGAATATTCAAACCTTTTAAGTAACTTTGCCATTTTCGTACTTCAGTAAAACTTAGAGGGCTTGAATATTCAAACCTTTTAAGTAACTTTGCCATTTTCGTACTTCAGTAAAACTTAAAGCGCTTGAATATTCAAACATTTTAAGTAAATTTGCCATTTTCGTACTTCAGTAAAACTTAAAGGGCTTGAATATTCAAACCTTTTAAGTAACTTTGCCATTTTCGTACTTCAGTAAAACTTAAAGGGCTTGAATATTCAAACCTTTTAAATAACTTTGCCATTTTCGTACTTCAGTAAAACTTAAAGGGCTTGAATATTCAAACCTTTTAAGTAACTTTGCCATTTTCGTACTTCATTAAAACTTAAAGGGCTTGAATATTCAAACCTTTTAAGTAACTTTGCCATTTTCGTACTTCAGTAACACTTAAAGGGCTTGAATATTCAAACCTTTTAAGTAACTTTGCCATTTTCGTACTTCAGTAAAACTTAAAGGGCTTGAATATTCAAACCTTTTAAGTATCTTTGCCATTTTCGTACTTCAGTAACACTTAAAGGGCTTGAATATTCAAACCTTTTAAATAACTTTGCCATTTTCGTACTTCAGTAAAACTTAAAGCGCTTGAATATTCAAACCTTTTAAGTAACTTTGCCATTTTCGTACTTCAGTAAAACTTAAAGGGCTTGAATATTCAAACCTTTTAAATAACTTTGCCATTTTCGTACTTCAGTAAATCTTAAAGGGCTTGAATATTCAAACCTTTTAAGTAACTTTGCCATTTTCGTACTTCAGTAACACTTAAAGGGCTTGAATATTCAAACCTTTTAAGTAACTTTGCCATTTTCGTACTTCAGTAAAACTTAAAGGCCATGAATATTCAAACCTTTTAAGTAACTTTGCCATTTTCGTACTTCAGTAACACTTAAAGGGCTTGAATATTCAAACCTTTTAAATAACTTTGCCATTTTCGTACTTCAGTAATACTTAAAGGGCTGGAAAATTCAAACCTTTTAAGTAACTTTGCCATTTTCGTACTTCAGTAACACTTAAAGGGCTTGAATATTCAAACCTTTTATGTAACTTTGCCATTTTCGTACTTCAGTAACACTTAAAGGGCTTGAATATTCAAACCTTTTAAGTAACTTTGCCATTTTCGTACTTCAGTAACGCTTAAAGGGCTTGAATATTCAAACCTTTTAAGTAACTTTGCCATTTTCGTACTTCAGTAACGCTTAAAGGGCTTGAATATTCAAACCTTTTAAGTAACTTTGCCATTTTCGTACTTCAGTAAAACTTAAAGGGCTTGAATATTCAAACCTTTTAAGTAACTTTGCCATTTTCGTACTTCAGTAAAACTTAAAGGGCTTGAATATTCAAACCTTTTAAGTAACTTTGCCATTTTCGTACTTCAGTAACGCTTAAAGGGCTTGAATATTCAAACCTTTTAAGTAACTTTGCCATTTTCGTACTTCAGTAACGCTTAAAGGGCTTGAATATTCAAACCATTTAAGTAACTTTGCCATTTTCGTACTTCAGTAAAACTTAAAGGGCTTGAATATTCAAACCTTTTAAGTAACTTTGCCATTTTCGTACTTCAGTAAAACTTAAAGGGCTTGAATATTCAAACCTTTTAAGTAACTTTGCCATTTTCGTACTTCAGTAAAACTTAAAGGGCTTGAATATTCAAACCTTTTAAGCAAATTTGCCATTTTCGTACTTCAGTAAAACTTAAAGGGCTTGAAAATTCAAACCTTTTAAGTAACTTTGCCATTTTCGTACTTCAGTAACACTTAAAGGGCTTGAATATTCAAACCTTTTAAGTAACTTTGCCATTTTCGTACTTCAGTAAAACTTAAAGGGCTTGAATATTCAAACATTTTAAGTATCTTTGCCATTTTCGTACTTCAGTAACACTTAAAGGGCTTGAATATTCAAACCTTTTAAATAACTTTGCCATTTTCGTACTTCAGTAAAACTTAAAGGGCTTGAATATTCAAACGTTTTAAGTAACTTTGCAATTTTCGTACTTCAGTAAAACTTAAAAGGCTTGAATATTCAAACCTTTTAAATAACTTTGCCATTTTCGTACTTCAGTAAAACTTCAAGGGCTTGAATATTCAAACCTTTTAAGTAACTTTGCCATTTTCGTACTTCAGTAAAACTTAAAGGGCTTGAATATTCAAACCTTTTAAGTAACTTTGCCATTTTCGTACTTCAGTAAATATTAAAGGGCTTGAATATTCAAACCTTTTAAGTAACTTTGCCATTTTCGTACTTCAGTAACACTTAAAGGGCTTGAATATTCAAACCTTTTAAGTAACTTTGCCATTTTCGTACTTCAGTAAATATTAAAGGGCTTGAATATTCAAACCTTTTAAGTAACTTTGCCATTTTCGTACTTCAGTAACACTTAAAGGGCTTGAATATTCAAACCTTTTAAGTAACTTTGCCATTTTCGTACTTCAGTAAAACATAAAGGGCTTGAATATTCAAACCTTTTAAGTAACTTTGCCATTTTCGTACTTCAGTAAAACTTAAAGGGCTTGAATATTCAAACCTTTTAAATAACTTTGCCATTTTCGTACTTCAGTAACACTTAAAGGGCTTGAATATTCAAACCTTTTAAGTAACTTTGCCATTTTCGTACTTCAGTAAAACTTAAAGAGCTTGAATATTCAAACATTTTATGTAACTTTGCCATTTTCGTACTTCAGTAACACTTAAAGGGCTTGAATATTCAAACCTTTTAAGTAACTTTGCCATTTTCGTACTTCAGTAAATATTAAAGGGCTTGAATATTCAAACCTTTTAAGTAACTTTGCCATTTTCGTACTTCAGTAAAACTTAAAGCTCTTGAATATTCAATCATTTTAAGTAAATTTGCCATTTTCGTACTTCAGTAAAACTTAAAGGGCTTGAATATTCAAACCTTTTAAGTAACTTTGCCATTTTCGTACTTCAGTAAAACTTAAAGGGCTTGAATATTCAAACCTGTTAAATAACTTTACCATTTTCGTACTTCAGTAAAACTTAAAGGGCTTGAATATTCAAACCTTTTAAGTAACTTTGCCATTTTCGTACTTCACTAACACTTAAAGGGCTTGAATATTCAAACATTTTAAGTAACTTTGCCATTTTCGTACTTCAGTTAAACTTAAAGAGCTTCAATATTCAAACCTTTTAAGTAACTTTGCCATTTTCGTACTTCAGTTAAACTTAAAGGGCTTGAATATTCAAACCTTTTAAGTAACTTTGCCATTTTAGTACTTCAGTAAAACTTAAAATGCTTGAATATTCAAAACTTTTAAGTAACTTTGCCATTTTCGTACTTCAGTAAAACTTAAAGCGCTTGAATATTCAAACCTTTTAAATAATTTTGCCATTTTCGTACTTCAGTAACACTTAAAGGGCTTGAATATTCAAACCTTTTAAGTAACTTTGCCATTTTCGTACTTCAGTAAAACTTAAAGGGCTTGAATATTCAAACCTTTTAAGTAACTTTGCCATTTTCGTACTTCAGTAAAACTTAAAATGCTTTAATATTCAAACCTTTTAAATAACTTTGCCATTTTCGTACTTCAGTAACACTTAAAGGGCTTGAATATTCAAACCTTTTAAGTAAATTTGCCGTTTTCGTACTTCAGTAACACTTAAAGGACTTGAATATTCAAACCTTTTAAGTAACTTTGCCATTTTCGTACTTCAGTAAAAATTAAAGGGCTTGAATATTCAAACCTTTTAAGTAACTTTGCCATTTTCGTACTTCAGTAACACTTAAAGGGCTTGAATATTCAAACCTTTTAAGTAACTTTGCCATTTTCGTACTTCAGTAAAACTTAAAGGGCTTGAATATTCAAACCTTTTAAGTAACTTTGCCATTTTCGTACTTCAGTAAAACTTAAAGGGCTTGAATATTCAAACCTTTTAAGTAACTTTGCCATTTTCGTACTTCAGTAAAACTTAAAGGGCTTGAATATTCAAACCTTTTAAGTAACTTTGCCATTTTCGTACTTCAGTAAAACTTAAAGGGCTTGAATATTCAAACCTTTTAAGTAACTTTGCCATTTTCGTACTTCAGTAAAACTTAAAATGCTTGAATATTCAAACCTTTTAAATAACTTTGCCGTTTTCGCACTTCAGTAACACTTAAAGGGCTTGAATATTCAAACCTTTTAAGTAACTTTGCCGTTTTCGTACTTCAGTAACACTTAAAGGGCTTGAATATTCAAACCTTTTAAGTAACTTTGCCGTTTTCGTACTTCAGTAAAACTTAAAGGGCTTGAATATTCAAACCTTTTAAGTAACTTTGCCATTTTCGTACTTCAGTAAAACTTAAAGCGCTTGGATATTCAAACCTTTTAAGTAACTTTGCCATTTTCGTACTTCACTTAAAGGGCTTGAATATTCAAACCTTTAAAATAACTTTGCCATTTTCGTACTTCAGTAACACTTAAAGGGCTTGAATATTCAAACCTTTTAAGTAACTTTGCCATTTTCGTACTTCAGTAAAACTTAAAGAGCTTGAATATTCAAACATTTTATGTAACTTTGCCATTTTCGTACTTCAGTAACACTTAAAGGGCTTGAATATTCAAACCTTTTAAGTAACTTTGCCATTTTCGTACTTCAGTAAATATTAAAGGGCTTGAATATTCAAACCTTTTAAGTAACTTTGCCATTTTCGTACTTCAGTAAAACTTAAAGCTCTTGAATATTCAATCATTTTAAGTAAATTTGCCATTTTCGTACTTCAGTAAAACTTAAAGGGCTTGAATATTCAAACCTTTTAAGTAACTTTGCCATTTTCGTACTTCAGTAAAACTTAGAGGGCTTGAATATTCAAACCTTTTAAAAAACTTTACCATTTTCGTACTTCAGTAAAACTTAAAGGGCTTGAATATTCAAACCTTTTAAGTAACTTTGCCATTTTCGTACTTCACTAACACTTAAAGGGCTTGAATATTCAAACATTTTAAGTAACTTTGCCATTTTCGTACTTCAGTTAAACTTAAAGAGCTTCAATATTCAAACCTTTTAAGTAACTTTGCCATTTTCGTACTTCAGTTAAACTTAAAGGGCTTGAATATTCAAACCTTTTAAGTAACTTTGCCATTTTAGTACTTCAGTAAAACTTAAAATGCTTGAATATTCAAAACTTTTAAGTAACTTTGCCATTTTCGTACTTCAGTAAAACTTAAAGCGCTTGAATATTCAAACCTTTTAAATAACTTTGCCATTTTCGTACTTCAGTAACACTTAAAGGGCTTGAATATTGAAACCTTTTAAGTAACTTTGCCATTTTCGTACTTCAGTAAAACTTAAAGGGCTTGAATATTCAAACCTTTTAAGTAACTTTGCCATTTTCGTACTTCAGTAAAACTTAAAATGCTTTAATATTCAAACCTTTTAAATAACTTTGCCATTTTCGTACTTCAGTAACACTTAAAGGGCTTGAATATTCAAACCTTTTAAGTAAATTTGCCGTTTTCGTACTTCAGTAACACTTAAAGGACTTGAATATTCAAACCTTTTAAGTAACTTTGCCATTTTCGTACTTCAGTAAAACTTAAAGGGCTTGAATATTCAAACCTTTTAAGTAACTTTGCCATTTTCGTACTTGAGTAAAACTTAAAGGGCTTGGATATTCAAACCTTTTAAGTAACTTTGCCATTTTCGTACTTCACTTAAAGGGCTTGAATATTCAAACCTTTAAAATAACTTTGCCATTTTCGTACTTCAGTAAAACTTAACGGGCTTGAATATTCAAACCTTTTAAGTAACTTTGCCATTTTCGTACTTCAGTAACACTTAAAGGGCTTGAATATTCAAACCTTTTAAGTAACTTTGCCATTTTCGTACTTCAGTAAAACTTAAAGGGCTTGAATATTCAAACCTTTAAAATAAATTTGCCATTTTCGTACTTCAGTAAATCTTAAAGATCTTGAATATTCAAACATTTTAAGTAACTTTGCCATTTTCGTACTTCAGTAAAACTTAAAGGGCTTGAATATTCAAACCTTTTAAGTAACTTTGCCATTTTCGAACTTCAGTAAAACTTAAACGGCTTGAATATTCAAACCTTTTAAGTAACTTTGCCATTTTAGTACTTCAGTAAAACTTAAAGGGCTTGAATATTCAAACCTTTTAAATAACTTTGCCATTTTCGTACTTCAGTAAAACTTAAAGGGCTTGAATATTCAAACCTTTTAAGTAACTTTGCCATTTTCGTACTTCAGTAAAAATTAAAGGGCTTGAATATTCAAACCTTTTAAGTAACTTTGCCATTTTCGTACTTCAGTAACACTTAAAGGGCTTGAATATTCAAACCTTTTAAGTAACTTTGCCATTTTCGTACTTCAGTAAAACTTAAAGGGCTTGAATATTCAAACCTTTTAAGTAACTTTGCCATTTTCGTACTTCAGTAAAACTTAAAGGGCTTGAATATTCAAACCTTTTAAGTAACTTTGCCATTTTCGTACTTCAGTAAAACTTAAAGGGCTTGAATATTCAAACCTTTTAAGTAACTTTGCCATTTTCGTACTTCAGTAAAACTTAAAGGGCTTGAATATTCAAACCTTTTAAGTAACTTTGCCATTTTCGTACTTCAGTAAAACTTAAAATGCTTGAATATTCAAACCTTTTAAATAACTTTGCCGTTTTCGCACTTCAGTAACACTTAAAGGGCTTGAATATTCAAACCTTTTAAGTAACTTTGCCATTTTCGTACTTCAGTAAAACTTAAAGGGCTTGAATATTCAAACCTTTTAAGTAACTTTGCCATTTTCGTACTTCAGTAAAACTTAAAGCGCTTGGATATTCAAACCTTTTAAGTAACTTTGCCATTTTCGAACTTCAGTAAAACTTAAACGGCTTGAATATTCAAACCTTTTAAGTAACTTTGCCATTTTAGTACTTCAGTAAAACTTAAAGGGCTTGAATATTCAAACCTTTTAAATAACTTTGCCATTTTCGTACTTCAGTAAAACTTAAAGGGCTTGAATATTCAAACCTTTTAAGTAACTTTGCCATTTTCGTACTTCAGTAAAAATTAAAGGGCTTGAATATTCAAACCTTTTAAGTAACTTTGCCATTTTCGTACTTCAGTAACACTTAAAGGGCTTGAATATTCAAACCTTTTAAGTAACTTTGCCATTTTCGTACTTCAGTAAAACTTAAAGGGCTTGAATATTCAAACCTTTTAAGTAACTTTGCCATTTTCGTACTTCAGTAAAACTTAAAGGGCTTGAATATTCAAACCTTTAAAATAACTTTGCCATTTTCGTACTTCAGTAAAACTTAACGGGCTTGAATATTCAAACCTTTTAAGTAACTTTGCCATTTTCGTACTTCAGTAACACTTAAAGGGCTTGAATATTCAAACCTTTTAAGTAACTTTGCCATTTTCGTACTTCAGTAAAACTTAAAGGGCTTGAATATTCAAACCTTTAAAATAAATTTGCCATTTTCGTACTTCAGTAAATCTTAAAGATCTTGAATATTCAAACATTTTAAGTAACTTTGCCATTTTCGTACTTCAGTAAAACTTAAAGGGCTTGAATATTCAAACCTTTTAAGTAACTTTGCCATTTTCGAACTTCAGTAAAACTTAAACGGCTTGAATATTCAAACCTTTTAAGTAACTTTGCCATTTTAGTACTTCAGTAAAACTTAAAGGGCTTGAATATTCAAACCTTTTAAATAACTTTGCCATTTTCGTACTTCAGTAAAACTTAAAGGGCTTGAATATTCAAACCTTTTAAGTAACTTTGCCATTTTCGTACTTCAGTAAAAATTAAAGGGCTTGAATATTCAAACCTTTTAAGTAACTTTGCCATTTTCGTACTTCAGTAAAACTTAAAGGGCTTGAATATTCAAACCTTTTAAGTAACTTTGCCATTTTCGTACTTCAGTAAAACTTAAAGGGCTTGAATATTCAAACCTTTTAAGTAACTTTGCCATTTTCGTACTTCAGTAAAACTTAAAGGGCTTGAATATTCAAACCTTTTAAGTAACTTTGCCATTTTCGTACTTCAGTAAAACTTAAAGGGCTTGAATATTCAAACCTTTTAAGTAACTTTGCCATTTTCGTACTTCAGTAAAATTTAAAGCGCTTGGATATTCAAACCTTTTAAGTAACTTTGCCATTTTCGTACTTCACTTAAAGGGCTTGAATATTCAAACCTTTAAAATAACTTTGCCATTTTCGTACTTCAGTAAAACTTAACGGGCTTGAATATTCAAACCTTTTAAATAACTTTGCCATTTTCGTACTTCAGTAAAACTTAAAGGGCTTGAATATTCAAACCTTTTAAGTAACTTTGCCATTTTCGTACTTCAGTAAAACTTAAAATGCTTTAATATTCAAACCTTTTAAATAACTTTGCCATTTTCGTACTTCAGTAACACTTAAAGGGCTTGAATATTCAAACCTTTTAAGTAAATTTGCCGTTTTCGTACTTCAGTAACACTTAAAGGACTTGAATATTCAAACCTTTTAAGTAACTTTGCCATTTTCGTACTTCAGTAAAACTTAAAGGGCTTGAATATTCAAACCTTTTAAGTAACTTTGCCATTTTCGTACTTGAGTAAAACTTAAAGGGCTTGGATATTCAAACCTTTTAAGTAACTTTGCCATTTTCGTACTTCACTTAAAGGGCTTGAATATTCAAACCTTTAAAATAACTTTGCCATTTTCGTACTTCAGTAAAACTTAACGGGCTTGAATATTCAAACCTTTTAAGTAACTTTGCCATTTTCGTACTTCAGTAACACTTAAAGGGCTTGAATATTCAAACCTTTTAAGTAACTTTGCCATTTTCGTACTTCAGTAAAACTTAAAGGGCTTGAATATTCAAACCTTTAAAATAAATTTGCCATTTTCGTACTTCAGTAAATCTTAAAGATCTTGAATATTCAAACATTTTAAGTAACTTTGCCATTTTCGTACTTCAGTAAAACTTAAAGGGCTTGAATATTCAAACCTTTTAAGTAACTTTGCCATTTTCGAACTTCAGTAAAACTTAAACGGCTTGAATATTCAAACCTTTTAAGTAACTTTGCCATTTTAGTACTTCAGTAAAACTTAAAGGGCTTGAATATTCAAACCTTTTAAATAACTTTGCCATTTTCGTACTTCAGTAAAACTTAAAGGGCTTGAATATTCAAACCTTTTAAGTAACTTTGCCATTTTCGTACTTCAGTAAAAATTAAAGGGCTTGAATATTCAAACCTTTTAAGTAACTTTGCCATTTTCGTACTTCAGTAACACTTAAAGGGCTTGAATATTCAAACCTTTTAAGTAACTTTGCCATTTTCGTACTTCAGTAAAACTTAAAGGGCTTGAATATTCAAACCTTTTAAGTAACTTTGCTATTTTCGTACTTCAGTAAAACTTAAAGGGCTTGAATATTCAAACCTTTTAAGTAACTTTGCCATTTTCGTACTTCAGTAACACTTAAAAGGGTTTGAATATTCAAACCTTTTAAGTAACTTTGCCGTTTTCGTACTTCAGTAACACTTAAAGGGCTTGAATATTCAAACCTTTTAAGTAACTTTGCCATTTTCGTACTTCAGTAAAACTTAAAGGGCTTGAATATTCAAACCTTTTAAGTAACTTTGCCATTTTCGTACTTCAGTAAAACTTAAAGCGCTTGGATATTCAAACCTTTTAAGTAACTTTGCCATTTTCGTACTTCACTTAAAGGGCTTGAATATTCAAACCTTTAAAATAACTTTGCCATTTTCGTACTTCAGTAAAACTTAACGGGCTTGAATATTCAAACCTTTTAAATAACTTTGCCATTTTCGTACTTCAGTAACACTTAAAGGGCTTGAATATTCAAACCTTTTAAGTAACATTGCCATTTTCGTACTTCAGTAAAGCTTAAAGGGCTTGGATATTCAAACCTTTTAAGTAACTTTGCCATTTTCGTACTTCACTTAAAGGGCTTGAATATTCAAACCTTTAAAATAACTTTGCCATTTTCGTACTTCAGTAAAACTTAACGGGCTTGAATATTCAAACCTTTTCAATAACTCTGCCATTTTCGTACTTCAGTAAAACTTAAAATGCTTGAATATTCAGAACTTTTAAGTAACTTTGCCATTTTCGTACTTCAGTAAAACTTAAAGGGCTTGAATATTGAAACCTTTTAAATAACTTTGCCATTTTCGTACTTCAGTAAAACTTAAAGGGCTTGAATATTCAAACCTTTTAAGTAACTTTGCTGTTTTCGTACTTCAGTAACACTTAAAGGGCTTGAATATTCAAACCTTTTAAGTAACTTTGCCATTTTCGTACTTCAGTAAAACTTAAAGGGCTTGAATATTCAAACCTTTTAAGTAACTTTGCCATTTTCGTACTTCAGTAAAACTTGAAGAGCTTGAATATTCAAACATTTTAAGTAACTTTGCCATTTTATTACTTCAGTAAAACTTAAAGGGCTTGAATATTCAAACCTTTTAAGTAACTTTGCCATTTTCGTACTTCAGTAAAACTTGAAGAGCTTGAATATTCAAACATTTTAAGTAACTTTGCCATTTTACTACTTCAGTAAAACTTAAAGGGCTTGAATATTCAAACCTTTTAAGTAACTTTGCCATTTTCGTACTTCAGTAAAACTTAAAGGGCTTGAATATTCAAACCTTTTAAGTAACTTTGCCATTTTCGTACTTCAGTAACACTTAAAGGGCTTGAATATTCAAATCTTTTAAGTAACTTTGCCATTTTCGTACTTCAGTAAAACTTAAAGGGCTTGAATATTCAAACCTTTTAAGTAACTTTGCCATTTTCGTACTTCAGTAAAACTTAAAGGGCTTGAATATTCCAACCTTTTAAGTAACTTTGGATTTTCGTACTTCAGTAACACTTAAAGGGCTTGAATATTCAAACCTTTTAAGTAACTGTGCCATTTTCGTACTTCAGTAAAACTTAAAGGGCTTGAATATTCAAACCTTTTAAATGACTTTGCCATTTTCGTACTTCAGTAACACTTAAAGGGCTTGAATATTCAAACCTTTTAAGTAACTTTGCCATTTTCGTACTTCAGTAAAACTTAAAGTGCTTGTATATTCAAACCTTTTAAGTAACTTTGCCATTTTCGTACTTCAGTAAAACTTAAAGGGCTTGAATATTCAAACCTTTAAAATAACTTTGCCATTTCCGTACTTCAGTAAAACTTAAAGAGCTTGAATATTCAAACATTTTAAGTAACTTTGCCATTTTCGTACTTCGGTAAAACTTAAAGGGCTTGAATATTCAAAACTTTTAAGTAACTTTGCCATTTTCGTACTTCAGTAAAACTTAAAGGGCTTGAATATTCAAACCTTTTAAATAACTTTGCCATTTTCTTAGTTCAGTAACACATAAAGGGCTTGAATATTCAAACATTTTAAGTAACTTTGCCATTTTCGTACTTCAGTAAAACTTAAAGGGCTTGAATATTCAAACCTTTAAAGTAACTTTGCCATTTTCGTACTTCAGTAAAACTTAAAGGGCTTGAATATTCAAACATTTTAAGTAACTTTGCCATTTTAGTACTTCAGTAAAACTTAAAATGCTTAAATATTCAAAACTTTTAAGTAACTTTGCCATTTTCGTACTTCAGTAAAACTTAAAGGGCTTGAATATTCAAACCTTTTAAGTAACTTTGCCATTTTCGTACTTCAGTAACACTTAAAGGGCTTGAATATTCAAACCTTTTAAGTAACTTTGCCATTTTCGTACTTCAGTAAAACTTAAAGGGCTTGAATATTCAAACCTTTTAAGTAACTTTGCCATTTTCGTACTTCAGTAAAACTTAAAGGGCTTGAATATTCAAGCCTTTTAAGTAACTTTGCCATTTTCGTACTTCAGTAAATATTAAAGGGCTTGAATATTCAAACCTTTTAAGTAACTTTGCCATTTTCGTACTTCAGTAAAACTTACAGCTCTTGAATATTCAAACATTTTAAGTAAATTTGCCATTTTCGTACTTCAGTAAAACTTAAAGGGCTTGAATATTCAAACCTTTTAAGTAACTTTGCCATTTTCGTACTTCAGTAAAACTTAAAGGGCTTGAATATTCAAACCTTTTAAATAACTTTGTCATTTTCGTACTTCAGTAAAACTTAAAGGGCTTGAATATTCAAACCTTTTAAGTAACTTTGCCATTTTCGTACTTCAGTAAAACTTAAAGGGCTTGAATATTCAAACATTTTAAGTAACTTTGCCATTTTCGTACTTCAGTTAAACTTAAAGAGCTTGAATATTCAAACCTTTTAAGTAACTTTGCCATTTTCGTACTTCAGTTAAACTTAAAGGGCTTCAATATTCAAACCTTTTAAGTAACTTTGCCATTTTCGTACTTCAGTAAAACTTAAAGGGCTTGAATATTCAAACCTTTTAAGTAACTTTGCCATTTTCGTACTTCAGTAAAACTTAAAGGGCTTGAATATTCAAACCTTTTAAATAACTTTGCCATTTTCGTACTTCAGTAACACTTAAAGGGCTTGAATATTCAAACCTTTTAAGTAACATTGCCATTTTCGTACTTCAGTAAAGCTTAAAGGGCTTGGATATTCAAACCTTTTAAGTAACTTTGCCATTTTCGTACTTCACTTAAAGGGCTTGAATATTCAAACCTTTAAAATAACTTTGCCATTTTCGTACTTCAGTAAAACTTAACGGGCTTGAATATTCAAACCTTTTCAATAACTCTGCCATTTTCGTACTTCAGTAAAACTTAAAATGCTTGAATATTCAGAACTTTTAAGTAACTTTGCCATTTTCGTACTTCAGTAAAACTTAAAGGGCTTGAATATTGAAACCTTTTAAATAACTTTGCCATTTTCGTACTTCAGTAAAACTTAAAGGGCTTGAATATTCAAACCTTTTAAGTAACTTTGCTGTTTTCGTACTTCAGTAACACTTAAAGGGCTTGAATATTCAAACCTTTTAAGTAACTTTGCCATTTTTGTACTTCAGTAAAACTTAAAGGGCTTGAATATTCAAACCTTTTAAGTAACTTTGCCATTTTCGTACTTCAGTAACACTTAAAGGGCTTGAATATTCAAAACTTTTAAGTAACTTTGCCATTTTCGTACTTCAGTAAAACTTAAAGGGCTTGAATATTCAAACCTTTTAAGTAACTTTGCCATTTTCGTACTTCAGTAAAACTTAAAGGGCTTGAATATTCCAACCTTTTAAGTAACTTTGGATTTTCGTACTTCAGTAACACTTAAAGGGCTTGAATATTCAAACCTTTTAAGTAACTTTGCCATTTTCGTACTTCAGTAAAACTTAAAGGGCTTGAATATTCAAACCTTTTAATTGACTTTGCCATTTTCGTACTTCAGTAACACTTAAAGGGCTTGAATATTCAAACCTTTTAAGTAACTTTGCCATTTTCGTACTTCAGTAAAACTTAAAGTGCTTGAATATTCAAACCTTTTAAGTAACTTTGCCATTTTCGTACTTCAGTAAAACTTAAAGGGCTTGAATATTCAAACCTTTAAAATAACTTTGCCATTTCCGTACTTCAGTAAAACTTAAAGAGCTTGAATATTCAAACATTTTAAGTAACTTTGCCATTTTCGTACTTCAGTAAAACTTAAAGGGCTTGAATATTCAAAACTTTTAAGTAACTTTGCCATTTTCGTACTTCAGTAAAACTTAAAGGGCTTGAATATTAAACCTTTTAAATAACTTTGCCATTTTCGTAGTTCAGTAACACTTAAAGGGCTTGAATATTCAAACCTTTTAAGTAACTTTGCCATTTTCGTACTTCAGTAAAACTTAAAGGGCTTGAATATTCAAACCTTTAAAGTAACTTTGCCATTTTCGTACTTCAGTAAAACTTAAAGGGCTTGAATATTCAAACATTTTAAGTAACTTTGCCATTTTAGTACTTCAGTAAAACTTAAAATGCTTGAATATTCAAAACTTTTAAGTAACTTTGCCATTTTCGTACTTCAGTAAAACTTAAAGGGCTTGAATATTCAAACCTTTTAAGTAACTTTGCCATTTTCGTCCTTCAGTAACACTTAAAGGGCTTGAATATTCAAACCTTTTAAGTAACTTTGCCATTTTCGTACTTCAGTAAAACTTAAAGGGCTTGAATATTCAAACCTTTTAAGTAACTTTGCCATTTTCGTACTTCAGTAAAACTTAAAGGGCTTGAATATTCAAGCCTTTTAAGTAACTTTGCCATTTTCGTACTTCAGTAAATATTAAAGGGCTTGAATATTCAAACCTTTTAAGTAACTTTGCCATTTTCGTACTTCAGTAAAACTTACAGCTCTTGAATATTCAAACATTTTAAGTAAATTTGCCATTTTCGTACTTCAGTAAAACTTAAAGGGCTTGAATATTCAAACCTCTTAAGTAACTTTGCCATTTTCGTACTTCAGTAAAACTTAAAGGGCTTGAATATTCAAACCTTTTAAGTAACTTTGCCATTTTCGTACTTCAGTAACACTTAAAGGGCTTGAATATTCAAACCTTTTAAATAACTTTGCCATTTTCGTACTTCAGTAACACTTAAAGGGCTTGAATATTCAAACCTTTTAAGTAACTTTGCCGTTTTCGTACTTCAGTAACACTTAAAGGGCTTGAATATTCAAACCTTTTAAGTAACTTTGCCATTTTCGTACTTCAGTAAAACTTAAAGGGCTTGAATATTCAAACCTTTTAAGTAACTTTGCCATTTTCGTACTTCAGTAAAACTTAAAGCGCTTGGATATTCAAACCTTTTAAGTAACTTTGCATTTTCGTACTTCACTTAAAGGGCTTGAATATTCAAACCTTTAAAATAACTTTGCCATTTTCGTACTTCAGTAAAACTTAACGGGCTTGAATATTCAAAACTTTTAAATAACTTTGCCATTTTCGTACTTCAGTAAAACTTAAAGGGCTTGAATATTCAAACCTTTTAAGTAACTTTGCCGTTTTCGTACTTCAGTAACACTTAAAGGGCTTGAATATTCAAACCTTTTAAGTAACTTTGCCATTTTCGTACTTCACATAAAGGGCTTGAATATTCAAACCTTTAAAATAACTTTGCCATTTTCGTACTTCAGTAAAACTTAACGGGCTTGAATATTCAAACCTTTTATATAACTCTGCCATTTTCGTACTTCAGTAAAACTTAAAATGCTTGAATATTCAGAACTTTTAAGTAACTTTGCCATTTTCGTACTTCAGTAAAACTTAAAGGGCTTGAATATTGAAACCTTTTAAATAACTTTGCCATTTTCGTACTTCAGTAAAACTTAAAGGGCTTGAATATTCAAACCTTTTAAGTAACTTTGCTGTTTTCGTACTTCAGTAACACTTAAAGGGCTTGAATATTCAAACCTTTTAAGTAACTTTGCCATTTTCGTACTTCAGTAAAACTTAAAGGGCTTGAATATTCAAACCTTTTAAGTAACTTTGCCATTTTCGTACTTCAGTAAAACTTAAAGAGCTTGAATATTGAAACATTTTAAGTAACGTTGCCATTTTATTACTTCAGTAAAACTTAAAGGGCTTGAATATTCAAACCTTTTAAGTAACTTTGCCATTTTCGTACTTCAGTAAAACTTAAAGGACTTGAATATTCAAACCTTTTAAGTAACTTTGCCATTTTCGTACTTCAGTAAAACTTAAAGAGCTTGAATATTGAAACATTTTAAGTAACTTTGCCATTTTATTAATTCAGTAAAACTTAAAGGGCTTGAATATTCAATCCTTTTAAGTAACTTTGCCATTTTCGTACTTGAGTAACACTTAAAGGGCTTGAATATTCAAACCTTTTAAGTAACTTTGCCATTTTCGTACTTCAGTAAAACTTAAAGGGCTTGAATATTCAAACCTTTTAAGTAACTTTGCCATTTTCGTACTTCAGTAAAACTTAAAGGGCTTGAATATTCAAACCTTTAAAATAACTTTGCCATTTCCGTACTTCAGTAAAACTTAAAGAGCTTGAATATTCAAACATTTTAAGTACCTTTGCCATTTTCGTACTTCAGTAAAACTTAAAGGGCTTGAATATTCAAACCTTTTAAGTAACTTTGCCATTTTCGTACTTCAGTAAAACTTAAAGGGCTTGAATATTCCAACCTTTTAAGTAACTTTGAATTTTCGTACTTCAGTAACACTTAAAGGGCTTGAATATTCAAACCTTTTAAGTAACTTTGCCATTTTCGTACTTCAGTAAAACTTAAAGGGCTTGAATATTCAAACCTTTTAAGTAACTTTGCCATTTTCGTACTTCAGTAAAACTTAAAGGGCTTGAATATTCAAACCTTTTAAATGACTTTGCCGTTTTCGTACTTCAGTAACACTTAAAGGGCTTGAATATTCAAACCTTTTAAGTAACTTTGCCATTTTCGTACTTCAGTTAAACTTAAAGAGCTTGAATATTCAAACCTTTTAAGTAACTTTGCCATTTTCGTACTTCAGTAAAACTTAAAGGGCTTGAATATTCAAACCTTTTAAGTAACTTTGCCATTTTCGTACTTCAGTAAAACTTACAGCTCTTGAATATTCAAACATTTTAAGTAAATTTGCCATTTTCGTACTTCAGTAAAACTTAAAGGGCTTGAATATTCAAACCTTTTAAGTAACATTGCCATTTTCGTACTTCAGTAAAACTTAAAGGGCTTGAATATTCAAACCTTTTAAATAACTTTGCCATTTTCGTACTTCAGTAAAACTTAAAGGGCTTGAATATTCAAACCTTTTAAGTAGCTTTGCCATTTTCGTACTTCACTAACACTTAAAGGGCTTGAATATTCAAACATTTTAAGTAACTTTGCCATTTTCGTACTTCAGTTAAACTTAAAGAGCTTGAATATTCAAACCTTTTAAGTAACTTTGCCATTTTCGTACTTCAGTTAAACTTAAAGGGCTTGAATATTCAAACCTTTTAAGTAACTTTGCCGTTTTCGTACTTCAGTAACACTTAAAGGGCTTGAATATTCAAACCTTTTAAGTAACTTTGCCATTTTCGTACTTCAGTAAAACTTAAAGGGCTTGAATATTCAAACCTTTTAAGTAACTTTGCCATTTTCGTACTTCAGTAAAACTTAAAGCGCTTGGATATTCAAACCTTTTAAGTAACTTTGCATTTTCGTACTTCACTTAAAGGGCTTGAATATTCAAACCTTTAAAATAACTTTGCCATTTTCGTACTTCAGTAAAACTTAACGGGCTTGAATATTCAAAACTTTTAAATAACTTTGCCATTTTCGTACTTCAGTAAAACTTAAAATGCTTGAATATTCAAAACTTTTAAGTAACTTTGCCATTTTCGTACTTCAGTAACACTTAAAGGGCTTGAATATTCAAACCTTTTAAGTAACTTTGCCGTTTTCGTACTTCAGTAACACTTAAAGGGCTTGAATATTCAAACCTTTTAAGTAACTTTGCCATTTTCGTACTTCACTTAAAGGGCTTGAATATTCAAACCTTTAAAATAACTTTGCCATTTTCGTACTTCAGTAAAACTTAACGGGCTTGAATATTCAAACCTTTTAAATAACTCTGCCATTTTCGTACTTCAGTAAAACTTAAAATGCTTGAATATTCAGAACTTTTAAGTAACTTTGCCATTTTCGTACTTCAGTAAAACTTAAAGGGCTTGAATATTGAAACCTTTTAAATAACTTTGCCATTTTCGTACTTCAGTAAAACTTAAAGGGCTTGAATATTCAAACCTTTTAAGTAACTTTGCTGTTTTCGTACTTCAGTAACACTTAAAGGGCTTGAATATTCAAACCTTTTAAGTAACTTTGCCATTTTCGTACTTCAGTAAAACTTAAAGGGCTTGAATATTGAAACCTTTTAAGTAACTTTGCCATTTTCGTACTTCAGTAAAACTTAAAGAGCTTGAATATTGAAACATTTTAAGTAACTTTGCCATTTTATTACTTCAGTAAAACTTAAAGGGCTTGAATATTCAAACCTTTTAAGTAACTTTGCCATTTTCGTACTTCAGTAAAACTTAAAGGACTTGAATATTCAAACCTTTTAAGTAACTTTGCCATTTTCGTACTTCAGTAAAACTTAAAGAGCTTGAATATTGAAACATTTTAAGTAACTTTGCCATTTTATTACTTCAGTAAAACTTAAAGGGCTTGAATATTCAATCCTTTTAAGTAACTTTGCCATTTTCGTACTTGAGTAACACTTAAAGGGCTTGAATATTCAAACCTTTTAAGTAACTTTGCCATTTTCGTACTTCAGTAAAACTTAAAGGGCTTGAATATTCAAACCTTTTAAGTAACTTTGCCATTTTCGTACTTCAGTAAAACTTAAAGGGCTTGAATATTCAAACCTTTAAAATAACTTTGCCATTTCCGTACTTCAGTAAAACTTAAAGAGCTTGAATATTCAAACATTTTAAGTAACTTTGCCATTTTCGTACTTCAGTAAAACTTAAAGGGCTTGAATATTCAAACCTTTTAAGTAACTTTGCCATTTTCGTACTTCAGTAAAACTTAAAGGGCTTGAATATTCCAACCTTTTAAGTAACTTTGAATTTTCGTACTTCAGTAACACTTAAAGGGCTTGAATATTCAAACCTTTTAAGTAACTTTGCCATTTTCGTACTTCAGTAAAACTTAAAGGGCTTGAATATTCAAACCTTTTAAGTAACTTTGCCATTTTCGTACTTCAGTAAAACTTAAAGGGCTTGAATATTCAAACCTTTTAAATGACTTTGCCATTTTCGTACTTCAGTAACACTTAAAGGGCTTGAATATTCAAACCTTTTAAGTAACTTTGCCATTTTCGTACTTCAGTTAAACTTAAAGAGCTTGAATATTCAAACCTTTTAAGTAACTTTGCCATTTTCGTACTTCAGTAAAACTTAAAGGGCTTGAATATTCAAACCTTTTAAGTAACTTTGCCATTTTCGTACTTCAGTAAAACTTACAGCTCTTGAATATTCAAACATTTTAAGTAAATTTGCCATTTTCGTACTTCAGTAAAACTTAAAGGGCTTGAATATTCAAACCTTTTAAGTAACTTTGCCATTTTCGTACTTCAGTAAAACTTAAAGGGCTTGAATATTCAAACCTTTTAAATAACTTTGCCATTTTCGTACTTCAGTAAAACTTAAAGGGCTTGAATATTCAAACCTTTTAAGTAGCTTTGCCATTTTCGTACTTCACTAACACTTAAAGGGCTTGAATATTCAAACATTTTAAGTAACTTTGCCATTTTCGTACTTCAGTTAAACTTAAAGAGCTTGAATATTCAAACCTTTTAAGTAACTTTGCCATTTTCGTACTTCAGTTAAACTTAAAGGGCTTGAATATTCAAACCTTTTAAGTAACTTTGCCGTTTTCGTACTTCAGTAACACTTAAAGGGCTTGAATATTCAAACCTTTTAAGTAACTTTGCCATTTTCGTACTTCAGTAAAACTTAAAGGGCTTGAATATTCAAACCTTTTAAGTAACTTTGCCATTTTCGTACTTCAGTAAAACTTAAAGCGCTTGGATATTCAAACCTTTTAAGTAACTTTGCATTTTCGTACTTCACTTAAAGGGCTTGAATATTCAAACCTTTAAAATAACTTTGCCTTTTTCGTACTTCAGTAAAACTTAACGGGCTTGAATATTCAAAACTTTTAAATAACTTTGCCATTTTCGTACTTCAGTAAAACTTAAAATGCTTGAATATTCAAAACTTTTAAGTAACTTTGCCATTTTCGTACTTCAGTAACACTTAAAGGGCTTGAATATTCAAACCTTTTAAGTAACTTTGCCGTTTTCGTACTTCAGTAACACTTAAAGGGCTTGAATATTCAAACCTTTTAAGTAACTTTGCCATTTTCGTACTTCACTTAAAGGGCTTGAATATTCAAACCTTTAAAATAACTTTGCCATTTTCGTACTTCAGTAAAACTTAACGGGCTTGAATATTCAAACCTTTTAAATAACTCTGCCATTTTCGTACTTCAGTAAAACTTAAAATGCTTGAATATTCAGAACTTTTAAGTAACTTTGCCATTTTCGTACTTCAGTAAAACTTAAAGGGCTTGAATATTGAAACCTTTTAAATAACTTTGCCATTTTCGTACTTCAGTAAAACTTAAAGGGCTTGAATATTCAAACCTTTTAAGTAACTTTGCCATTTTCGTACTTCAGTAAAACTTAAAGGACTTGAATATTCAAACCTTTTAAGTAACTTTGCCATTTTATTACTTCAGTAAAACTTAAAGGGCTTGAATATTCAAACCTTTTAAGTAACTTTGCCATTTTCGTACTTCAGTAAAACTTAAAGAGCTTGAATATTGAAACATTTTAAGTAACTTTGCCATTTTATTACTTCAGTAAAACTTAAAGGGCTTGAATATTCAATCCTTTTAAGTAACTTTGCTGTTTTCGTACTTCAGTAACACTTAAAGGGCTTGAATATTCAAACCTTTTAAGTAACTTTGCCATTTTCGTACTTCAGTAAAACTTAAAGGGGTTGAATATTCAAACCTTTTAAGTAACTTTGCCATTTTCGTACTTCAGTAAAACTTAAAGAGCTTGAATATTGAAACATTTTAAGTAACTTTGCCATTTTATTACTTCAATAAAACTTAAAGGGCTTGAATATTCAAACCTTTTAAGTAACATTGCCATTTTCGTACTTCAGTAAAACTTAAAGGACTTGAATATTCAAACCTTTTAAGTAACTTTGCCATTTTCGTCCTTCAGTAAAACTTAAAGAGCTTGAATATTGAAACATTTTAAGTAACTTTGCCATTTTATTACTTCAGTAAAACTTAAAGGGCTTGAATATTCAATCCTTTTAAGTAACTTTGCCATTTTCGTACTTGAGTAACACTTAAAGGGCTTGAATATTCAAACCTTTTAAGTAACTTTGCCATTTTCGTACTTCAGTAAAACTTAAAGGGCTTGAATATTCAAACCTTTTAAGTAACTTTGCCATTTTCGTCCTTCAGTAAAACTTAAAGAGCTTGAATATTGAAACATTTTAAGTAACTTTGCCATTTTATTACTTCAGTAAAACTTAAAGGGCTTGAATATTCAATCCTTTTAAGTAACTTTGCCATTTTCGTACTTGAGTAACACTTAAAGGGCTTGAATATTCAAACCTTTTAAGTAACTTTGCCATTTTCGTACTTCAGTAAAACTTAAAGGGCTTGAATATTCAAACCTTTTAAGTAACTTTGCCATTTTCGTACTTCAGTAAAACTTAAAGGGCTTGAATATTCAAACCTTTAAAATAACTTTGCCATTTCCGTACTTCAGTAAAACTTAAAGAGCTTGAATATTCAAACATTTTAAGTAACTTTGCCATTTTCGTACTTCAGTAAAACTTAAAGGGCTTGAATATTCAAACCTTTTAAGTAACTTTGCCATTTTCGTACTTCAGTAAAACTTAAAGGGCTTGAATATTCCAACCTTTTAAGTAACTTTGAATTTTCGTACTTCAGTAACACTTAAAGGGCTTGAATATTCAAACCTTTTAAGTAACTTTGCCATTTTCGTACTTCAGTAAAACTTAAAGGGCTTGAATATTCAAACCTTTTAAGTAACTTTGCCATTTTCGTACTTCAGTAAAACTTAAAGTGCTTGAATATTCAAACCTTTTAAATGACGTTGCCATTTTCGTACTTCAGTAACACTTAAAGGGCTTGAATATTCAAACCTTTTAAGTAACTTTGCCATTTTCGTACTTCAGTTAAACTTAAAGAGCTTGAATATTCAAACCTTTTAAGTAACTTTGCCATTTTCGTACTTCAGTAAAACTTAAAGGGCTTGAATATTCAAACCTTTTAAGTAACTTTGCCATTTTCGTACTTCAGTAAAACTTACAGCTCTTGAATATTCAAACATTTTAAGTAAATTTGCCATTTTCGTACTTCAGTAAAACTTAAAGGGCTTGAATATTCAAACCTTTTAAGTAACTTTGCCATTTTCGTACTTCAGTAAAACTTAAAGGGCTTGAATATTCAAACCTTTTAAATAACTTTGCCATTTTCGTACTTCAGTAAAACTTAAAGGGCTTGAATATTCAAACCTTTTAAGTAGCTTTGCCATTTTCGTACTTCACTAACACTTAAAGGGCTTGAATATTCAAACATTTTAAGTAACTTTGCCATTTTCGTACTTCAGTTAAACTTAAAGAGCTTGAATATTCAAACCTTTTAAGTAACTTTGCCATTTTCGTACTTCAGTTAAACTTAAAGGGCTTGAATATTCAAACCTTTTAAGTAACTTTTCCATTTTCGTACTTCAGTAAAACTTAAAGGACTTGAATATTCAAACCTTTTAAGTAACTTTGCCATTTTATTACTTCAGTAAAACTTAAAGGGCTTGAATATTCAAACCTTTTAAGTAACTTTGCCATTTTCGTACTTCAGTAAAACTTAAAGAGCTTGAATATTGAAACATTTTAAGTAACTTTGCCATTTTATTACTTCAGTAAAACTTAAAGGGCTTGAATATTCAATCCTTTTAAGTAACTTTGCTGTTTTCGTACTTCAGTAACACTTAAAGGGCTTGAATATTCAAACCTTTTAAGTAACTTTGCCATTTTCGTACTTCAGTAAAACTTAAAGGGGTTGAATATTCAAACCTTTTAAGTAACTTTGCCATTTTCGTACTTCAGTAAAACTTAAAGAGCTTGAATATTGAAACATTTTAAGTAACTTTGCCATTTTATTACTTCAATAAAACTTAAAGGGCTTGAATATTCAAACCTTTTAAGTAACATTGCCATTTTCGTACTTCAGTAAAACTTAAAGGACTTGAATATTCAAACCTTTTAAGTAACTTTGCCATTTTCGTCCTTCAGTAAAACTTAAAGAGCTTGAATATTGAAACATTTTAAGTAACTTTGCCATTTTATTACTTCAGTAAAACTTAAAGGGCTTGAATATTCAATCCTTTTAAGTAACTTTGCCATTTTCGTACTTGAGTAACACTTAAAGGGCTTGAATATTCAAACCTTTTAAGTAACTTTGCCATTTTCGTACTTCAGTAAAACTTAAAGGGCTTGAATATTCAAACCTTTTAAGTAACTTTGCCATTTTCGTCCTTCAGTAAAACTTAAAGAGCTTGAATATTGAAACATTTTAAGTAACTTTGCCATTTTATTACTTCAGTAAAACTTAAAGGGCTTGAATATTCAATCCTTTTAAGTAACTTTGCCATTTTCGTACTTGAGTAACACTTAAAGGGCTTGAATATTCAAACCTTTTAAGTAACTTTGCCATTTTCGTACTTCAGTAAAACTTAAAGGGCTTGAATATTCAAACCTTTTAAGTAACTTTGCCATTTTCGTACTTCAGTAAAACTTAAAGGGCTTGAATATTCAAACCTTTAAAATAACTTTGCCATTTCCGTACTTCAGTAAAACTTAAAGAGCTTGAATATTCAAACATTTTAAGTAACTTTGCCATTTTCGTACTTCAGTAAAACTTAAAGGGCTTGAATATTCAAACCTTTTAAGTAACTTTGCCATTTTCGTACTTCAGTAAAACTTAAAGGGCTTGAATATTCCAACCTTTTAAGTAACTTTGAATTTTCGTACTTCAGTAACACTTAAAGGGCTTGAATATTCAAACCTTTTAAGTAACTTTGCCATTTTCGTACTTCAGTAAAACTTAAAGGGCTTGAATATTCAAACCTTTTAAGTAACTTTGCCATTTTCGTACTTCAGTAAAACTTAAAGTGCTTGAATATTCAAACCTTTTAAATGACGTTGCCATTTTCGTACTTCAGTAACACTTAAAGGGCTTGAATATTCAAACCTTTTAAGTAACTTTGCCATTTTCGTACTTCAGTTAAACTTAAAGAGCTTGAATATTCAAACCTTTTAAGTAACTTTGCCATTTTCGTACTTCAGTAAAACTTAAAGGGCTTGAATATTCAAACCTTTTAAGTAACTTTGCCATTTTCGTACTTCAGTAAAACTTACAGCTCTTGAATATTCAAACATTTTAAGTAAATTTGCCATTTTCGTACTTCAGTAAAACTTAAAGGGCTTGAATATTCAAACCTTTTAAGTAACTTTGCCATTTTCGTACTTCAGTAAAACTTGAAGGGCTTGAATATTCAAACCTTTTAAATAACTTTGCCATTTTCGTACTTCAGTAAAACTTAAAGGGCTTGAATATTCAAACCTTTTAAGTAGCTTTGCCATTTTCGTACTTCACTAACACTTAAAGGGCTTGAATATTCAAACATTTTAAGTAACTTTGCCATTTTCGTACTTCAGTTAAACTTAAAGAGCTTGAATATTCAAACCTTTTAAGTAACTTTGCCATTTTCGTACTTCAGTTAAACTTAAAGGGCTTGAATATTCAAACCTTTTAAGTAACTTTTCCATTTTCGTACTTCAGTAACACTTAAAGGGCTTGAATATTCAAAACTTTTAAGTAACTTTGCCATTTTCGTACTTCAGTAAAACTTAAAGGGCTTGGATATTCAAACCTTTTAAGTAACTTTGCCATTTTCGTACTTCACTTAAAGGGCTTGAATATTAAAACCTTTAAAATAACTTTGCCATTTTCGTACTTCAGTAAAACTTAACGGGCTTGAATATTCAAACCTTTAAATAACTTTGCCATTTTCGTACTTCAGTAAAACTTAAAATGCTTGAATATTCAAAACTTTTAAGTAACTTTGCCATTTTCGTACTTCAGTAAAACTTAAAGGGCTTGAATATTCAAACCTTTTAAATAACTTTGCCATTTTCGTACTTCAGTAACACTTAAAGGGCTTGAATATTCAAACCTTTTAAGTAACTTTGCCATTTTCGTACTTCAGTAACACTTAAAGGGCTTGAATATTCAAACCTATTAAGTAACTTTGCCATTTTCGTACTTCACTTAAAGGGCTTGAATATTCAAACCTTTTAAGTAACTTTGCCATTTTCGTACTTCAGTAACACTTAAAGGGCTTGAATATTCAAACCTATTAAGTAACTTTGCCATTTTCGTACTTCACTTAAAGGGCTTGAATATTCAAACCTTTAAAATAACTTTGCCATTTTCGTAATTCAGTAAAACTTAACGGGCTTGAATATTCAAACCTTTTAAATAACTCTGCCATTTTCGTACTTCAGTAAAACTTAAAATGCTTGAATATTCAGAACTTTTAAGTAACTTTGCCTATTTCGTACTTCAGTAACACTTAAAGGGCTTGAATATTCAAACCTTTTAAGTAACTTTGCCATTTTCGTACATCAGTAAAACTTAAAGGGCTTGAATATTCAAACCTTTTAAGTAACTTTGCCATTTTCGTACTTCAGTAAAACTTAAAGGGCTTGAATATTCAAACCTTTTAAGTAACTTTGCTGTTTTCGTACTTCAGTAACACTTAAAGGGCTTGAATATTCAAACCTTTTAAGTAACTTTGCCATTTTCGTACATCAGTAAAACTTAAAGCGCTTGAATATTCAAACCTTTTAAGTAACTTTGCCATTTTCGTACTTCAGTAAAACTTAAGGAGCTTGAATATTCAAACCTTTTAAGTAACTTTGCCATTTTCGTACTTCAGTAAAACTTAAAGGGCTTGAATATTCAAACCTTTTAAGTAACTTTGCCATTTTCGTACTTCAGTAACACTTAAAGGGCTTGAATATTCAAACCTTTTAAGTAACTTTGCCATTTTCGTACTTCAGTAAAACTTAAAGGGCTTGAATATTCAAACCTTTTAAGTAACTTTGCCAATTTCGTGCTTCAGTAAAACTTAAAGGGCTTGAATATTCAAACCTTTAAAATAACTTTGCCTTTTCCGTACTTCAGTAAAACTTAAAGAGCTTGAATATTCAACATTTTAAGTAACTTTGCCATTTTCGTACTTCAGTAAAACTTAAAGGGCTTGAATATTCAGACCTTTTAAGTAACTTTGCCATTTTCGTACTTCAGTAAATATTAAAGGGCTTGAATATTCAAACCTTTTAAGTAACTTTGCCATTTTCGTACTTCAGGAAAACTTACAGCTCTTGAATATTCAAACATTTTAAGTAAATTTGCCATTTTCGTACTTCAGTAAAACTTAAAGGGCTTGAATATTCAAACCTTTTAAGTAACTTTGCCATTTTCGTACTTCAGTAAAACTTAAAGGGCTTGAATATTCGAACCTTTTAAATAACTTTGCCATTTTCGTACTTCAGTAAAACTTAAAGGGCTTGAATATTCAAACCTTTTAAGTAACTTTGCCATTTTCGTACTTCAGTAAAACTTAAAGGCCTTCAATATTCAAACTTTTTAAGTAACTTTGCCATTTTCGTACTTCAGTAACACTTAAAGGGCTTGAATATTCAAACCTTTTAAGTAACTTTGCCATTTTCGTACTTCAGTAAAACTTAAAGGGCTTGAATATTCAAACCTTTTAAGTAACTTTGCCATTTTCGTACTTCAGTAAATATTAAAGGGCTTGAATATTCAAACCTTTTAAGTAACTTTGCCATTTTCGTACTTCAGTAAAACTTACAGCTCTTGAATATTCAAACATTTTAAGTAAATTTGCCATTTTCGTACTTCAGTAAAACTTAAAGGGCTTGAATATTCAAACCTTTTAAGTAACTTTGCCATTTTCGTACTTCAGTAAAACTTAAAGGGCTTGAATACTCGAACCTTTTAAATAACTTTGCCATTTTCGTACTTCAGTAAAACTTAAAGGGCTTGAATATTCAAACTTTTTAAGTAACTTTGCCATTTTCGTACTTCATTAACACTTAAAGGGCTTGAATATTCAAACATTTTAAGTAACTTTGCCATTTTCGTACTTCAGTTAAACTTAAAGAGCTTGAATATTCAAACCTTTTAAGTAACTTTGCCATTTTCGTACTTCAGTTAAACTTAAAGGGCTTGAATATTCAAACCTTTTAAGTAACTTTGCCATTTTCGTACTTCAGTAACACTTAAAGGGCTTGAATATTCAAAACTTTTAAGTAACTTTGCCATTTTCGTACTTCAGTAAAACTTAAGGGCTTGAATATTCAAACCTTTTAAATAACTTTGCCATTTTCGTCCTTCAGTAAAACTTAAAGCGCTTGAATATTCAAACCTTTTAAATAACTTTGCCATTTTCGTACTTCAGTAACACTTAAAGGGCTTGAATATTCAAACCTTTTAAGTAACTTTGCCATTTTCGTACTTCAGTAAAACTTAAAGGGCTTGAATATTCAAACCATTTAAATAACTTTGCCATTTTCGTACTTCAGTAAAACTTAAAGCGTTTGAATATTCAAATCTTTTAAGTAACTTTGCCATTTTCGTACTTCAGTAAAACTTAAAGGGCTTGAATATTCAAACCTTTTAAGTAACTTTGCCATTTTCGTACTTCAGTAAAACTTAAAATGCTTGAATATTCAAACCTTTTAAATAACTTTGCCATTTTCGTACTTTAGTAACACTTAAAGGGCTTGAATATTCAAACCTTTTAAGTAAATTTGCCGTTTTCGTACTTCAGTAACAGTTAAAGGGCTTGAATATTCAAACCTTTTAAGTAACTTTGCCATTTTCGTACTTCAGTAAAGCTTAAAGGGCTTGGATATTCAAACCTTTTAAGTAACTTTGCCATTTTCGTACTTCACTTAAAGGGCTTGAATATTCAAACCTTTAAAATAACTTTGCCATTTTCGTACTTCAGTAAAACTTAACGGGCTTGAATATTCAAACCTTTTAAATAACTCTGCCATTTTCGTACTTCAGTAAAACTTAAAATGCTTGAATATTCAGAACTTTTAAGTAACTTACTCATTTTCGTACTTCAGTAAAACATAAAGGGCTTGAATATTCAAACCTTTTAAATAACTTTGCCATTTTCGTACCTCAGTAAAACTTAAAGGGCTTGAATATTCAAACCTTTTAAGTAACTTTGCTGTTTTCGTACTTCAGTAACACTTAAAGGGCTTGAATATTCAAACCTTTTAAGTAACTTTGCCATTTTCGTACATCAGTAAAACTTAAAGGGCTTGAATATTCAAACCTTTTAAGTAACTTTGCCATTTTCGTACTTCAGTAAAACTTAAAGAGCTTGAATATTCAAACATTTTAAGTAACTTTGCCATTTTATTACTTCAGTAAAACTTAAAGGGCTTGAATATTCAAACCTTTTAAGTAAATTTGCCATTTTCGTACTTCAGTAACACTTAAAGGGCTTGAATATTCATACCTTTTAAGTAACTTTGCCATTTTCGTACTTCAGTAAAACTTAAAGGGCTTGAATATTCAAACCTTTTAAGTAACTTTGCCATTTTCGTACTTCAGTAAAACTTAAAGGGCTTGAATATTCAAACCTTTAAAATAACTTTGCCATTTCCGTACTTCAGTAAAACTTAAAGAGCTTGAATATTCAAACATTTTAAGTAACTTTGCCATTTTCGTACTTCAGTAAAACTTAAAGTGCTTGAATATTCAAACCTTTTAAGTAACTTTGCCATTTTCGTACTTCAGTAAAACTTAAAGGGCTTGAATATTCCAACCTTTTAAGTAACTTTGGATTTTCGTACTTCAGTAACACTTAAAGGGCTTGAATATTCAAACCTTTTAAGTAACTTTGCCATTTTCGTACTTCAGTAAAACTTAAAGGGCTTGAATATTCAAACCTTTTAAGTAACTTTGCCATTTTCGTACTTCAGTAAAACTTAAAGGGCTTGAATATTCAAACCTTTTAAGTAACTTTGCCATTTTCGTACTGCAGTAAAACTTAAAGGGCTTGAATATTCAAACCTTTTAAGTAACTTTGCCATTTTCGTACTTCAGTAACACTTAAAGGGCTTGAATATTCAAACCTTTTAAGTAACTTTGCCATTTTCGTACTTCAGTAAAACTTAAAGGGCTTGAATATTCAAACCTTTTAAGTAACTTTGCCATTTTCGTACTTCAGTAAAACTTAAAGAGCTTGAATATTCAAACATTTTAAGTAACTTTGCCATTTTCGTACTTCAGTAAAACTTAAAGGGCTTGAATATTCAAACCTTTTAAATGACTTTGCCATTTTCGTACTTCAGTAACACTTAAAGGGCTTGAATATTCAAACCTTTTAAGTAACTTTGCCATTTTCGTACTTCAGTAAAACTTAAAGTGCTTGAATATTCAAACCTTTTAAGTAACTTTGCCCTTTTCGTACTTCAGTAAAACTTAAAGGGCTTGAATATTCAAACCTTTTAAGTAACTTTGCCATTTTCGTACTTCAGTAAAACTTAAAGGGCTTGAATATTCAAACCTTTTAAGTAACTTTGCCATTTTCGTACTTCAGTAAAACTTAAAGGGCTTGAATATTCAAACCTTTTAAGTAACTTTGCCATTTTCGTACTTCAGTAAAACTTAAAGGGCTTGAATATTCAAACCTTTTAAGTAACTTTACCTTTTTCGTACTTCAGTAAAACTTAAAGGGCTTGAATATTCAAACCTTTTAAGTAACTTTGCCATTTTCGTACTTCAGTAAAACTTAAAGGGCTTGAATATTCAAACCTTTTAAGTAACTTTGCCAGTTTCGTACTTCAGTAAATATTAAAGGGCTTGAATATTCAAACCTTTTAAGTAACTTTGCCATTTTCGTACTTCAGTAAAACTTAAAGGGCTTGAATATTCAAACCTTTTAAGTAACTTTGCCATTTTCGTACTTCAGTAAAACTTAAAGGGCTTGAATATTCAAACCTTTTAAGTAACTTTGCCATTTTCGTACTTCAGTAAAACTTAAAGGGCTTGAATATTCCAACCTTTTAAGTAACTTTGGATTTTCGTACTTCAGTAACACTTAAAGGGCTTGAATATTCCAACCTTTTAAGTAACTTTGGATTTTCGTACTTCAGTAACACTTAAAGGGCTTGAATATTCAAACCTTTTAAGTAACTTTGCCATTTTCGTACTTCAGTAAAACTTACAGCTCTTGAATATTCAAACATTTTAAGTAAATTTGCCATTTTCGTACTTCAGTAAAACTTAAAGGGCTTGAATATTCAAACCTTTTAAGTAACTTTGCCATTTTCGTACTTCAGTAAAACTTAAAGGGCTTGAATATTCGAACCTTTTAAATAACTTTGCCATTTTCGTACTTCAGTAAAACTTAAAGGGCTTGAATATTCAAACTTTTTAAGTAACTTTGCCATTTTCGTACTTCACTAACACTTAAAGGGCTTGAATATTCAAACATTTTAAGTAACTTTGCCATTTTCGTACTTCAGTTAAACTTAAAGAGCTTGAATATTCAAACATTTTAAGTAACTTTGCCATTTTATTACTTCAGTAAAACTTAAAGGGCTTGAATATTCAAACCTTTTAAGTAACTTTGCCATTTTCGTACTTCAGTAAAACTTAAAGGGCTTGAATATTCAAACCTTTTAAGTAACTTTGTGATTTTCGTACTTCAGTAACACTTAAAGGGCTTGAATATTCAAACCTTTTAAGTAACTTTGCCATTTTCGTACTTCAGTAAAACTTAAAGGGCTTGAATATTCAAACCTTTAAAATAACTTTGCCATTTCCGTACTTCAGTAAAACTTAAAGAGCTTGAATATTCAAACATTTTAAGTAACTTTGGCATTTTCGTACTTCAGTAAAACTTAAAGGGCTTGAATATTCAAACCTTTTAAATGACTTTGCCATTTTCGTACTTCAGTAACACTTAAAGGGCTTGAATATTCAAACCTTTTAAGTAACTTTGCCATTTTCGTACTTCAGTAAAACTTAAAGTGCTTGAATATTCAAACCTTTTAAGTAACTTTGCCATTTTCGTACTTCAGTAAAACTTAAAGGGCTTGAATATTCAAACCTTTTAAATGACTTTGCCATTTTCGTACTTCAGTAACACTTAAAGGGCTTGAATATTCAAACCTTTTAAGTAACTTTGCCATTTTCGTACTTCAGTAAAACTTAAAGTGCTTGAATATTCAAACCTTTTAAGTAACTTTGCCATTTTCGTACTTCAGTAAAACTTAAAGCGCTTGGATATTCAAACCTTTTAAGTAACTTTGCATTTTCGTACTTCACTTAAAGGGCTTGAATATTCAAACCTTTAAAATAACTTTGCCATTTTCGTACTTCAGTAAAACTTAACGGGCTTGAATATTCAAAACTTTTAAATAACTTTGCCATTTTCGTACTTCAGTAAAACTTAAAATGCTTGAATATTCAAAACTTTTAAGTAACTTTGCCATTTTCGTACTTCAGTAACACTTAAAGGGCTTGAATATTCAAACCTTTTAAGTAACTTTGCCGTTTTCGTACTTCAGTAACACTTAAAGGGCTTGAATATTCAAACCTTTTAAGTAACTTTGCCATTTTCGTACTTCACTTAAAGGGCTTGAATATTCAAACCTTTAAAATAACTTTGCCGTTTTCGTACTTCAGTAAAACTTAACGGGCTTGAATATTCAAACCTTTTAAATAACTCTGCCATTTTCGTACTTCAGTAAAACTTAAAATGCTTGAATATTCAGAACTTTTAAGTAACTTTGCCATTTTCGTACTTCAGTAAAACTTAAAGGGCTTGAATATTGAAACCTTTTAAATAACTTTGCCATTTTCGTACTTCAGTAAAACTTAAAGGGCTTGAATATTCAAACCTTTTAAGTAACTTTGCTGTTTTCGTACTTCAGTAACACTTAAAGGGCTTGAATATTCAAACCTTTTAAGTAACTTTGCCATTTTCGTACTTCAGTAAAACTTAAAGGGCTTGAATATTCAAACCTTTTAAGTAACTTTGCCATTTTCGTACTTCAGTAAAACTTAAAGAGCTTGAATATTGAAACATTTTAAGTAACTTTGCCATTTTATTACTTCAGTAAAACTTAAAGGGCTTGAATATTCAAACCTTTTAAGTAACTTTGCCATTTTCGTACTTCAGTAAAACTTAAAGGACTTGAATATTCAAACCTTTTAAGTAACTTTGCCATTTTCGTACTTCAGTAAAACTTAAAGGGCTTGAATATTCAAACCTTTTAAGTAACTTTGCCATTTTCGTACTTCAGTAAAACTTAAAGGGCTTGAATATTCAAACCTTTAAAATAACTTTGCCCTTTCCGTACTTCAGTAAAACTTAAAGAGCTTGAATATTCAAACATTTTAAGTAACTTTGCCATTTTCGTACTTCAGTAAAACTTAAAGGGCTTGAATATTCAAACCTTTTAAGTAACTTTGCCATTTTCGTACTTCAGTAAAACTTAAAGGGCTTGAATATTCCAACCTTTTAAGTAACTTTGAATTTTCGTACTTCAGTAACACTTAAAGGGCTTGAATATTCAAACCTTTTAAGTAACTTTGCCATTTTCGTACTTCAGTAAAACTTAAAGGGCTTGAATATTCAAACCTTTTAAGTAACTTTGCCATTTTCGTACTTCAGTAAAACTTAAAGGGCTTGAATATTCAAACCTTTTAAATGACTTTGCCATTTTCGTACTTCAGTAACACTTAAAGGGCTTCAATATTCAAACCTTTTAAGTAACTTTGCCATTTTCGTACTTCAGTTAAACTTAAAGAGCTTGAATATTCAAACCTTTTAAGTAACTTTGCCATTTTCGTACTTCAGTAAAACTTAAAGGGCTTGAATATTCAAACCTTTTAAGTAACTTTGCCATTTTCGTACTTCAGTAAAACTTACAGCTCTTGAATATTCAAACATTTTAAGTAAATTTGCCATTTTCGTACTTCAGTAAAACTTAAAGGGCTTGAATATTCAAACCTTTTAAGTAACTTTGCCATTTTCGTACTTCAGTAAAACTTAAAGGGCTTGAATATTCAAACCTTTTAAATAACTTTGCCATTTTCGTACTTCAGTAAAACTTAAAGGGCTTGAATATTCAAACCTTTTAAGTAGCTTTGCCATTTTCGTACTTCACTAACACTTAAAGGGCTTGAATATTCAAACATTTTAAGTAACTTTGCCATTTTCGTACTTCAGTTAAACTTAAAGAGCTTGAATATTCAAACCTTTTAAGTAACTTTGCCATTTTCGTACTTCAGTTAAACTTAAAGGGCTTGAATATTCAAACCTTTTAAGTAACTTTGCCGTTTTCGTACTTCAGTAACACTTAAAGGGCTTGAATATTCAAACCTTTTAAGTAACTTTGCCATTTTCGTACTTCAGTAAAACTTAAAGGGCTTGAATATTCAAACTTTTTAAGTAACTTTGCCATTTTCGTACTTCAGTAAAACTTAAAGCGCTTGGATATTCAAACCTTTTAAGTAACTTTGCATTTTCGTACTTCACTTAAAGGGCTTGAATATTCAAACCTTTAAAATAACTTTGCCATTTTCGTACTTCAGTAAAACTTAACGGGCTTGAATATTCAAAACTTTTAAATAACTTTGCCATTTTCGTACTTCAGTAAAACTTAAAATGCTTGAATATTCAAAACTTTTAAGTAACTTTGCCATTTTCGTACTTCAGTAACACTTAAAGGGCTTGAATATTCAAACCTTTTAAGTAACTTTGCCGTTTTCGTACTTCAGTAACACTTAAAGGGCTTGAATATTCAAACCTTTTAAGTAACTTTGCCATTTTCGTACTTCACTTAAAGGGCTTGAATATTCAAACCTTTAAAATAACTTTGCCATTTTCGTACTTCAGTAAAACTTAACGGGCTTGAATATTCAAACCTTTTAAATAACTCTGCCATTTTCGTACCTCAGTAAAACTTAAAATGCTTGAATATTCAGAACTTTTAAGTAACTTTGCCATTTTCGTACTTCAGTAAAACTTAAAGGGCTTGAATATTGAAACCTTTTAAATAACTTTGCCATTTTCGTACTTCAGTAAAACTTAAAGGGCTTGAATATTCAAACCTTTTAAGTAACTTTGCCATTTTCGTACTTCAGTAAAACTTAAAGGACTTGAATATTCAAACCTTTTAAGTAACTTTGCCATTTTCGTACTTCAGTAAAACTTAAAGAGCTTGAATATTGAAACATTTTAAGTAACTTTGCCATTTTATTACTTCAGTAAAACTTAAAGGGCTTGAATATTCAAACCTTTTAAGTAACATTGCCATTTTCGTACTTCAGTAAAACTTAAAGGACTTGAATATTCAAACCTTTTAAGTAACTTTGCCATTTTCGTCCTTCAGTAAAACTTAAAGAGCTTGAATATTGAAACATTTTAAGTAACTTTGCCATTTTATTACTTCAGTAAAACTTAAAGGGCTTGAATATTCAATCCTTTTAAGTAACTTTGCCATTTTCGTACTTGAGTAACACTTAAAGGGCTTGAATATTCAAACCTTTTAAGTAACTTTGCCATTTTCGTACTTCAGTAAAACTTAAAGGGCTTGAATATTCAAACCTTTTAAGTAACTTTGCCATTTTCGTACTTCAGTAAAACTTAAAGGGCTTGAATATTCAAACCTTTAAAATAACTTTGCCATTTCCGTACTTCAGTAAAACTTAAAGAGCTTGAATATTCAAACATTTTAAGTAACTTTGCCATTTTCGTACTTCAGTAAAACTTAAAGGGCTTGAATATTCAAACCTTTTAAGTAACTTTGCCTTTTCGTACTTCAGTAAAACTTAAAGGGCTTGAATATTCCAACCTTTTAAGTAACTTTGAATTTTCGTACTTCAGTAACACTTAAAGGGCTTGAATATTCAAACCTTTTAAGTAACTTTGCCATTTTCGTACTTCAGTAAAACTTAAAGGGCTTGAATATTCAAACCTTTTAAGTAACTTTGCCATTTTCGTACTTCAGTAAAACTTAAAGTGCTTGAATATTCAAACCTTTTAAATGACTTTGCCATTTTCGTACTTCAGTAACACTTAAAGGGCTTGAATATTCAAACCTTTTAAGTAACTTTGCCATTTTCGTACTTCAGTTAAACTTAAAGAGCTTGAATATTCAAACCTTTTAAGTAACTTTGCCATTTTCGTACTTCAGTAAAACTTAAAGGGCTTGAATATTCAAACCTTTTAAGTAACTTTGCCATTTTCGTACTTCAGTAAAACTTACAGCTCTTGAATATTCAAACATTTTAAGTAAATTTGCCATTTTCGTACTTCAGTAAAACTTAAAGGGCTTGAATATTCAAACCTTTTAAGTAACTTTGCCATTTTCGTACTTCAGTAAAACTTAAAGGGCTTGAATATTCAAACCTTTTAAATAACTTTGCCATTTTCGTACTTCAGTAAAACTTAAAGGGCTTGAATATTCAAACCTTTTAAGTAGCTTTGCCATTTTCGTACTTCACTAACACTTAAAGGGCTTGAATATTCAAACATTTTAAGTAACTTTGCCATTTTCGTACTTCAGTTAAACTTAAAGAGCTTGAATATTCAAACCTTTTAAGTAACTTTGCCATTTTCGTACTTCAGTTAAACTTAAAGGGCTTGAATATTCAAACCTTTTAAGTAACTTTTCCATTTTCGTACTTCAGTAACACTTAAAGGGCTTGAATATTCAAAACTTTTAAGTAACTTTGCCATTTTCGTACTTCAGTAAAACTTAAAGGGCTTGGATATTCAAACCTTTTAAGTAACTTTGCCATTTTCGTACTTCACTTAAAGGGCTTGAATATTAAAACCTTTAAAATAACTTTGCCATTTTCGTACTTCAGTAAAACTTAACGGGCTTGAATATTCAAACCTTTAAATAACTTTGCCATTTTCGTACTTCAGTAAAACTTAAAATGCTTGAATATTCAAAACTTTTAAGTAACTTTGCCATTTTCGTACTTCAGTAAAACTTAAAGGGCTTGAATATTCAAACCTTTTAAATAACTTTGCCATTTTCGTACTTCAGTAACACTTAAAGGGCTTGAATATTCAAACCTTTTAAGTAACTTTGCCATTTTCGTACTTCAGTAACAATTAAAGGGCTTGAATATTCAAACCTATTAAGTAACTTTGCCATTTTCGTACTTCACTTAAAGGGCTTGAATATTCAAACCTTTAAAATAACTTTGCCATTTTCGTAATTCAGTAAAACTTAACGGGCTTGAATATTCAAACCTTTTAAATAACTCTGCCATTTTCGTACTTCAGTAAAACTTAAAATGCTTGAATATTCAGAACTTTTAAGTAACTTTGCCTATTTCGTACTTCACTAACACTTAAAGGGCTTGAATATTCAAACCTTTTAAGTAACTTTGCCATTTTCGTACATCAGTAAAACTTAAAGGGCTTGAATATTCAAACCTTTTAAGTAACTTTGCCATTTTCGTACTTCAGTAAAACTTAAAGGGCTTGAATATTCAAACCTTTTAAGTAACTTTGCTGTTTTCGTACTTCAGTAACACTTAAAGGGCTTGAATATTCAAACCTTTTAAGTAACTTTGCCATTTTCGTACATCAGTAAAACTTAAAGCGCTTGAATATTCAAACCTTTTAAGTAACTTTGCCATTTTCGTACTTCAGTAAAACTTAAGGAGCTTGAATATTCAAACCTTTTAAGTAACTTTGCCATTTTCGTACTTCAGTAAAACTTAAAGGGCTTGAATATTCAAACCTTTTAAGTAACTTTGCCATTTTCGTACTTCAGTAACACTTAAAGGGCTTGAATATTCAAACCTTTTAAGTAACTTTGCCATTTTCGTACTTCAGTAAAACTTAAAGGGCTTGAATATTCAAAACTTTTAAGTAACTTTGCCATTTTCGTGCTTCAGTAAAACTTAAAGGGCTTGAATATTCAAACCTTTAAAATAACTTTGCCTTTTCCGTACTTCAGTAAAACTTAAAGAGCTTGAATATTCAACATTTTAAGTAACTTTGCCATTTTCGTACTTCAGTAAAACTTAAAGGGCTTGAATATTCAGACCTTTTAAGTAACTTTGCCATTTTCGTACTTCAGTAAATATTAAAGGGCTTGAATATTCAAACCTTTTAAGTAACTTTGCCATTTTCGTACTTCAGGAAAACTTTCAGCTCTTGAATATTCAAACATTTTAAGTAAATTTGCCATTTTCGTACTTCAGTAAAACTTAAATGGCTTGAATATTCAAACCTTTTAAGTAACTTTGCCATTTTCGTACTTCAGTAAAACTTAAAGGGCTTGAATATTCGAACCTTTTAAATAACTTTGCCATTTTCGTACTTCAGTAAAACTTAAAGGGCTTGAAGATTCAAACCTTTTAAGTAACTTTGCCATTTTCGTACTTCAGTAAAACTTAAAGGCCTTCAATATTCAAACTTTTTAAGTAACTTTGCCATTTTCGTACTTCAGTAACACTTAAAGGGCTTGAATATTCAAACCTTTTAAGTAACTTTGCCATTTTCGTACTTCAGTAAAACTTAAAGGGCTTGAATATTCAAACCTTTTAAGTAACTTTGCCATTTTCGTACTTCAGTAAATATTAAAGGGCTTGAATATTCAAACCTTTTAAGTAACTTTGCCATTTTCGTACTTCAGTAAAACTTACAGCTCTTGAATATTCAAACATTTTAAGTAAATTTGCCATTTTCGTACTTCAGTAAAACTTAAAGGGCTTGAATATTCAAACCTTTTAAGTAACTTTGCCATTTTCGTACTTCAGTAAAACTTAAAGGGCTTGAATACTCGAACCTTTTAAATAACTTTGCCATTTTCGTACTTCAGTAAAACTTAAAGGGCTTGAATATTCAAACTTTTTAAGTAACTTTGCCATTTTCGTACTTCACTAACACTTAAAGGGCTTGAATATTCAAACATTTTAAGTAACTTTGCCATTTTCGTACTTCAGTTAAACTTAAAGAGCTTGAATATTCAAACCTTTTAAGTAACTTTGCCATTTTCGTACTTCAGTTAAACTTAAAGGGCTTGAATATTCAAACCTTTTAAGTAACTTTGCCATTTTCGTACTTCAGTAACACTTAAAGGGCTTGAATATTCAAAACTTTTAAGTAACTTTGCCATTTTCGTACTTCAGTAAAACTTAAGGGCTTGAATATTCAAACCTTTTAAATAACTTTGCCATTTTCGTCCTTCAGTAAAACTTAAAGCGCTTGAATATTCAAACCTTTTAAATAACTTTGCCATTTTCGTACTTCAGTAACACTTAAAGGGCTTGAATATTCAAACCTTTTAAGTAACTTTGCCATTTTCGTACTTCAGTAAAACTTAAAGGGCTTGAATATTCAAACCATTTAAATAACTTTGCCATTTTCGTACTTCAGTAAAACTTAAAGCGTTTGAATATTCAAATCTTTTAAGTAACTTTGCCAATTTCGTACTTCAGTAAAACTTAAAGGGCTTGAATATTCAAACCTTTTAAGTAACTTTGCCATTTTCGTACTTCAGTAAAACTTAAAATGCTTGAATATTCAAACCTTTTAAATAACTTTGCCATTTTCGTACTTTAGTAACACTTAAAGGGCTTGAATATTCAAACCTTTTAAGTAAATTTGCCGTTTTCGTACTTCAGTAACAGTTAAAGGGCTTGAATATTCAAACCTTTTAAGTAACTTTGCCATTTTCGTACTTCAGTAAAGCTTAAAGGGCTTGGATATTCAAACCTTTTAAGTAACTTTGCCATTTTCGTACTTCACTTAAAGGGCTTGAATATTCAAACCTTTAAAATAACTTTGCCATTTTCGTACTTCAGTAAAACTTAACGGGCTTGAATATTCAAACCTTTTAAATAACTCTGCCATTTTCGTACCTCAGTAAAACTTAAAGGGCTTGAATATTCAAACCTTTTAAGTAACTTTGCTGTTTTCGTACTTCAGTAACACTTAAAGGGCTTGAATATTCAAACCTTTTAAGTAACTTTGCCATTTTCGTACATCAGTAAAACTTAAAGGGCTTGAATATTCAAACCTTTTAAGTAACTTTGCCATTTTCGTACTTCAGTAAAACTTAAAGAGCTTGAATATTCAAACATTTTAAGTAACTTTGCCATTTTATTACTTCAGTAAAACTTAAAGGGCTTGAATATTCAAACCTTTTAAGTAAATTTGCCATTTTCGTACTTCAGTAAAACTTAAAGAGCTTGAATATTCAAACATTTTAAGTAACTTTGCCATTTTATTACTTCAGTAAAACTTAAAGGGCTTGAATATTCAAACCTTTTAAGTAAATTTGCCATTTTCGTACTTCAGTAAAACTTAAAGGGCTTGAATATTCAAACCCTTTAAGTAACTTTGCTGTTTTCGTACTTCAGTAACACTTAAAGGGCTTGAATATTCAAACCTTTTAAGTAACTTTGCCATTTTCGTACATCAGTAAAACTTAAAGGGCTTGAATATTCAAACCTTTTAAGTAACTTTGCCATTTTCGTACTTCAGTAAAACTTAAAGAGCTTGAATATTCAAACATTTTAAGTAACTTTGCCATTTTATTACTTCAGTAAAACTTAAAGGGCTTGAATATTCAAACCTTTTAAGTAAATTTGCCATTTTCGTACTTCAGTAAAACTTAAAGGGCTTGAATATTCAAACCCTTTAAGTAACTTTGCCATTTTCGTACTTCAGTAACACTTAAAGGGCTTGAATATTCATACCTTTTAAGTAACTTTGCCATTTTCGTACTTCAGTAAAACTTAAAGGGCTTGAATATTCAAACCTTTTAAGTAACTTTGCCATTTTCGTACTTCAGTAAAACTTAAAGGGCTTGAATATTCAAACCTTTAAAATAACTTTGCCATTTCCGTACTTCAGTAAAACTTAAAGAGCTTGAATATTCAAACATTTTAAGTAACTTTGCCTTTTTCGTACTTCAGTAAAACTTAAAGTGCTTGAATATTCAAACCTTTTAAGTAACTTTGCCATTTTATTACTTCAGTAAAACTTAAAGGGCTTGAATATTCAAACCTTTTAAGTAAATTTGCCATTTTCGTACTTCAGTAAAACTTAAAGAGCTTGAATATTCAAACATTTTAAGTAACTTTGCCATTTTATTACTTCAGTAAAACTTAACGGGCTTGAATATTCAAACCTTTTAAATAACTCTGCCATTTTCGTACCTCAGTAAAACTTAAAGGGCTTGAATATTCAAACCTTTTAAGTAACTTTGCTGTTTTCGTACTTCAGTAACACTTAAAGGGCTTGAATATTCAAACCTTTTAAGTAACTTTGCCATTTTCGTACATCAGTAAAACTTAAAGGGCTTGAATATTCAAACCTTTTAAGTAACTTTGCCATTTTCGTACAGTAAAACTTAAAGAGCTTGAATATTCAAACATTTTAAGTAACTTTGCCATTTTATTACTTCAGTAAAACTTAAAGGGCTTGAATATTCAAACCTTTTAAGTAAATTTGCCATTTTCGTACTTCAGTAAAACTTAAAGGGCTTGAATATTCAAACCCTTTAAGTAACTTTGCCATTTTCGTACTTCAGTAACACTTAAAGGGCTTGAATATTCATACCTTTTAAGTAACTTTGCCATTTTCGTACTTCAGTAAAACTTAAAGGGCTTGAATATTCAAACCTTTTAAGTAACTTTGCCATTTTCGTACTTCAGTAAAACTTAAAGGGCTTGAATATTCAAACCTTTAAAATAACTTTGCCATTTCCGTACTTCAGTAAAACTTAAAGAGCTTGAATATTCAAACATTTTAAGTAACTTTGCCTTTTTCGTACTTCAGTAAAACTTAAAGTGCTTGAATATTCAAACCTTTTAAGTAACTTTGCCATTTTCGTACTTCAGTAAAACTTAAAGGGCTTGAATATTCCAACCTTTTAAGTAACTTTGGATTTTCGTACTTCAGTAACACTTAAAGGGCTTGAATATTCAAACCTTTTAAGTAACTTTGCCATTTTCGTACTTCAGTAAAACTTAAAGGGCTTGAATATTCAAACCTTTTAAGTAACTTTGCCATTTTCGTACTTCAGTAAAACTTAAAGGGCTTGAATATTCAAACCTTTTAAGTAACTTTGCCATTTTCGTACTGCAGTAAAACTTAAAGGGCTTGAATATTCAAACCTTTTAAGTAACTTTGCCATTTTCGTACTTCAGTAACACTTAAAGGGCTTGAATATTCAAACCTTTTAAGTAACATTGCCATTTTCGTACTTCAGTAAAACTTAAAGAGCTTGAATATTCAAACATTTTAAGTAACTTTGCCATTTTCGTACTTCAGTAAAACTTAAAGGACTTGAATATTCAAACCTTTTAAATGACTTTGCCATTTTCGTACTTCAGTAACACTTAAAGGGCTTGAATATTCAAACCTTTTAAGTAACTTTGCCATTTTCGTACTTCAGTAAAACTTAAAGGGCTTGAATATTCAAACCTTTTAAGTAACTTTGCCATTTTCGTACTTCAGTAAAACTTAAAGGGCTTGAATATTCAAACCTTTTAAGTAACTTTGCCATTTTCGTACTTCAGTAAAACTTAAAGGGCTTGAATATTCAAACCTTTTAAGTAACTTTGCCATTTTCGTACTTCAGTAAAACTTAAAGGGCTTGAATATTCAAACCTTTTAAGTAACTTTGCCATTTTCGTACTTCAGTAAAACTTAAAGGGCTTGAATATTCAAACCTTTTAAGTAACTTTGCCATTTTCGTACTTCAGTAAAACGTAAAGGGCTTGAATATTCAAACCTTTTAAGTAACTTTGCCAGTTTCGTACTTCAGTAAATATTAAAGGGCTTGAATATTCAAACCTTTTAAGTAACTTTGCCATTTTCGTACTTCAGTAAAACTTAAAGGGCTTGAATATTCAAACCTTTTAAGTAACTTTGCCATTTTCGTACTTCAGTAAAACTTAAAGGGCTTGAATATTCAAACCTTTTAAGTAACTTTGCCATTTTCGTACTTCAGTAAAACTTAAAGGGCTTGAATATTCCAACCTTTTAAGTAACTTTGGATTTTCGTACTTCAGTAGCACTTAAAGGGCTTGAATATTCCAACCTTTTAAGTAACTTTGGATTTTCGTACTTCAGTAACACTTAAAGGGCTTGAATATTCAAACCTTTTAAGTAACTTTGCCATTTTCGTACTTCAGTAAAACTTACAGCTCTTGAATATTCAAACATTTTAAGTAAATTTGCCATTTTCGTACTTCAGTAAAACTTAAAGGGCTTGAATATTCAAACCTTTTAAGTAACTTTGCCATTTTCGTACTTCAGTAAAACTTAAAGGGCTTGAATATTCGAACCTTTTAAATAACTTTGCCATTTTCGTACTTCAGTAAAACTTAAAGGGCTTGAATATTCAAACTTTTTAAGTAACTTTGCCATTTTCGTACTTCACTAACACTTAAAGGGCTTGAATATTCAAACATTTTAAGTAACTTTGCCATTTTCGTACTTCAGTTAAACTTAAAGAGCTTGAATATTCAAACATTTTAAGTAACTTTGCCATTTTATTACTTCAGTAAAACTTAAAGGGCTTGAATATTCAAACCTTTTAAGTAACTTTGCCATTTTCGTACTTCAGTAAAACTTAAAGGGCTTGAATATTCAAAACTTTTAAGTAACTTTGTGATTTTCGTACTTCAGTAACACTTAAAGGGCTTGAATATTCAAACCTTTTAAGTAACTTTGCCATTTTCGTACTTCAGTAAAACTTAAAGGGCTTGAATATTCAAACCTTTAAAATAACTTTGCCATTTCCGTACTTCAGTAAAACTTAAAGAGCTTGAATATTCAAACATTTTAAGTAACTTTGGCATTTTCGTACTTCAGTAAAACTTAAAGGGCTTGAATATTCAAACCTTTTAAATGACTTTGCCATTTTCGTACTTCAGTAACACTTAAAGGGCTTGAATATTCAAACCTTTTAAGTAACTTTGCCATTTTCGTACTTCAGTAAAACTTAAAGGGCTTGAATATTCAAACCTTTTAAGTAACTTTGCCATTTTCGTACTTCAGTAAAACGTAAAGGGCTTGAATATTCAAACCTTTTAAGTAACTTTGCCATTTTCGTACTTCAGTAAAACTTAAAGGGCTTGAATATTCAAACCTTTTAAGTAACTTTGCCATTTTCGTACTTCAGTAAAACTTAAAGGGCTTGAATATTCAAACCTTTTAAGTAACTTTGCCATTTTCGTACTTCAGTAAAACTTAAAGGGCTTGAATATTCAAACCTTTTAAGTAACTTTGCCATTTTCGTACTTCAGTAAATATTAAAGGGCTTGAATATTCAAACCTTTTAAGTAACTTTGCCATTTTCGTACTTCAGTAAAACTTAAAGGGCTTGAATATTCAAACCTTTTAAGTAACTTTGCCATTTTCGTACTTCAGTAAAACTTAAAGGGCTTGAATATTCAAACCTTTTAAGTAACTTTGCCATTTTCGTACTTCAGTAAAACTTAAAGGGCTTGAATATTCCAACCTTTTAAGTAACTTTGGATTTTCGTACTTCAGTAACACTTAAAGGGCTTGAATATTCAAACCTTTTAAGTAACTTTGCCATTTTCGTACTTCAGTAAAACTTAAAGAGCTTGAATATTCAAACATTTTAAGTAACTTTGCCATTTTCGTACTTCAGTAACACTTAAAGGGCTTGAATATTCAAACCTTTTAAGTAACTTTGCCATTTTCGTACTTCAGTAAAACTTAAAGTGCTTGAATATTCAAACCTTTTAAGTAACTTTGCCATTTTCGTACTTCAGTAAAACTTAAAGGGCTTGAATATTCAAACCTTTTAAGTAACTTTGCCATTTTCGTACTTCAGTAAAACTTAAAGGGCTTGAAAATTCAAACCTTTTAAATAACTTTGCCATTTTCGTACTTCAGTAAAACTTAAAGGGCTTGAATATTCAAACCTTTTAAGTAACTTTGCTGTTTTCGTACTTCAGTAACACTTAAAGGGCTTGAATATTCAAACCTTTTAAGTAACTTTGCCATTTTCGTACTTCAGTAAAACTTAAAGGGCTTGAATATTCAAACCTTTAAAGTAACTTTGCCATTTTCGTACTTCAGTAAAACTTAAAGGGCTTGAATATTCAAACCTTTCAAGTAACTTTGCTATTTTAGTACTTCAGTAAAACTTAAAATGCTTGAATGTTCAAAACTTTTAAGTAACTTTGCCATTTTCGTACTTCAGTAAAACTTAAAGGGCTTGAATATTCAAACCTTTTAAGTAACTTTGCCATTTTCGTACTTCAGTAAAACTTAAAGGGCTTGAATATTCAAACCTTTTAAGTAACTTTGCCATTTTCGTACTTCAGTAAAACTTAAAGGGCTTGAATATTCAAACCTTTTAAGTAACTTTGCCATTTTCGTACTTCAGTAAATATTAAAGGGCTTGAATATTCAAACCTTTTAAGTAACTTTGCCATTTTCGTACTTCAGTAAAACTTACAGCTCTTGAATATTCAAACATTTTAAGTAAATTTGCCATTTTCGTACTTCAGTAAAACTTAAAGGGCTTGAATATTCGAACCTTTTAAGTAACTTTGCCATTTTCGTACTTCAGTAAAACTTAAAGGGCTTGAATATTCGAACCTTTTAAATAACTTTGCCATTTTCGTACTTCAGTAAAACTTAAAGGGCTTGAATATTCAAACTTTTTAAGTAACTTTGCCGTTTTCGTACTTCACTAACACTTAAAGGGCTTGAATATTCAAACATTTTAAGTAACTTTGCCATTTTCGTACTTCAGTTAAACTTAAAGAGCTTGAATATTCAAACATTTTAAGTAACTTTGCCATTTTATTACTTCAGTAAAACTTAAAGGGCTTGAATATTCAAACCTTTTAAGTAACTTTGCCATTTTCGTACTTCAGTAAAACTTAAAGGGCTTGAATATTCAAACCTTTTAAGTAACTTTGTGATTTTCGTACTTCAGTAACACTTAAAGGGCTTGAATATTCAAACCTTTTAAGTAACTTTGCCATTTTCGTACTTCAGTAAAACTTAAAGGGCTTGAATATTCAAACCTTTAAAATAACTTTGCCATTTCCGTACTTCAGTAAAACTTAAAGAGCTTGAATATTCAAACATTTTAAGTAACTTTGGCATTTTCGTACT